>NC_082664.1:114359237-114659237 GCF_025265405.1 Mesoplodon densirostris | reverse complement strand
TTCTCCAGCATTTATTTTTTGTAAGTTTTTTAATGATGGCCATTCTAACCAACGTGAGGTGATACATCATTGTAGTTTTGATTTGCATTTCTCTAATAATTATCAATGTTGAGCATCTTTTCATGTGTTTGTTGGGCATCTGTTTATCTTCTTTGGAGAAATGTCTATTTAGGTTTCTGCCTATTTTTTGATTGGGTTGTTTGGGTTTTTTTGATATTGAGCTGCATGAGCTGTTTATATATTTCAGAGATTAATCCTTTGTCTGTTGATTCATTTGCAAATATTTTCTCCCATTCTGAGCATTATCTTTTTGTCTTGTTTATAGTTTCCTTTATTATTCTTATAGAATAACAGTGGATTAAAGAAATCTTAACTGGTAGTGATACTAACTGCAGCTGCTGTACCAGATGTTTCTTCATTGGGAGAAAATTCATACATCCAGTAGTAGTCAATAAGCAGCTGTTGATCTGGCACATTCCTTTTTCTCCAACTTGTCCATAAGGCCCACTGGAAGCAGTTTATGTTTAGGTGGCAAGGTCGACAGTACACCTTTACTGTTCCACACCAGGGGTATGTCAGCTTTCCAGATTATGGCATAATGATAATCTTTTCCTTCCACAAGATTGTATACATGTCTATTATATATTGATAACATTATTCTGAATGGATCTTTTAAGCAGGAATAGCAACTACTTCAGTCTTATTGGTAAGATATTTATGTGTCTGGGGATGGGTGTGGGGGATAAATTCTACTAAAATTCAGGGGATTTCTACCCCAGTGAAATTCCTAGAGATCCAAGGATTAAGGCATGTCCAGATATCCCTTTCAAGGTAAAGAATAAGTTGTATCATCTGGCCCCACCTACAACCAAGAAAGGTACATAATGCTGATTGGCCCTTTTTGGAAATTGGAGGCAACATATTCCTTATTTGAGTGCATTTTTCTGGCTCATTTATTGGATAACCGTAAAGCCCACTAGTTTTGAGTAGAACCCAGAATAAGGAATGGCTCTGAAACACGTCCAGGCTGTTATTCAAACTGCTTTACCACATGGACTGTGTATTCAAGAAGACCCAATGGTTTCTGGAGTTTCATTGACAAATGTGGATTGCTGTTTGGAGCTGTGACATTCCTGTAGATGAATTGCAGCACAGGCACTTAGGATTTTGGAACATGGCCCAGCTATGATTCATAGATAACTAACTACTCTCCTTTTGAGGGTAAGTATTAGCTTTCTATTGGGCTTTAGCAGAGACTGAATGCTTGACTATGGACCACTAAGTTATCATAAGAACTGAGGTACCCATCAAAAACTGGATGTTATATGACCAATAGAGCCATAAAGATGGCTCAGCAATACTCCAACATGAATTGGAATTAGTATATACAGCCTCAGGAAGGCTCTGAAAGAAAAAGTAATTTACATGAAGAACTGACCCAAATGTCCATAGTTCCTACTCTTGCTACTCCACCTTCTTTCTCTCAGCCTACAACAATGGCCCCATGCAGAGCTCCCTAACATCAGTTGCCAGAGGAAGAAAAAAAACTTAGACCTGGTTAACAGAAGTTTCTGCAGGATATACAAACACTAACTGAAAGCCGACAGCTGCAGGACTACACACCCTTTGGGGGACATCCTTGAACGATAGTGGTGAAGTGACATCATCTCAGTGAACAGAACTTCAAGCAGTGTACCTCATTGTTCATATTGCTTGGAAAGAGCAATGGTATGCATGGAATTATATACTAACATATGGGCTGTGGCCAATGGTTTGGCATGATGGTTAGGAACTTGAAAGGAACATGGTTGGAAAATTGGTGACAATGAAATTTGGGGAGCTGTGTGTGGATACACATCTCTTTTTGTGCAAAATTTGATGGAGATATTTATGTCCCATGTGACTGATCACCCAAAGGTGAACTCAGTAGAGGAAGATTTCAAAAATCAAGTGGCTAGGATAACACATTCTGTGGATACAGGTTAGCCTTTTTGTCGAGCTACCCCTGGCATTGTCCAATGGGCTCAAGGAAAAGTTGACCAGAGGGCAGGGATGGAGGTTATGCATGTGTTCAGAAACATGGATTTCCACTCACCAAGGCTGAGTGCCCAATCTGCTAGCTGCTGACAGCAATACTGTGTCGCTGTTATGACATCATTCTTGGAGTGTTCAGCCAGGTACCTAGTGACTAGTTTTTTTCTGCTGGACAACATTCCATCGTGGAAGGGCAGCATTTTGTCTTTACTGTAATACACAGTTAATCTGAATACAGATTTGTCTTACTTGCATGCAACACATATGTCAAAACTACCATCTGTGAACTTACAGAATGTCTAATTTACTGTCGTGGCATTCCACAGAACATTGCTTGGCATTAAGGACCTTAATTCACAGCAAAAGAAGTATCCTGATGAACCCATGCTCATAGATTTCACTGGTGTCACTGTGTCCTACCACCCTGAAACAGCTGGCTTGATAGAATGGTGGAAGGACAAACTAAATAAGAATCAATTGCAGTGCCAGCTAGGTGGAGAACTTTGGCAAGTTCCTCCAGGAGGCTGTTATAAGTTCTGAATTAGTGTTCAAGAACTGTTTCTGTGATCACCTGTGAATGGTTCAGGAATCAAGGGGTGGAATTATGAGGGGCACTATCCAATCTAGTCATACACTAGCAACATGTTTGCTTCCTGTTCCTGTGACTTTATGCTTATTTTCAGTTGAAAGGAAGCCTCCACCAGGAGACAAAACAATAATTCCCCTGAACTGGAAGTTAAGACTGTCACCTTCCCATTTTAGGCTGATCATGCCTCTGAATCAAAGAAGGGAGTCACTATGATGTCTGAGGTGACTTTTCTAACTATTGTCAATGAAAAACTACAGCTGGAAAGTCATTGAAGCTGAAAAAAACAAACAAACATTTATTAAGGACTATTTGTAACGTTGAAAAAAGAGACCTCAGTGTAGAAACATGCACAATTCTGAATACAACATGGGCAAGTGGGAATTTATAACCAGGGATCCTGGTGAGATCGGGAATGTGACAATATAAGGGGGTTTATGGCTAAACTGATCTAACAGATTTCTTGCTGAAGACAGGCCAGACTGATCAGACATAACCTGGTGAATGGCAGAGAAAAAGAAATCAAATTATTACAGGCGGACCTCGTAGATGTGGGTTTGGTTCCAGACCACTGCAATAAAGCAAATATCACAATAAGGTGGGTCACACAAATTTTGGGGTTTACCAGTGCATGTAAAAGTTGTTTACACTATAATGTGGTCTGCTAAGTGTGTAATAGAATTATGTCTAAAAAGCAATGTACATTAATTTAATTAAAATAATGTTGTTAGACAAAATAAACAACAAGGATATATTGTACAGCACAGGGAAATATAGCCATTATTTTGTAATAACTCTAAATGGAGTATAATTTATAATATTGAATTGGTACATTGTACACCTGAAACTAATATAACAGTGTAAATCAACTCTACTTCAAATTTAAAAAATAAAAGATTAATCACATTAAAAAATAATGCTTGGGGGCTTCCCTGGTGGCGCAGTGGTTGAGAGTCCACCTGCTGATACAGGGGACACCGGTTTGTGCCCCAGTTCAGGAGGATCCCACATGCCACGGAGTGGCTGGGACCATGAGCTATGGCCACTGAGCCTGCGCATCTGGAGCCTGTGCTCCACAGCGGGAGAGGCCACAATAGTGAGAGGCCCGTGTACTGCCAAATAATAATAATAATAATAATAATAATAATAATAATAATAATGCTGTTGGAAAAATGGTGCCAATAGACTTGCTTGACCAGGGCTGCCACAGATTTTCAATTTGTGAAAAAAATTCAACATCTCGGAAATACAACAAAGTGAGATATGCCTATAAAGTGTGATCAGTTTTGGACAATCAGGGACACTTACTAAATTGAGGAGGGTTCTTCTTGCTAAATTAGTATTTACAAGGAAGTTCACAGATGGATTTAGTGGAAAAATCAAGAGCTTGATTAAAGTTTGGTCAAGCAAAGAATCTTTGTTAGTTTCCTCCTTGTTCCTAAAAAAGAAGAGACATTCTTCTTTCCTTTGAATAATAAAAGTCCATTTTTTTCATTGAGGGTGTGCTGAATCTTCTGTAGAGAGCAGTCAGTAAATGACATTTGCTAGATGGTGTTAACTATCAAACATTAAGGGGGGATTCAATGAAATTAAATAAAAATAAAAATTAATGTTAAAAATACAGTTTCTAATTTCACAGGGCAACCAGTGGAGAAGACTTCCATATGTTCCTCTTAAAGCATCTTTAGATGGAGAAGTGAGCATAGCAGTGGCAATCCATTGGATATCCTGATTTGCAGTTTGAATTTCTGTGGTTATGTCTTGGGGTGTTCTGGTGAACTTTCTGAGTAGCCAACACAGCAGCAGGCACAAAGCTTGCCTATATATGATCTGTTCTGGTTATTTCCTTGAATGTATAGATTGTTATCCAGCATCAGATTGCTGATAATCTGACAGTTGAGAAAAAGGACAGTTTTAGTTCTCGATGATTTCAAATCATAACAGATTAAAATTGGAAATGTTAATTTGGAGAGTTGCAGCCAATTATTGGAAGATTAGAATAATTCAGTCAAGTACTGGCAAGACATGCAGATGGAACCCACAAGGATACATTATAGTTTTCCAAGAAACATCAATATTCTCTCTACAGTCATCACCATTTATATCAGAGAAAATCACATAAGACTAATTTTTTTTTTTTTTTTTGCAGTACACAGGCCTCTCACAGTTGTGGTCTCTCCCGTTGTGGAGCACAGGCTCCGGACAGGCAGGCTCAACAGCCACGGCTCACAGGCCCAGTCGCTCCACTGCATGTGGGATCTTCCTGGACCAGGGCATGAACCAGTGTCCCCTGCATCAGCAGGTGGACTCTCAACCACTGCACCACCAAGGAAGCCCAAGACTAATTTTTTGCAAAATAAATCTAGTCTCATAAAACTAGGCCTGGCTATTTATATAAGTGCCACCAGAATAGTGAGGCATTATATAAATCTCCTGAGCTCATTTTGCTGAAATTTTTTCATAAGGAATCTCAGATTGTACTTTTCAGAATCTCTCAAGGTTAGGAAGTTAAGCCAACAGCTTGCAACTACATTTTGCCTGCAATAACTATAGATTTTGGTAAATCCCTTTCTTTTCAACATCCCACAATATACTGAGTTTGCTGGGTCTGGTGGAAAAGACCTTCCTTACTGATTTGTAAGGTGAGGTGATACATATATTTCTAATAGAGGCTGGTTTTTCCAAAGAAGCTTTATAAACACTGGGTCCTTTAAGTCAACAGTAGTTCCATAAAACTGTCTGTTCATACCTGATTTGATGCACATTTTTCTCAAATAAGACATTCCAATCGTGCCTTGGTAATAAAACCAATTCTTGGCTTCCTTATGGGTCTACAAGAAACTGAATGTTTGCAGATGACATGATACTATACATAGAGAATCCTAAAGATGTTACCAGAAAACTACTAGAGCTAATCAATGAATTTGGTAAAGTAGCAGGATACAAAATTAATGCACAGAAATCTCTGGCATTCCTGTACACTAATGATGAAAAATCTGAAAATGAAATCAAGAAAACACTCCCATTTACCATTGCAACAAAAAGAAAAAAATACCTAGGAATAAACCTACCTAAGGAGAAAAAAGACCTGTATGCAGAACATTATAAGACACTGATGAAAGAAATTAAAGATGATACAAATAGACGGAGAGATATACCATGCTCCTGGATTGGAAGAATCAATATTGTGAAAATGACTCTACTACCCAAAGCAATCTACAGATTCAATGCAATCCCTATCAAACTACCACTGGCATTTTTCACAGAACTAGAACAAAAAATTTCAAAATTTGTTTGGAGAAACAAAAGACCCCGAATAGCCAAAGCAATCTTGAGAACGAAAAACGGAGCTGGAGGAATCAGGCTCCCTGACTTCAGACTATACTACAAAGCTACAGTAATCAAGAAAGTGTGGTACTGGCACAAAAACAGAAAGATAGATCAATGGAACAGGATAGAAAGCCCAGAGATAAACCCACGCACATATGGTCAACTTATCTTTGATAAAGGAGGCAGGAATGTACAGGGGAGAAAGGACAGCCTCTTCAATAAGTGGTGCTGGGAAAACTGGACAGGGACATTTAAAAGTATGAGATTAGATCATTCCCTAACACCATACACAAAAATAAGCTCAAAATGGATTAAAGGCCTAAATGTAAGGCCAGAAACTATCAAACTCTTAGAGGAAAACATAGGCAGAACACTCTATGACATAAATCACAGCAAGATCCTTTTGTACCCACCTCTTAGAGAAATGTACATAAAAACAAAGATAAACAAATGGGACCTAATGAAACCTCAAAGCTTTTGCACAGCAAAGGAAACCATAAAGAAGACCAAAAGACAACCCTCTGAATGGGAGAAAATATTTGCAAATGAAGCAACTGACAAAGGATTAATCTCCAAAATTTATAAACAGCTCATGCAGCTCAATAGCAAAAAAGCAAACAACCCAATCCAAAAATGGGCAGAAGACTTAAATAGACATTTCTCCACAGAAGATATACAGACTGCCAACAAACACATGAAAGGATGCACAACATCAGTAATCATTAGAGAAATGCAAATCAAAACTACAATGAGATATCATCTCACACCAGTCAGAATGGCCATCATTAAGAAATCTAGAAACAATAAATGCTGGAGAGGGTGTGGAGAAAAGGGAACACTTTTGTACTGCTGGTGGGAATGTGAATTGGTACAGCCACTATGGAGAACAGTATGGAGGTTCCTTAAAAAACTAAAAATAGAACTACCATATGATCCTGCAATCCCACTACTAGGCATATACCCTGAGAAAACCATAATTCAAAAAGAGACATGTACCAAAATGTTCATTGTAGCTCTATTCACAATAGACCGGAGCTGGAAACAACCTAAGTGTCCATCATCGGATGAATGGATAAAGAAGATGTGGCACATATATACAATGGAATATTACTCAGCCATAAAAAGAAACGAAACTGAGCTATTTGTAATGAGGTGGATAGACCTAGAGTGTGTCATACAGAGTGAAGTAAGTCAGAAAGAGAAAGACAAATACTGTATGCTAACACATATATATGGAATTAAAAAAAAAAGTCATGAAGAACCTTGGGGTAAAATGGGAATAAAGACACAGACCTACTTGAGAATGGACTTGAGGATATGGGGAGGGGGAAGGGTAAGCTGTGACAAAGCGAAAGAGAGGCATGGACATATATACACTACCAAACATAAGGTAGATAGATAGTGGGAAGCAGCCGCAGAGGACAGGGAGATCAGCTCGGTGCTTTGTGACCACCTGGAGGGGTGGGATGGGGAGGGTGGGAGGGAGGGAGATGCCTGAGGGAAGGGATGTGGGAAGAGATGTATATGTCTGACTGATTCAAATAAAAAAAAAGAAAATAAATGGAACTGAATGTTTGACCATGGACCACCACATTACCATGTAAATTGTGTTGTTCATCATAAACTGGGTGTTATGTAACAAACATGTCATAAATTTGGGTGTAAACTGAAGTACTGCATCTTGAAATGAAAGTGGTACATATATGATAGGGCCAGGGAACACCCTGAAAGCACAACTAAGTTAGATAAAGAAGTAACCCAAAGCCCATGGTCCTTGCTCCTTCTAAACTGCCTTTTGTCTCCCAACTTACACTTATGGCCTCATAGAGAACTCCCTTCAATCTGTTGACAAAGGAATAAAAGACACAGCCTTGATTTAATAATAGTTCTGCACATTATTCAGACTCTGAATTTAGAGAGTTGCAGCCACAAAGATCCTCTCTGGGACATATCTTAAGGACAGTGGTGAAGGGAAATCCTCCCAGTGGGAAGAACTTCAGGCCATACAGCTGGTTGCACACTTACCTTGGACAGAGAAATGGCCATAACTGTAGTAATATACTGGTTCATGAGCTGTAGCCAATGCTTTGGCTTGATGTTCAGAGACTTGAAAGGAACATTATAGGAAAATTGGTGACAACGAAACTTGGGGAAGGGGTATATGAATAGACCTCTCTCAATGGACAAAGAAGAACAATAAGATATATGTTTCTCATGTGAATTCTCACCAAAAGTTGTCCTCAGCCTAGGAGAATTCAATAATCATGTTCATGGGATGACCTTTTCTGTAGATACCCATCAGCTTCTTTCCCCAACCCTCTCCTGCAATTGTTCAATGGGATCATGAACAAAGTGGCCATGGTTAGCAGGGATGGAGGTTATGCATGAGCTTAACATTGACTTTCCCTTACCAAATTGAGTGGCCCAATCCACTAGCTGCAGACAGCAGCATTGATACCTCACATGGCACAGTCCCAAGTGGTGAGCAGACAGTTTTCTAGTGCCAAGTGGATTACCTTGGGCCTCTTCCTTCATGGAAATGAAAATGTTTTTCTCCTTACTTGAATAGATACTAAACCTTGGTACAGATTTGCTGTCCCTGCATGCAAAACTAGCATCACTGGATTTAAAGATTGCCTTGTCCACTGTCATGTTATACCATACAACAGTGTTTTGGATTAAGGAATTTACTTCACAGCAAAAGAAGTGTGGCAATGGGGTCATGCAAGTGAAATTCACTAGTCATACCATGTTCCCCACCATTTTGAAGCTACTGGCTTGATGGAATGGCCGAAAGGCCTTTAGAAGACTCAGTTACATAGCTAGTTAGGTGGCAATAAGTTGCAGGGCTTTGGCAAAGTTCTCCAGGCTATATATACTCTGAATCAGCAATTGGTGTATGATGATGTTTCTTTTATAGCCAGGTTTCATGGGTCCAGGAATCAAAGAATGAAAATGTGAGTGGCACCATATATGTTTCCTGTACCTCAACTTTATGCTCTACTGACCTAGAAATCTTAGTTCCAGGAGACAGAACTCTTCCACCAGGAGACAAAACAATGATTCCCTTGAATAGAAGTTAAAACTGCCACCTAGCTATATTGGCTCCTTATGTCTTTGAATCAACTTGAAGGAAGGGAGTTTGATTCATGCTAGGGTGATTGTGACTACTGTCATAGAAAGCCCCATAGCCGGGCAGCAGTTAAAGCAGTAAAAACATATTTATTCTGAACTCACGTAATTTGGTAAAAAAGCCCTCAGTATTAAACTGGGGTCAGTTCTAAAGACAGCATGGGCAAGTGAGAATTCATAGCCAGGGATCCTGAGGCAGTCAGTGGATGGCATAACACAGGAAGAAACATAAAGTGTAAGAGGATTTTGGCTAAATTGAGCTAACAGGATTCTTGCTGAAGACAGAACAGGCTACTATGCATTACCTGGCTGATGGTGAAGGATGAGAAATATGATTAGATATTGAGGGTGATACGATATGGAAATGAGGGACTCTTGCTAAACTGATTTAGCAGAGTTATTCCTGAGAATTTTACAAGGAAATGCACAGTTGGGCCCAGAAGGAAGGTATAGGAGCCTAACTAGTGGTCAAGGAAAGAATTTTTGTCAGTCGATTCTGTTGTTCATAGAAATGAAGAGACATCCATTTTTCAGCAAAACAACATAAATTCAGTTTTTGTTCGATCATCTTTTGTCCATTAAGGATCTGCTGAATCATCTGTTGATATTTGGTAGTAGAGGGTATGTTTTATGGTACTAGCCATCATTTATTTAGAGAGGGAGGTTTCTCCAAAAATAACAAAAAACAAAGATTAATGTTAAAACTAAGTTTCTGATTTCAGAGGGTAGCCAGTCAAGAAGATTTCTAGATGTTGCATTCAAGCATCTTAACGTGGAGTGAGGACAGCAGAGGCAATCAAAGGGGTTTCCTGGTTTGCCATTTGAATGCCTGTGCTGATGGCATTGGGTGTACTGATGGACTTTCTGAGTGGCCCATACAGCAATGGGCACAAAATTTGTTTATACATGATCATTTGTGACAATTCCTTTGAGTTTTATATCAAGTCATCCAGCTTCAATTTGCAGAATTTGGGGAAAATGGGAGTTTTAGTTCTCCATGATTTCAAGTCAGGCAGGAAAAAAACTAGAAATGTTAATTTGGAAAGTTATAACTAAGTACTGGAGGAAACTAGAATAATTCAGGATTTGGCATTTACTGGCAAAATGTGCAAGATGGAATACAAAAGTGTATGTTATACTTTGCATTAAAACATAATTTCTCTCTAAAATTACCACATTTCAATCAGACGTGATGAAAAGAAAACTAATTTGTTTGCAAAATAAGTCTAGTCTCATTAAATTTGGTTTGATTATTTACATAATTGCTGTAGGAATAGTGATTGGCCACGTAGGTCTCTGGAGTTAGCTTTGCTGAAACTTTTCATAAAGAATCTCAGAGTGGACTTTTGAACACGTCTTGAAGCTAGGAAGGAAAGCCATATTTTTTGCACTACCTATAGAACTGAGTAAATTCCTGTCTTCTAAGGATCGTAAAAATATCTTGAGAATCCCTGACCTTCCAGGAAGTTACCTCCTTTCTTGATCTTTAAGGTGAGAAACACTATGAGGCAGGTAAAGGCTGGATTTTGCAAGGGGGTTTTGTAGGAATTAGCTCCTTAAAGTAACCTTAGTTCCATTAAGCAATCTGGTTATACCTAATACCTGATCCATTACATATTATTCTTTAATGTGACATTCCATCGTAGGCTTGGTAATATACCAAATTTCTCCACTTGTGTCCTGATAGAAATAGAACAGATTTTTTTTTTTTTTTTTGTGGTACATGGGCCTCTCACTGTTGTGGCCTCTCCCATTGTGGAGCACAGGCTCTGGATGCGCAGGCTCAGCGGCCATGGCTCATGGGCCTAGCCGCTCCACGGCATGTGGGATCTTCCCGGACTGGAGCACGAACCTGTGTCCCCTGCCTCAGGTGGACTTTCAACCACTGCACCACCAGGGAAGCCCTAGAACAGATTCTTATTGAACTAATGCAAATAATAATGTTGCCATGAAGAATAATAATAAGAGTTTTTTTGTTAGTTTGTTTGTTTTTAATTCTGGAAGTATCAGGTAGGGATAAAAAGGAATTATTTCATCTTTGTTCACAAAGGTGTACTTTACAAAATTGCTGTAAATTTCTTGTAGCTTAAGAGAAAAATGTCCTTCTTTATGGAAAACAAAGTATTAAAACAGAGCAATGTTTAAACAAAAAATTATAATAATAATCATCAGTTTATCCAGCACATGTAGTTAATTTTTGTTTTTGTATATCTTATTAGCTGTTTTATGAATACATCAGGTTCTGAATTACTTCTGGAAATTCTTACTCAGTCCGAGGGCATGGTCTCAATGTTATTAAAGTATTACCTTTGGAGCATTCTTGCCTATTGCTGATTGTAATCACTTTCAGAGAGGAATCCGAGCAAGATAATAACTTTCTGTGAATGACAAATAATTCAAAAGTGCATGGTTAAATTTTAAATGAGAATTCATATGGAAAATTAGTTGTTTTTTTTCTCACATTGCTTTGGCCTAAACTTTTTTTTCTTTTTTAACAGTTTGTTTTTAACATCTTTATTGGAGTATAATTGCTTTACAATTGTGCATTAGTTTCTGCTTTATAACAAAGTGAATCAGTTATACATATACACATGCTCCCATATCTCTTCCCTCTTGTGTCTCCCTCCCTCCCACCCTCCCTATCCCACCCCTCTAGGTGGTCACAAACCACCGAGCTGATCTCCCTGTGCTATGCAGCTGCTTGCCGCTAGCTATCTATTTTACATTTGGTAGTGTATATATGCCCATGCCACTCTCACTTTGTCACAGCTTACCCTTCCTCCTCCCCATATCCTCAAGTCCATTCTCTAGTAGGTCTGTGTCTTTATTCCTGTCTTATCCCTAGGTTCTGTGGTGTACAATGTTTAAATGTAATAACTGGATACAAAGTTCAACAAATTTCTATGAACTTCATACATTTTCTGGTATATCTGTATTAATAACATACTCACACACATATAACCTAGGAAGGTTTATCACCACTTCTTATTTGAAATTGCTTCCCATGTAATTTAACACATGAAGTAAACCTAATTGGTTTAGCATGTCTCTTTTACAAGGTGAGAGACAAATCCTTTGAGATTTTCCAGGGAAATCTCAAAGTTAATTTGAGGTAAAAAAAAATGCTCCATTTACAATTTGATTTGGGGAAGATGTCAAAAATCTCAAAAGATTTGAACACTTGACCAAATAGAATCATATCACTATGAAACTCTACTTACTTATCTATTTAACAAAAGTGAAAATTAAAAGATGTAAAAGGATATATAGAAAGTTAAATAGTTGTAAAATATCTAACTCTTTTAATATTGAGAAGACTGGGTTTTCTTTAATAATCAATGATTTGAAAAAGACAACATGAAGCATGGGAAATCATTTTAAGACACAAAATCTTGAAGAATACTTAGAAGATAAAGAAAACTTTTTTAAAAACAATTTCTTATTAAGAGCAGATTTATAATCTTCTTAGAGAATAGAGAAAGAGCCAAATCTAGTTTTTCATCAGTGTACTATCAATTCAAATAATAAAGTTAAATATTTTTATACATAAAACCATACCAATCTAAGCCAGTTTAGAACACAAGGTAAGATTATTTTTCCCACAATTCCTTCCTTACCCATAATCCTTACACAACCCTCTCTCTCTCTCTCTGTCTATATGTAAATATATATATATATATATATATATATATATATATATATATATATATATATTTTTTTTTTTTTTTCATTTTTGTCTTACCTCTTTTTTTTTCCTTTCTCCTTCTGGAGCAGCCACTCATTCTGTTAGGACCAAGTACTCCTTTTACCTTATAAACACATACATCATCCCTTTATTATTTTTAAAAAAAGGCATGCATTACTTTTCCTACCAAAGAGATTTTATCTTTACTCTTATTGGTTCTAGTCACTTTATTTGCATATATTAATTAGTATTTTAACCTATAGCCTCCTTTCTTTTGGAGAGAAAACTAGGAAGCAAACAATTGTTAACTGTCTGACATGTAGTATTTTACTGTAGCATTTTTATTAATACATCATATTATAATTTTCTAAAATATGCATTTTTCATAGTACAATTTATCATGTTTAAAAACAGACCCAAATATATTTAGCTTTTTTTACAAAGTTCCAAAAGTAGATAAACAAATTCAACAATAATGGTTCGGTGTTTAATCTTATTTGGAACTGATCTAGATATTCAATGAGTATCCATTGTTTATCTTAGTATTATGGTTTCAAGTTACAAAAAAGTTTTGTGAAACTATTTTAGAACATTATTTTAAAATATGTAAAATATTGCAAAACATAATTATTTTAAAGTTCATTTATAAATTTATTTGAACTGAATACTTGAACCACAAAACTCCAAGAAGAAAACATATTGGGTAAGAGCTCTGACATTAATCTCTATAATGATTTTTTTGTATTGACACCAAAAGCAAAAGGAACAAAAGAAAAAAATATCACCTGGGAGTACATCAATTTAAAAAGCTTCTGCACAACAAGGAAAAGCATCAGTAAAATGAAGGCAACGAAAGCAATGGGAGAAAATATTTGCAAGTTATATCTTTGATAGGGGTTAATATCTAAAATATATAAAGAACTCATACAATGCAGTAGCAAAAAATCAAGCAATCTGATTTAAAAAAGGTCAGAGGAACTCAATAGACTTATTTCCAAAAAAACATACAAATGGCCAACAGGCTCATGAAAAGATGCTCAACATCACTAAACATTAGGGAAATGCAAACGAAAACCACAATGAGTTATCACCTCAGGCCTCTTAGAATTGCTGTCAAAGAGACAAGAGATAAAAGCATTGGCAAGATGTGGAGAAAAGGCAAAACTTGTGCTGTGTCGGTAGGAACATAATTTGGTGCAGCCATTATGGAAAGTAGTATTGAAGTTCCTCAAGAAATTACAAATAGAATTATCATATGATCCAGCAATCTCCCTTCTGGGTATATATCTGAAGAAAACAAAGTCAGTATCTCCAAAAGATATCTGCACGCCATGTACATTCAAGCATTAATTACAGTAGGCAAGACGTGGAAGCAATCTAAGCATACATTGATAGATGAATGTGCAAAGTAAATGAGTAATATATACAATGAAATAGCACTCAGCCATAAAGAAGACAGAAACCCTGCTGTTTGCAACAGCATGATTGAGCCTTAAGGCCATTATTCTTTTTTTTTAAGATTTATTTATTATTTATTTATTTACTTTATTTTTGGCTGCATCAGGTCTTAGTTGCAGCATGTGGGATCTTCGTTGAGGCATGCAAGATCTTTTGTTGCAGCACTCAGGCTTCTCTCTAGTTGTGACGTTTGTGTTTTCTCTCTCTGGTGTGGCACACATGCTTCAGGGCATGTGAACTCTGTAGCTGTGGCTCTCGGGCTCCAGAGTGCGTGGGCTCTGTAGTTTGCAGCACTCAGCCTCTCTAGTTGAGGCACACAAGCTCAGTAGTTGTGGCGCATGGGCTTAGTTGCCCTGCAGCATGTGGGATTTTAGTTCCCTGACCAGGGATCAAACCTGCGTCCTTGCATTGTAAGGTGGATTCTCTACCTCTGGACCACCAGAGAAGTCCCAAAGCCATTATTTTAAGTGAAATATATCAGTCAGAGAAAGACAACGATTGTATGATCTCACTTATATGTGATCTAAAAAAAAAAATACTGTTAGAAACAGCAGATTGGTGGTTTCCAGAGGCAGGGGATAGGGGGCCGGTGGAATGGGTGAAGGGGGTCAAAATGTACAAACTTCCAGTTATAAATGTGTAAGTCATGGGGATGTAACATACAGCATAATTACTATAGTTTATGATGCAGCTTAATTACTATAGTATTGCATATTTGAAAGTTGCTAAGAGAGTAGATCTTACAATGCTCATCACAAGAAGAAAAAAATTTTGTGACTGTATGGTGCCAGATGTTAACTAGACTTATTGTGGCGATTATTTGTATACAAATATCTAATCGTTATGTTGTACACCTAAATCATGCTATTGCAGATGGCAGGGTTTCCTTCTTTTATGGCTGAGTGCTATTTCATTGTGCACACAACTCATCTTCTTTGCACATTAATCCATCAATGGACACTTAGGTTGTTTTCATATCTTGCCTATTGTAATTAATGCCTGAATGCACATGGGGGTGCAGATATCATTTGGAGATACTGACTTTGTTTTCTTCAGATATATACCCTGAAGTGAAATTGTTGGATCGTATGATAATTTTATTTGTAATTTCTTGAAGAGCTTCACTACTGTTTTCCATATTAGCTGTACCAAATTATGCTCCTACCAACATGGCACAAGTTTTCCCTTTTCTCCACACATAATATAATGTATGTGTTGATTATGCATCAATAAAAATTTGTCAGAGTGAGTGAAGCATTTACACAACGATTATACACTTCTGTTGCGTTTCCCCTTTTGTGGTATTAGTGGTTTTCTGTTGCAAAGTTATTTGACTTGTCTGAGTTAAAATACAAGTCCAGTCATGACCCACTGACTCAGTGGTGACAGGCAGAAGTCTCCTGTCCTCTTTACCTATGGGAATGTCCTTTCTTCATGACTTTAGCCCAGAGTCTCTCCTTGGGCAGTGATAGTAACCTTGTGATCTAATCCACCCTTCTTTGCTTTCCTTGGCCTAGAGGCTTGGAGAATACTCATGCACATTAATAATCAATTAAGGCCTTTATAATTAGTGATCTAATTGAGTCATTAGACCATGTGGGCATGATCGCACTGCTCTGCAGAAATAGTTAAATTACTATGGCCACAGTGACATCTTGGAATGGATGCTGCAGGCCACACACCCCAGTAGTAGTATGTGAAAGCACATAGCAGCAAAAGTGACCTCCAGCAAGTGGTGTTATCTTCCCAGATGGTGTTGTAAAGCTAGTTTCAGCTAAAGGGCATTCCCCTTGGTTAACGACAAGATCTATTTTGCAATCCTGTCGACTACACCAAGTATTTTGTGCCAGTCTCAGTTCATCAATAATGTTGTCAGTGGACTGGCCCTTGTGGTTCTTATGATTGCAAGAACTCTCAGCAATAACTACCAGAAAACTTTGAAAGACAAGATTTATTATTCACAGGCCCTGAAGGGTACAGAGCAGGCCTGGGGCAAGTAACAAGGTCACAGGTAGAGAGAGAGTGCTGAGATGGGATTCTGCTTTTAATGGCTTGAGGGTTGAGGGGCCTAGGGTTTCACGGGTTTACTCTTAATTAGTGACTTTAAAACATAAGAAAAGCAAAGGGCAGAAAGGGAAAAACAGGCAGCAAAATGGTCAGTTATCTAAGTCAATCAGAGATCTCTAAAACAAAAGTAAACTTGGGGTGGTGGGAGCAACCTGGATTTTTATCTAGTTATATGGCTGGCAAATGTCTACTAGAGATAAAAAAAGAGAACAAAATTTTCCCTTGTGATGAGAACTTTTAGTATTTACTCTCAACAAACTTCCTATATATCATACAGCAGTATTAGCTATAGTCATTTGTGAAGTGGATTCCCCAGAAATTTTCAAGTAAAAGCATAAGTCAAGAATTTGCATTAAAAAAATACATACACCATGATCAAGTGGGGTTTATTCCAGGAATGCAAGGATTCTTCAATATATGCAAATCAATCAATGTGATACACCATATTAAGAAGTTGAAGGAGAAAAACCATATGATCATCTCAATAGATGCAGAGAAAGCTTTCAACAAAATTCAACACCCATTTATGATAAAAACCATTCAGAAAGGAAGCATAGAGGGAACTTTCCTCAACATAATAAAGGCCATATATGACAAACACACAGCCAACATTGTCCTCAATGGTGAAAAACTGAAACCATTTCCACTAAGATCAGGAAAAAGACAAGGCTGCCCACTCTCACCACTCTTATTCAACCTAGTTTTGGAAGTTTTACCACAGCAATCAGAGAAGAAAAGGAAATAAAAGGAATCCAAATTGGAAAAGAAGAAGTAAAGCTGGCACTGTTTGCAGATGACATGATACTATACATAGAGAATCCTAAAAATGCTACCAGAAAACTACTAGAGCTAATCAATGAATTTGGTAAAGTAGCAGGATACAAAATTAATGTACAGAAATCTCTGGCATTCCTGTACACTAATGATGAAAAATCTGAAAATGAAATCAAGAAAACACTCCCATATACCACTGCAACAAAAAGAATAAAATATCTAGGAATAAACCTACCTAAGAAGACAAAAGACCTGTATGCAGAAAATTATAAGATGCTGATGAAAGAAATTAAAGATGATACAAATAGATGGAGAGATATACCATGCTCCTGGATTGGAAGAATCAATATTGTGAAAATGACTCTACTACCCAAAGCAATCTACAGATTCAATGCAATCCCTATCAAACTACCACTGGCATTTTTCACAGAAGTAGAACAAAAAATTTCAAAATTTGTTTGGAAAAACAAAAGACCCCGAATAGCCAAAGCAATCTTGAGAACGAAAAACGGAGCTGGAGGAATCAGGCTCCCTGACTTCAGACTATACTACAAAGCTACAGTAATCAAGAAAGTGTGGTACTGGCACAAAAACAGAAAGATAGATCAATGGAACAGGATAGAAAGCCCAGAGATAAACCCACGCACATATGGTCAACTTATCTTTGATAAAGGAGGCAGGAATGTACAGGGGAGAAAGGACAGCCTCTTCAATAAGTGGTGCTGGGAAAACTGGACAGGGACATTTAAAAGTATGAGATTAGATCATTCCCTAACACCATACACAAAAATAAGCTCAAAATGGATTAAAGGCCTAAATGTAAGGCCAGAAACTATCAAACTCTTAGAGGAAAACATAGGCAGAACACTCTATGACATAAATCACAGCAAGATCCTTTTGGACCCACCTCCTAGAGAAATGTACATAAACACAAAGATAAACAAATGGGACCTAATGAATCTTCAAAGCTTTTGCACAGCAAAGGAAACCATAAACAAGACAAAAAGAGAACCCTCTGAATGGGAGAAAATATTTGCAAAGGAAGCAACTGACAAAGGATTAATCTCCAAAATTTATAAACAGCTCATGCAGCTCAATAGCAAAAAAACAAACAACCCAATTCAAAATTGGGCAGAAGACTTAAATAGGCATTTCTCCAAAGAAGATATATAGACTGCCAACAAACACATGAAAGAATGCTCAACATCAGTAATCACTAGAGAAATGCAAATCAAAACTACAATGAGATATCATCTCACACCAGTCAGAATGGTCATCATCAAGAAATCTAGAAACAATAAATGCTGGAGAGGGTGTGGAGAAAAGGGAACACTCTTGCACTGCTGGTGGGAAGGTGAATTGGTACAGCCACTATGGAGAACAGTATGGAGGTTCCTTAAAAAACTAAAAATAGAACTACCATATGACCCAGCAATCCCACTACTAGGCATATACCCTGAGAAAACCATAATTCAAAAAGAGACATGTACCAAAATGTTCATTGAAGCTCTATTCACAATAGCCCAGTTCTGGAAACAACCTAAGTGTCCATCATCGGATGAATGGATAAAGAAGATGTGGCACATATATACAATGGAATATTACTCAGCCATAAAAAGAAACGAAATTGAGCTATTTGTAATGAGGTGGATAGACCTAGAGTGTGTCATACAGAGTGAAGTAAGTCAGAAAGAGAAAGACAAATACCGTATGCTAACACATATATATGGAATTAAAAAAAAAAAAATGTCATGAAGAACCTAGGGGTAAAACGGGAATAAAGACAGAGACCTATTTGAGAATGGACTTGAGGATATGGGGAGAGGGAAGGGTAAGCTGTGACAAAGCGAAAGAGAGGCATGGACATATATACACTACCAAACGTAAGGTAGATAGATAGTGGAAAGCAGCCGCGTAGCACAGGGCGATCAGCTCGGTGCTTTGTGACCGCCTGGAGGGGTGGGATGGGGAGGGTGGGAGGGAGGGAGATGCATGAGGGAAGGGATGTGCGAACAGATGTATATGTATGACTGATTCACTTTGTTATAAGGCAGAAACTATTAGTGTATATATATATATATATGTCAGGAGCTTGCACTACAAGTTTTATGGTTTCACATCTATGTTCAAATCAAGTTGATGTATAAAATTTATAAATAAACTTTTCAACAATTATGTTTTATATATTTTATAATAATTATGTTTCATATCATGTATGCTTAAAATAGTTTCACAAAACTTTTTGGTAACTTGATACCTTGAAGCTATAGTAAGTTAAGGTAAAAAAGAAATAATTGTTGAATAGCAATAGCGTTTCTGGATAAAATCAAATATTGAAGTATTAATTGCTGAACCTAAGTTTGTCCACTTTTGGTATCTTGTTTTTGTATGGTACAGAGAATCTAGGTATATTTGGCTCTGTTTTTAAACATAAGAAATTGAACTATTAAAAAATCATATGCCTCTAGAAATTTATGAAATGATGTATTCATAAACTTGCTACAGAATGATAGTATGTGCCAGAGAGTTAATAATTGCTTACTTCCTTGCTTTCTCTGTAAAATGAAGGAGACAATTGGTTAAAATTCTAATGATATCATGTAAATAAAACTAAGAGAACCAATAGGGGTAAAGAAAAGAAAACAGCTAATTCAGAGAAAAATAAAGCTTATTGTTTATAAAGAAATGTATGAAGGGTAATTTTTTCTTCCAGTTTTATTGAGGTATAATTGACATATAGTACTGTATAAGTGTAAAGTGTACAGCATAATGGTTTGACTTATATATGTCATGAAATTATTGCCACAATGTTTAGTGAACACCCATCATCTCATATAGATACACAATAAAAGAAAAAGAAAAAAGATACTTTTCTTGTGATGAGAACTCCCAGGATCCACTTTCTTAATAACTTTCATATATAACATACAGCACTGTTAATTATATTTATCATGTTGTACGTTACATCCCTAGTACTTATTTATCTTATTACTGGAAGTTTGTAGCTTTTTATTACTACCTTCAGGATGTGTTTATTTAAGGGAAAAAGTGCAATTTTGTTCTAACATAGAATTAGTGTTTTTTTTTCATACGAGAAAGAGGACAAGGGTGAGACAAAAATTGAATTGATATAAGAAAAGATTTATAAGAATTGTGGGGAAGGAATCATGGAAAAGCAATCTTATCTCATGTGGTCAAAGATGGCTAAGATGGGATGAATTTATAAGACTTAAAATTAGCTTTAGAATTAATAGTATAGTGATGAAAAACAATAATATGGTTTTCTCTACTACAAAAATAAAGTTTCTTTTTTTAATATTACTGGTTTGCTATTATAAGAAGTTGTAAACAAACAAACAAAAAGCAAAACCTTCCTCTTTTCCTATTAAGTATTCTGCCCAAGAAACTAAGATTTTTGAGTTTCAAATTAATATCCTATGCTTCATGTTCTCTTTATCATGTCATTGAATACATAAGAAAACCAAGTCTTCTCAATATTAGAAGAGCTATATTAACAAACAAACAAAAAAAAGCTTTGTGACTTTCTGTATTTGCCTCTGAGCTCTTTTAATTGTTGCCTTCATTAAATGGATAACTATGTATGGTTTCATAGTGATATGAAATACTATTTAGTCAAGTGTTCAAACCTTTGAGATTTTAGAAAATTTCCCAAAATTAAATTCTAAATGAAATTTTTTGACCTCAAATTAAGTTTGAGATTTTCTGGAGTGCCCTTGGAAAATTTCAAAGGATTTTCTCTCACTATGTAGAAGGCAAATGCTAAAGTATTGACATTTTTGGTATGTTAAATTATGTGGGAAGCATTGTCAAATAAGAAGAGATGATAAAATTATGTTTTATATTAATATATGTTATTAATACAGATATTTGAGAAGTTATATTAAGTTCATAGCAATTTCTTAACCCTTTTAAAGTCCAGTTTTTGCATTTAAATGTCATATTCCATGAAAATAGTTAGTTTTCCTTATCACATGATTTCTCATCGAATTTTATTTTGTTTTTTGGGTTTTTTGTTTGTTTGTTTTTACCTATGGTAATTATAGACATGTCGTCTTTTGTATTTTTTTGTTTTAAGGTAACTTATTAAAATTAAAACTTATGTTGAAAGTAAAAGAGGAAATGGCAAAAAGTAAAAAAGGAAACAACAGCAAATAGTAAAAACAATGCCTTGAAAAAGATAGACATGAATAAATGTTTTGAAATACACCAATATGACTACAAATGTACATTAGTTAGTACTCATGGTGAAATCCAAGTCTGTATGATTAAGCTTAAAAATCAAAGTCCAACAATGTATCACTTGTGCAAGAAAATGACAAAAAAGAATTGACAATGAAATCATGAACTAAGATAAATTAGGATAAAGATAAATGAAAGCCAAGAGGCAATTTATATTTCTAAAATTAAATTTTGAGACAAGCAATCTCTTTGAGGAAAAGAGTAATTTGTGGAACAATTCACAGTCACAAATTTTTAGCTTTTGTCAACAGAGCACCAAATATACAAAATAAAATATGTTCAAGGTAATAGAGAATATGCCAGGGGTACAATTTTTAAATGTTTTAACATTTATAACTGATTAGGCAAATTAAGTATTGTTTAAAATATGATTAAAGAGGATGAAATAAAAATATGTATTTATTCATTTAAAAATTTATTGAGTGTTTGCCATGTATCAGACACTCTTCATATGTGGGGGATAGAACAGAAAATTTCATGCCCTCATGTGGCTTTTGTGTGTATTCTATTTAGGAAGATGGATGTTGTTGATAAAGAGGCCAGATGGAAGCCCAAGCCTCCTCCACTTATTAGCTGGGTAGAACTTATTCAAGTTCATCATCTCTTTTCTTTTCTTTCCTCATCTGAAATCTTGGTTTTTAGAACTAAGGCTGATTTGAAATTAAATATGTCAATACACGTAAAGCACATAGAACAATTTTAGCACACTGCAAGACCTTCATAAAGGTTGGTTATTACCCTCTTTTCATTTCTCATAAAATTTCCATAAATTACCCATATTTTAGGATGGATTTCAATCTTGAAAATAAAATAACATATAATACATAATTCATAATTTTGCCACAAAATACTTAAACAGGAGATTAAAACAAAAAAATTTTCAAACATATTTATAATTGGCTACTTATTAAAGATAAAAATGTTTCTTTTATCAAATATTTTCCCCCCTCAGGGACACCTGTATTGCTTTAGTATACATCTCTATGTTCTTTTGTCCATAATAATCTTTTAATATTTTCATTATTTTAATATGTGTCTGTTTTCTCTGCCTTAGACTACTAATAAGATTTTTTTTAACATCTTTATTGGAGTATCATTGCTTTACAATGGTGTGTTAGTTTCTGGTATATAATAAAGTGAATCAGTTATACATATACATATGTTCCCATATTTCTTCCCTCTTGTGTCTCCCTCCCTCCGACCCTCCCTATCCCAACCCTCTAGGTGGTCACAAGGCACCAAGCTGATCTCCCTGTGCTATGCGGCTGCTTCCCACTAGTTATCTATTTTACGTTTGGTAGTGTATATATGTAGATGCAACTCTCTCACTTTGTCACAGCTTACAATTCCCGCTCCCCATATCCGCAAATCCATTCTCTGGCAGGTCTGTGTCTTTATTCCCATCTTAGCCCTAGGTTCTTCATGACCATTTCTTTATTTTTTCTTTTTTTCTTAGATTCCATATATATGTGTTAGCATATGGTATTTGTTTTTCTTTTTCTGACTTACTTCACACTGTATGACAGACTCTAGCTCCATCCACCTCACTACAAATAACTCAATTTCATTTCTTTTTAAGGCTGAGTTATGTTCCAGTGTATATATGAGCCACATCTTCTTTATCCATTCATCCAATGATGGACACTTAGGTTGTTTCCCTCTCCTAGCTATTGTAAATAGAGGTGCAATGAATATTTGGGTACATGACTCTTTTTGAATTATGGTTTTCTCAAGGGTATATGCCCAGTAGTGGGATTGCTGTGTCGTATGGTAGTTCTATTTGTAGTTTTTTAAGGAAACTCCATACTCTTCTCCATAGCAGCTGTATCAATTTACATTCCCACCAGCAGTGCAAAAGTGTTCCCTTTTCTCCACACCCTCTCCATCATTTATTGTTTCTAGATTTTTAATGATGGCAATTCTGACTGGTGTGAGGTGATATTTCATTGTAGTTTTGAGTTGCATTTCTCTAATGATTAATGATACTAAGCATTCTTTCATGTGTTTGTTGGCAATCTGTGTATCTTCTTTGGAGAAATGTCAATTTAGGCCTTCTGCTCATTTTTGGATTGGGTAGTTTGATTTTTAGTTATTGAGCTGCATGAGCTGCTTATAAATTTTGGAGATTAATCCTTTGTCAGTTGCTTCATTTGCAACTACTTTCTCCCATTCTGAGGGTTGTCTTCTGGTCTTGTTTATGGTTTCCTTTGCTGTGCAAAAGCTTTTAAGTTTCATTAGTTCCCATTTGTATAGTTTTGTTTTTATGTACATTTCTCTAGGAGGTGGGTCAAAAAGCATTTGCTGTGACTTATGTCGTAGAGTGTTATGCCTGGGTTTTCCTCTCAGAGTTTTATAGTCTCTGGCCTTACATTTAGGTCCTTCATCCATTTTGAGCTTATTTTTGTGTATGGTGTTAGGGAGTGTTCTAAATCTCATACTTTTTTCAGGTACCTGTCCAGTTTTCCCAGCAGCATTTATTGAAGAGGCTCTCTTCTCTACTGTATATTCTTACCTCCTTTATCAAAAATAAGGTGACCATATGTGCATGGGTTCATCTCTGGGCTTTCCATCCTGTTCCATTGATCTATATTTCTGTTTTTGTGCCAGTACCATACTGTCTTGAATACTGTAGCTTTGTAGTATAGTCTGAAGTCCAGGAGCCTGATTCCTCCAGCTCCATTTTTCGTTCTCAAGATTGCTTTGGCTATTCGGGCTCTTTTGTGTTTCCATACAAATTATGAAAATTTTTGTTCTAGTTCTGTGAAAAATGCCATTGGTAGTTTGATAGGGATTGCATTGAATCTGTAGATTGCTTTGGGTAGTAGAGTCATTTTCACAATGTTGATTCTTCCAGTCCAGAAGCATGGTATATCTCTCCATCTATTTGTATCACGTTTAATTTCTTTCATCAGTGTCTTATAATTTTCTGCATACAGGTCTTTTGTCTCCTTAGGTAGGTTTATTCCTAGATAGTTTATTCTTTTTGTTGTAGTGGTAAATGGGAATGTTTTCTGAATTTCAATTTCAGATTTTTCATCATTAGTGTATATGAATGTCAGAGATTTCTGTGCATTAATTTTGTATTCTGCTACTTTACCAAGTTCATTGATTAGCTCCAGTAGTTTTCTAGTAGCATCTTTAGGATTCCCTATGTATATTATCATGTCATCTGCAGACAGTGACAGCTTTACTTCTATTCTGATTTGGATTCTTTTATTTCTTTTTCTTTTCTGATTGCTGTAGCTAGGACTTCCAAAACTATGTTGAATAAGAGTGGTGATAGTGGGCAAACTTGTCTTCTTCCTGATCTTATTGGAAATGGTTTCAGGTTTTCACCATTGAGAATGATGTTGGCTGAGGGTTTGTCATATATGGCCTTTATTATGTTGAGGAAAGTTCCCTCTATGCCTGCTTTCTGCAGGGTTTTTATCATAAATTGGTGTTGAATTTTGTCCAAAGCTTTCTCTGCATCTATTGAGATGATTGATTTGCATATGTTGAGGAAACCTTGCATTGCAGGAATAAACCCCACTTCATCATGGTGTATGATCCTTTTAATGTGCTGTTAGATTCTGTTTGCTAGTATTTTGTTGAAGATTTTTGCATCTATGTTCATCAGTGATATAGGCCTGTAGTTTTCTTTCTTTGTGACATCTTTCTCTGGTTTTGATATCAGGGTGATGGTGGCCTTGTTGATTGAGTTTGGCAGTGTTCCTCCCTCTGCTATATTTTAGAAGAGTTTGAGAAGGATAGGTGTTAGCTCTTCTCTGAATGTTTGATAGTATACTCCTGTGAAGCCATCTGGTCCTGGGCTTTTGTGTGTTGGAAGATTTTTAATCACAGTTTTAATTTCAGTGCTTGTGACTTGTGTTTTCAAATTTTCTATTTCTTCCTGGTTCAGTCTTGGAAGATTGTGTATTTCTAATAATTTATCCATTTCTTCCAGGTTGTCCATTTTATTGGCATAGATTTGCTTGTAGTAATGTCTCATTATCTTTTTTATTTCTGCAGTGTCAGTTGTTACTTCTCCTTTTTCATTTCTAAGTCTATTGATTTGAGTCTTCTCCCTTTTTTTCTTGTTGAGTCTGACTAATAGTTTATCCGTTTTTTTTTATCTTCTCAAAGAAACAGCTTTTAGTTTTATTGATCTTTGCTATCATTTCCTTCATTTCTTTTTCAATTATTTCTGATATGATCTTTATGGTTTCTTTCCTTTTGCTTACTTTGGGATTTTCTTGGTCTTCTTTCCCTAATTGCTTTAGGTGCAAGGTTAGGTTGTTTATTTGAGATGTTTCCTGTTCCACGAGGTAGGATTGTTTTGCTATAAACATCCCCCTTAAAACTGCTTTTGCTACATCCCAGAGGTTTTGGGTTGTCGTGTCTCCATTGCCATTTGTTTCTAGGTGTTTATTGATAACCTCTTTGATTTCCTCAGTGATCACTTCCTTATTAAGTAGTGTATTGTTTAGCCTCCATGTGTTTGTATTTTTTACAGATCTTTTCCTGTAAGTGATATCGTCTCAAAGCATTGTGGTCAGAAAAGTTACTTGTTGCAATTTCAATTTTCTTAAATTTACCAAGGCTTGATTTGTGACCCAAGATATGACCTATCATGGAGGATGTTCCATGAGCACTTGAGGAGAATGTGAATTCTTTTGTATTTGGATGGAATGTCCTATAAATGTGAATTAAGTCCATCTTGTTTAATGTATCATTTAAAGCTTGTGTTTCCTTACTTATTATTATTTTGGATGATCTGTCCATTGGTGAAAGTAGGGTGTTAAAGTCCCCTACTATGAATGTGTTACTGTCAATTTCCCTTTTTATGACTGTTAGTATTTGCCTTATGTATTGAGGTGCTCCTATGTTGGGTTCATAAATATTTACAATTGTTATATCTTCTTCTTGGATCGATCCCTTGATCATTATTTAGTGCCCTTCTTTGTGTCTTGTAATAGTCTTTATTTTAAAGTCTATTTTGTATGATATGAGTACTGCTACTCCAGCTTTCTTTTGGTTTCCATTTGCATAGAATATCTTTTTCCATCCCCTTACTTTCAGTCTGTATGTGTCCCTAGGTCTGAAGTGGGTTTCTTGTAGACAGTGTATTTACGGGTCTTGCTTTGTATCCATTCAGCCTGTCTGTGCCTTTTGGTGGGAGCATTTAATCCATTTACATTTAAGGTAATTATCAATATGTATGCTCCTATTCCCATTTTCTTAATTTTTTTGTGTTTATTATTGTAAGTCTTTTCCTTCTGTTGTGTTTCTTGCCTAGAGAAGTTCCTTTAGCATTTGTTGTAATCCTGGTTTGGTGGTGCTGAAATCTCTCAGCTTTTGCTTGTCTGTAAAGGTTTTAATTTCTCCATCAAATCTGAATGAGATCCTTGCTGGGTAGAGTAATCTTTGTTGTAGGTTTTTCTCCTTCATCACTTTAAATATGTCCTGCCACTCCCTTCTGGCTTGCAGAGTTTCTGCTGAGAGATCAGCTGTTAACCTTATGGAGATTCCCTTGTGTGTTATTTGTTGTTTTTTCCTTGCTGCTTTTAATATGTTTTCTTTGTATTCAATTTTTGATAGTTTGTTTAATATGTGTCATGGCATGTTTCTCCTTGGATTTATCCTGCATTAGACTCTCTGTGCTTCCTCGATTTGATTAACTATTCCCTTTCTCATATTAGGGAACCTTTCAACTATAATCTCTTCAGATATTGTCTCAGTCACTTTCTTTTTCTCTTCTTCTTCTGGGACCCCTATAATTCGAATGTTGGTGCATTTAATGTTGTCCCAGACGTCTCTGAGACTGTCCTCAGTTTTTTTCATTCTTTTTTCTTTTTTCTGCTCTGCAGTAGTTATTTCCATTATTTTATCTTCCAGGTCACTTATCCGTTCTTCTGCCTCAGTTATTCTGCTTTTGATCTCTTCTAGAGTATTTTTAATTTCATTTATTGTGTTGTTCATCATTGCCTGTTTCCTCTTTAGTTCTTCTAGGTCCTTGTTAAATGTTTCTTGCATTTCCTCTATTCTAGTTCCAAGATTTTGGATCATTTTCCTATCATTATTTTGAATTCTTTTTCAGGTAGACTTCCTATTTCCTCTTCATTTGTTAGGTGTGGTCGGTTTTTACCTTGCTCCTTCATCTGTTGTGTGTTTTCTGTCTTCTCATTTTGCTTATCTTACTGTGTTTGGGGTCTCCTTTTTGCAGGCTGAAAGTTCGTAGTTCCCATTGTTTCTGGTTTCTGTCCCCAGTGGCTAAAATTGGTTCAGTGAGTTGTGTAGGCTTCCTGTTGGAGGGGACTAGGGCCTGTGTTCTGATGGATGAGGCTGGATGCTGTCTTTCTGGTGGGCAGGTCCACGTCTTGTGGTGTGTTTTTGGGTGTCTGTGGCCTTATTATGATTTTAGACAGCCTCTCTCTTAATGGGTGGGGTTGTGTTCCTGTTTTGCTAGTTGTTTGGCATAGGGTGTCCAGCACTGTAGCTTGCTGGTCATTGAGTGAAGCTGTGTCTTGGTGTTAATATGGAGTTCTCTGGGAGATTTCTGCCAGTTGATATTATGTGGAGCTGGGAGGTCGCTTGTGGACCAGTGTCCTGAAGTTGTTCTCTCCCACCTCAGAGGCACAGCCCTGACTCCTGTCTGGAGCACCAAGAGCCTTTGATTTACGTGGCTCAGAATAAAAGGGACAAAATGTAGAAGAAAAGAAAGAAAGAGGGTAAAATAAAATAAAGTTATTAAAATAAAAAGCAAAAAATAATTATTAAAAAAAATTTAAAGTAAAAAGTCAAAAAAACAAAACAAAAACAAAAAAATAGGATACACAGAACCCTAGGAGAAATGGTGAAAGCAGTTATACAGACAATGTCACACAGAAGCACAAACATACACACTCAGTAAAAGAGGAGAAGGGGAAAAATAATATATCTTGTTCTCAAAGTCCACCTCCTCAATTTGGGATGATTGGTTGTCTATTCAGTTATTCCACAGATGCAGGGTACATCAAGTTGATTGTGGAGCTTTAATCCACTGCTTCTGAGGCTGCTGGGAGAAATTTCCCTTTCTCTTATTTGTTTGCACAGCTCCCGGGGTTCATCTTTGGGTGTGGACCCACCTCTCTGTGTAGGTCGGTGACAGCATCTGTTCTTTGCTCGGACAGGATGGGGTTAAACAAGCAGCTGATTCAGGGCCTCTGGCTCACTCAGGCCAGGGGGAGGGAGGGGTACGGATGCGGGGTGAGCCTGTGGCAGCAGAGGCAAACGTGATATTGCACCAGCCTGAGGCCCACCATGTGTTCTCCCAGAGAAGTTGTCCCTGGATCCCAGGACCCTGGTAGTGGCAGGCTGCACAGGCTCCAGGGAGGGTAGGTGTGGATAGTGACCTGTGCTCGCAAACAGGCTTCTTGGTGGCTGCGGCAGCATCATTAGCATCTCATGTTTGTCTCTGCGGTCTGCGCTGATAGCCGCCGCTCATGCCCATCTCTGGAGCTACTTTCTGCAGCACTCTTAATCCCCTCTCCTCGCACACCAGGAAACAAAGAGGGAAGAAAATGTCTCTTACCTCTTAGGCAGGTCCAGATATTTTCCCGGACTCCCTTCTGGCTAGCCATGGTGCACTAACCCCTTCAGGCTATATTCACGCTGTAAGTCCTCTCCCTGCGATCCTACCGAAGCCCGATCCTCAGCTCCCAAACCCCTCCCACACCGGTGGGTGAGCAGACAAGCCTCTCGGTCTGGTGAGTGGTGGTCGGCACTGATCCTCTGTGCGGGAAACTGTCCACTTTGCCTTCCGCAACCCTATGGCTGTGCCCTCCTCCATGGCTCTAAAACTTCCCCCCTCCGACCCCTGTAGTCTCCACCCATGAAGGGGCTTCCTAGTGTGCGGAAACCTTTCCTCCTTCACAGGTCCCTCCCACTGGTGCAGATTCTGTCCCTATTGTTTTGTACCTGTTTTTTCTTTTCTCTTTTGCCCTGCCCAGATACGTGGGGACTTTCTTGACTTTTGGGAGGTCTGAGGTCTTCTGCCAGCATTCAGTCAGTGTTCTATAGGAGCAGTTCCACGTGTAGATATGTTTCTGATGTATCTGTGGGGAGGAAGGTGATCTCCACGTCTTACTCTTCTGCCATCTTCCTCCTAATCTACTAATAAGGTTTTTGATAATGTGTTTTTTATTTGTTGCTTCCCACATGCATTTTAAATGAGATATTGCATTTCAAATTATTTTCTTTTTTTGTATTTTTAATATCTTTATTGGAGTATAATTGCTTTACAATGGTGTGTTAGTTTCTGCTTTATAAAAAAGTGAATCTGCTATATGTATACATATATCCCCATATCTCCTCCCTCTTTTGTGACTCTTCCACCCTCCCTATCCCACGTCTCTAGGTAGTCAAAAAAGCACCTAGCTGGTCTCCCTGTGCTATGCAGCTGCTTCCCACTAGCTATCTATTTTACATTTGGTAGTGTATATAAGTCCATGCCACTTTGTGACTTCGTCCCAGCTTACTCTTCCCCCTCCCTGTGTCCTCTAGTCCATTCTCTACACCTGTGTCTTTATTCCTGTCCTGCCCGTAGGCTCTTCTGAACCTTAATTAATTAATTTATTTTTAGATTCCATAAATATGTGTTAGCATATGGTATTTATTTTTCTCTTTCTGACTTACTTCACTATTTAAGATACTCTCTAGGTCCATCCACCTCACTACAAATAACTCAATTTTGTTTCTTTTTATGGCTGAGTAATACTCCAATGTGTATATGTGCCACATCTTCTTTATCCATTCATCCATCAATGGACACTTAGGTGGTTTCCATGTCCTGGCCATTGTAAATCCAGCTGCAGTGAACATTGTGGTACATGACTCTTTTTGAATTATGGTTTTCCTCAGGGTATATGCCCAGTAGTAGGACTGCTGGGTCATATGGTGGTTCTATTTTTAGTTTTTTAAGGAACCTCCATGCTGTTCTTCATAGTGGCTGTATCAGTTTACTTTCCTGCCAAAAGTGCAAGAGGCTTCCCTTTTCTCCACACCCTATCCAGCATTTATTGTTTCTAGATTTTTTGATGATGACCATTGTGACTGGTGTGAGGTGATACCTCATTGTAGTTTTCATTTGTGTTTCTCTAATGATTAGTGATATTGTGCATCCTTCCGTGTGTTTGTTGGCAATCTACATACCTTCTTTGGAGAAATGTCTATTTAGGTCTTCTGCCTATTTTGGATTGAGTGGTTTGTTTTTTTTTTTTTTGATAATGAGCTGCATGAGCTGCTTGTATATTTTGGAGATTAATCCTTTGTCAGTTGCTTCTTCTGAAAATACTTTCACCCATTCTAAGGGTTGTCTTTTTGTATGGTTCATGGTTTTCTTTGCTGTGCAAAAGCTTTTAAGTTTCATTAGGTCCTATTTGTTTATTTTTGTTTTTATTTCCATTTCTCTAGGAGGTGGGTCAAAAAGGATCTTGCTGTGATTTATGTCATAGAGTGTTCTGCCTATGTTTTCCTCTAAGAGTTTTATAGTGTCTGGCCTTACATTTAGGTCTTTAATCCATTTTTAGTTTATTTTTATGTATGGTGTTAGGGAGTGTTGTAATATCATTCTTTTACATGTAGCTGTCCAGTTGTCCCAACACCACTTATTGAAGAGACTGACTTTTCTCCATTGTATACTCTTGCCTGCTTTGTCAAAAATAAGATGACCATATCTGTGTGGGTTTATCTCTGGGCTTTCTATCCTGTTCCATTGATCTATATTTCTGTTTTTGTGCTGCTACCATACTGTCTTGATTATTATAGCTTTGTAGTATAGTCTGAAGTCCAGGAGCCTGATTCTTCCAGCTCCATTTTTCTTTCTCAACATTGGTTAACTATAAGGGGTCTTTTGTGTTTCCATACAAATTGTGAAAATTTTTCTTCTGGTTCTGTGAAAAATGCTATTCTTAGTTTGATACAGATTGCAGTGAATCTGTTGACTGCTTTGGATAGTATAGTCATTTTCACAATGTTGATTCTTACACTTCAAGAACATGGTGGGTCTTGCCTTCTTTTTTGTATCATCTTTAATTTCTTTCATTAGTGTCTTATGGTTTTCTGCTACCGGTTTTTTGTCTCCTTAGGTAGGTTTATCCCTAGGTATTTTCTTCTTTTGGCTACAATGGTTAATGGGAGTGTTTACTCAATTTCTCTTTCAGGTTTTCCATCATTAACATATAGGAATGCAAGAGATTTCTGTGCATTAATTGTGTGTCCTGCTATTTTACCAAATTCATTGATTAGCTCTAGTAGTTTTCTGGTAGCATCTTTAGGATTCTCTATGTATAGTATCATGTCATCTGCAAACAGTGAAAGCTTTACTTTTTCTTTTCTTATTTGTGTTCCTTTTCTTTCTTTTTCTTCTCTGATTGCTGTGGCTAAAACTTCCAAAACTATGTTGAATAATAATGGTGGGCTTCCCTGGTGGTGCAGTGGTTGAGAGTCCGTCTGCCAATTCAGGGGACATGGGTTCATGCCCCAGTCCAGGAAGATCCTACATGCCATGGAGTGGCTTGGCCCGTGAGCCCTGGCCACTGAGCCTGCACGTCGAGAGCCTGTGCTGAACAATGGAAGAAGCCACAACTGTGAGAGGACCGCGTACCATAAAAAAAAAAAAAAGTGGCGACAGTGGGCAACCTTACTTTTTCTTGATGTTAGTGGAAATGGTTTCTGTTTTTCACCATTGAGACTGAAAACGATGTTGGCTGTGGGTTTGTCATGTATGGCCTTGATTATTTTGAGGAAAGTTCCCTCTATGCCTACTTTCTGTAGCGTTTTTATCATAAATGGGTGTTGAATTTTGTCGAAAGCTTTCTCTGCATCTATTGAGACGATTGTATCGTTTTTATCCTTCAAATTGTTAGTATGGTATATCACATTGATTGATTTGCATATATTGAAGAATCCTTGCATTCCTAGGATAAACCCCACTTGATCAGAGTGTATGATCCTTTTAATGTGTTGTTGGATTCTGTTTGTTATTATTTTGTTGAAGATTTTTGCATCTTTGTTCACTCACTCATATTGGCATGCACTTTTCTTTTTTTGTGACATCTTTGTCTGGTTTTGGTATCAGGATGGTGGTGGCCTCATAGAACGAGTTTGGGAGTTTTCTTCCCTCTGCTATATTTTGAAAGATTTGAGAATGATAGGTGTTAACTGTTCTCTAAATGTTTGGTGGAAATTGCTTGTGAATCCATTTGGTCCTGGACTTTTGTTTGTTGGAAGATTTTTAATCACAGTTTCAATTTCAGTGCTTGTGATTGGTCTTTTTATATTTTGTGTTTCTACCTGGTTCAGTTTTGGAAGGTTGTGCATTTCTAAGAATTTGTCAATTTATTCCAGGTTGTCCATTTTATTGGCATATACTTGCTGGTAGTAATCTCTCATGATCCTTTGTATTTCTGCCGTGTCTGTTGTTACTTCTCCTTTTTCATTTCTAATTCTATTGATTTGAATCTTCTCTTTTTTCTTCTTGATGAGTCTGGCTAATGGTTTATCAATTTTGTTTATCTTCTCAAAGAACCAGCTTTTAGTTTTATTGATCTTTGCTCTCATTTCCTTCATTTCATTTTCATTTACTTCTGATCTGATCTTTATGATTTCTTTCCTTCTGCTAGCTTTGGGATTTTTTATTCTTCTTTCTGTAATTGCTTTAGTTTTAAGGTTAGGTTGTTTATTTGAGATGTTTCTTGTTTCTTGAGGTAGGATTGTATTGCTATAAACTTCCCTCTTAGAACTGCTTTTGCTGAGTCTCACAGGTTTTTGCTCATCATCTTTTCATTGTTATTTGTTTCTAGGTATTTTTCAATTATCTCTTTGATTTCTTTAGTGATCTCTTGGTTATTTATTAATATATTGTTTAGCTTCCATGTGTTTTTACGGTTTTTTCACTGTAAATGATATCTAGTCTTATAGCATTGTGGTCGGAAAATATAATTGATATGATTTCTATTTTCTTAAATTTACCATGGCTTGATTTTTGACTCAAGATATGATCTATCCTGGAGAATGTTCTATGAGCACTTGAGAAGAAAGTGTATTCTGTTGTTTTTGGATGGAATGTCCTATAAATATCAATTAAGTCCATCTTGTTTAATGTATCATTTTAAGCTTGTGTTTCCTTATTTATTTTCATTTTGGTTGATCTGTCCATTGGTGAAAGTGGGGTGTTAAAGTCCCCTACTATGATTGTGGTACTGTCGATTTCCCATTTTATGGCTGTTAGCATTTGCCTTATGTATTGAGGTGCTCCTCTCTCGGGTCCATATATATTTACAATTGGTATATCTTATTCTTGGACTCCTCCCTTGATTATTATGTAATGACTTTGTTTGTCTCTTGTAATAGTCTTTATTTTAATGTCTATTTTGTCTGATATGAGTATTGCTACTGCAGCTTTCTTTTTATTTCCATTTACATGGAATATCTTTTTCCATTTCCCCACTTTCAGTCTGTATGTGTCCCTAGGTCTGAAGTGGGTCTCTTGTAGACAGCATATCTATGGGTCTTGTTTTTTTATCCATTCATCCAGTCAATGTCTCTTGTTTGGAGCATTTAATCAATTTACATTTAAGGTAATTATCAATATGTATGTTCCTGTTACCATTTTCTTGTTTTGGGTTTGTTATTGTACGTCTTTTCCTTCTCTTTTGTTTCCTGCCTAGAGAAATTCCTTTAGCCTTTGTTGTCGAACTGGTTTTGTGGTGCTGAATTTTCTTGGCTTTTGCTTGTGTGTAAGATTTTTAATTTCTCCATCCAATCTGAATGAGATCCTTCCTGGGTACAGTAATCTTGGTTTTAATTTTTTCCCTTTCATCACTTTAAATATGTCCTGCCACACCTTTCTGGCTTGCAGAGTTTCTGCTGAAAAATCAGCTGTCAACCTGATGGGAATTCCCTAGTATGTTATTTGTTGCTTTTCCCTTGCTGCTTTTAATATTTTTAAGTTGTATTTAATTTTCGATAGTTTGATTATTGTGTCTTGGTGTGATTCTCCTTGCATTTATCCTGTATGGGACTCTCTGCACTTCCTGGACTTGATTGACTGTTTCCTTTCCCATATTAGGGAGATTTTTAACTATAATCTCTTCAAAAATTTTCTCAGTCCCTTTTTTTCCCTCTTCCTCTTCTGGGACCTCTATAATTTGAATGTTGCTGCATTTAATGTTGTTCCTGACGTCTCTAAGACTGTCCCCAATTCTTTTCATTCTTTTTTCTTTATTCTGCTCTGTCATAGTTATTTCCACTTTTGTCTTCCATGCAACTTATCTGTTCTTCTGCCTCAGTTATTCTGCTATTGATTCTTTCTAGAGAATTTTTAATTTCATTTATTATACTGTTCATCATTGTTTGTTTGCTCTTTAGTTCCTCTAGGTCCTTGTTAAAATTTTCTTGTATTTTCTCCATTCTCTTTCCAAGATTTTGGATTATCTTTTCTATCATTACTCTGAATTCTTTTTCAAGTAGACTGCCTATTTACTCTTCATTTGTTTGGTCTGTTGGGTTTTTACCTTGCTCCTTCATCTGCTGTTTATTTCTCTGTCTTCTCATTTTGCTTAGCTTAATGTTTTTAGGGTCTCATTTTCACAGGCTGCAGGCACATAGTTCCCCTTGTTTTTGGTGTCTGTCCTCACTGGCTAAGGTTGGTTTCATGGGTGTGTAAGCTTCCTGGTGGAGGGGACTGGTGTCTGTTTTCTGTTGGATGAGGCTGCATCTTGTCTTTCTCGTGGGCAGGCCCATGTCTGGTGGTGTGTTTTGGGGCATTGTGAAGTTACTAGGATTTTGGGCAGCCTCTCTGTTAATGAGTTGGATTGTGTTCCTGTCTTGCTATTTTTTTTTGTCATGGGATATCCAGCACTGTAGTTTGCTGGCTGTTGAGTGGAGTTTGGTCTCAGCATTGCAATGGAAATCTCTGGGAGAGCTCTTGCCGATTGATATTATGAGGGACCAGGAGGTCTCTGGTGGACCAGTGTCCTGAACTTGGCACTCCCACTTTGGAGGCTCAGACCTGACACCCAGCCAGAGCACCATGACCCTGTCAGCCACACTGCTTAGGCTTCTAAAAATACATGAAGCATTCACTGCATATAAGTCTGATTTTCTCCTGTTGTAATTCACTCAAGAACTTTTCTAGACGTCCAGTGGTATGGGCATGTCAAGCTGTCACTTTTATAGCCATGAATATGTTGCTGTATCTGACCATTCCTTTCCAGTCCTTTCAGATTGGCTCCATTAGGTCACTCTTCTGATGCTCTGCAAGGCTGCTCACCTCTCGAATCGGCAGCTCATTTCCCTCCTACTCACATTAAAAAAAATTATTTTATGTTGGAGTATAGTTGATTAACAATGTCACATTAGTTTCAGGTGTATACTAATGTTATTCAGTTATACATACATACATACATATATATATGTATATATATATATATATACATATATATATATATATACCTATTCTTTTTCAAATTCTCTTCCCATTTAAGTTACTACAGAGTATTGAGAAGTGTTACCTGTGCTATAGAGTAGGTCTTTGTTGGTTATGTATTTTAAATCTGGCAGTGTCTATATGTCAATCCCAAACTTGCAATCTATCCCTGCCCCCCTCTTTTCCCCCCTGGTAACCATGAGTTCATTCTCTAACTTTGTAAGTCTGTTTCTGTTTTGTAAATAAATTTTCTTGTATCATTTTTCTAGATTCCAAATATAAGCAATATCATATGATATTTGTCCTTCTCTATCTGACTTACTTCATTTAGTATGATAATCTCCAGGTCCATCCATGTTGCTTCAAATGGCATAATTTCATTCTTTTTAATGGCTGAGTAATATTCCATTGTATACATATACCAAATCTTCTTTATCCATTCATCTGTCAATGGGCATTTAGGTTCCTTCCATGCCTTGGCTATTGTAAGGAGTGCTGCAGTGAACATTGAGGTGCATGTATACTTTTGATTAGGTCCCATTTGTTTATTTTTATTTCCATTACTATAGGAGAAAGATCAAAAAAGATATTGTTCTGATTTATGTCAAAGGGTTTCCAGCCTATATTTTGCTCTAAGAGTTTTATAGTATATGGTATTACACTTATGCATTTAATGCACTTTGAGCTCATTTTTGGGTATGGTAATAGAGATTGTTCTAATTTCATCCTTCTGAATGTATCTGTCCAGTTTTGCCAACACCATTTATTGAACAGCCTATGTTTTCTTCATTGCATACTCTTCCCTCTTTTATCATAGATTAATTAACCATAGTTGCAAGGGTTTATCTCTGGAATTTCCTGTTCTATTGCTCTATATTTCATTTATCTGCAAGTACCATAATGTTTTGATGACTGTAGCTTTGTAGTATTGTCTGAAGTCGGGAGTCTGATTCCTCCAGCTTCATTTTTCTTTCTCAAGATTTCTTTGGCTGCTCATGCTCTTTTGTGTTTCCATACAAATTGTAAAATTTTTTGTTCTAATTCTGTGAAAAACGCCATTGGTAATTTGATAGAGGTTGCATTGAATCTGTAGATTGCTTTTGGTAGTATAGTTATTTTCACAATATTGATTCTTCCAATCTAAGAACATTGTTTTTCTCCCCATCTGATTGTGTCATCTTTGATTTCTTTCATCAGTATCTTATACATATCTTTTACAGTATCTTGTACAGATCTTTTACCTCCTTAGGTTGACTTATTTCTAGGTATTTTATTCTTTTTGATGCCATGGTAAATGGGATTGTTTTCTTAATTTTTCTTTCTGATTTTTCATTGTTAGTGTATAGAAATGCAAGAGATTTCTGTGTATTGATTTTGTACACTGCAACTTTACCGAACTCATTGATGAGCTCTACAGGTTTTCTGGTAGCAACTTTAGGATTTTCTATGTATAATATCCTGTCATCTGCAAACAGTGACAATTTTACTTCTTATTTGCCTATTGAGAGTCCTTTTCTTTATTTTTTTCTTCTCTGATGTCATAGCTAGGACTTCCAAAACTATGTTAAATAATAGTGGCAAGTGTGCACATCCTTGTCTTCTTTCTGATCTCAGAGGAAATGCTTTCAGTTTTTCAACATTGAGAATGAGGTTTGTTGTGTGTTTGCCATATATGGCCTTAATATGTTGAAGTAGGTTCCCTTTATGCCCTCTTTCTGGAGAGGTTTTATCATGAATTTGTGTTGAATTTTGTGAAAAGCTTTTTCTGCATCTATTGAGATAATCATATGGCTTTTCTTCTTCAATTTGTTGATGGACTGTATCACAATGATTGGTTTGCAGGTATTAAAACATCCTTTAATCCCTGGGATAAATCCCACTTGATCATGGTTCATGATCCTTTTAGTGTGTTGTTGGATTCGGTCTACTAGTATTTTGTTGAGGATTTGGGGGTCTATATTCATCACTGTTATTTGCCAGTAATTTTTTTGTTGTATCTTTCTCTGGTTTGTGTATCAAAGTGATGGTGCCCTCGTAGAAAGAGCTTGGGGGTCTTCCTTCCCTGCAAGTTTTTGGAAGAGTTTCAGAAGGATAGATGTTAACTCTTGTCTACATGTTTGGTAGAATTCACCTGTGAAGTCATCTGGTATTGGACTTTTGTTTATTGGGAGTTTAAAATCACAGTTTCAATATTAGTACTTGTAATTGGTCTGTTTATATTTTCTATTTCTTTCTGGTTCAGTCTTGGAAGGCAGTACCTTTTTAATAATTTGTCCATTTCTTCTAGGTTGTCCATTTTATTGGCATATAGTTGATTGCAGTAGTCTCTTATCATCCTTTATATTTCTGTGATGTGCATTGTAACTTTTTTCATTTCTAATTTTATTGATTTGATTCCTCTCCCTTTCTTTCCTGTTGAGTCTGGCTAAAGGTTTATCAATTTTGTTTATCTTCTCAAATAAACAGCTGTTAGTTTTATTGACCTTTGTTATTGTTTTCTTCATCTCTATTTTATTTATTTCTGCTCTGATCTTTATGATTTCTTTCATTCTGCTAACTTTGGGTTTTGCTTGGTCTTCTTTCTTTAGTTGCTTTAAGTGTAAGGTTGGGTTGTTTATTTGAGATTTTTCTTGTTTCTTAAGGTAAGATTTCATTGCTAAAAACTTCCCTCCTCAAACTGCTTTTGCTGAATCCATAGGTTTTGGATCATGGTGTTTTCATTGTCATTTGTCTATAGGTATTGTTTTTTAATTGGGGTGTAGTTGTTTTACAATGTTGTGTTAGTTTCTACTGTACAGCAAAGTAAAGTAGAGCTCCCTGTGTTATACAGCAGGTTCTCATTAGTTATCTATTTATACATGTTAGTGTATATATGTGAATCCCAATCTCCCAATTCATCCCACCTCTCCTTTCCCCCCTTGGGTCCATACATTTGTTCTCTACATCTGTGTCTCTATTTCTGCCTTTCAGACTAGTTCATCTATACTTTTCTAGATTTCATATATATGCATTAATATATATGCTTGGGACTTCCCTGGTGGCGCAGTGGTTGAGAGTCCGCCTGCTGATGCAGGGGACACAATTTCGTGCCCTGGTCTGGAAAGATCCCACATGCCGTGGAGTGGCTAGGCTTGTGAGCCATGGCTGCTGAAACCTGCACGTCCGGAGTCTGTGCTCCACAACAGGAGAGGCCACAACAGTGAGAGGCCCACATACCGCAAAAAAAAAAAAAAAAAAAAAATATATATATATATATATATATATATATATATATATATATATGATGTTTGTTTTTATTTCTGACTTACTTCATTTTGTATGATGGTTTCTAGGTCAATCCATGTCTCAAAAATGACCAAATTTCATTCCTTTTTATTGCTGAATAATATTCCATTGTATATATGTACCACATCTTCTTTATCCATTTGTCTCTTGATGGCCAATTAGGTTGCTTCCATAACCTAGCTATTGCAAATAGTGCTGCAATGAACATTGGGGTGCATGTGTCTTTTTGAATTATGGTTTTCTCTAGGTATATGCCCAGTTGTGGGATTACTGTGTCATATGGTAATTGTATTTTTAGTTTTTTAAGGAACCTCCATACTGTTCTTCATAGTGGCTGTATCAGTGTACTTTCCCACCAACAGTGCAAGAGGGTTCCCTTTTCTCCACACCCACGCCAGCATTTATTGTCTGAAGATTTTCTGATGATACCCATTTTAACTTGTGTGAGGTGATACCTCATTGTAGTCTTGATTTACATTTCTCTTATAATTAGTGGTGTTGTGCAGCTTTCCATGAGCCTCTTGGCCATCTGTCTTTCTTCTTTGGAGAAATGTCTATTTAGGTCTTCCACCCATTTTTCAGTTTTCTTTCTTTCTTTATTTATTTAATTGGGCTGCATGAGCTGTTTGTATATTTTGGATATTAATCCTTTGTCATTTGATTAGTTTGAAAATATTTTCTCCCATTCTGAGAGTTCTCTTTTCATTCTGTTTATGGTTTACTTTGTTGTGCAAATGTGTTTAATTTTAATTAGGTCCCATTTGTTTATTTTTGCTTTTATTTCCATTACTGTAAGAGATGTGTCAAAAAAGATCTTGCTGTGTTTTATGTCAATGAGTGTTCTTACTATGTTTTCCTCTAAGAGTTTTATAGTGTCCAGTCTTACATTTGGGCCTTTAATCCATTTTGAGTTTATTTTTGTGTAAAGTGTTAGGGAGTGCTCTAATTTCATTCTTTTATATGTAGCTGCCCAGTTTTCCCAGTACCACTTACTGAAGAGACTGTCTTTTCTCCATTATATACCCTTGCTTCCTTTGTCATAGATTAGTTGACCATAGGTGTGTGGGTTTATCTCTGGGATTTCTCTTATTCTATTGATCTATATTTCTGTTCTTTGCCAGTATGATATTGTCTTGATTACTGTAGCTTTGTAGTATAGTCTGAAGTCAGGGAATCTGAATCCTCCAGCTCTGTCTTTTTTTTCCCCTCAAGATTGCTTTGGCTATTTGGGGCCTTTTATGTCTCAATACAAATATTAAGATTTTTTTGTTCTAGTTCTGTGAAAAATGCCACTGGTAATTTCATAGGGATTGCATCATATATGTAGATTGCTTTGGGTAGTATACTCATTTTAACAATATTGTTATACTCATTTTAACAATATTGATTCTTCCAATCCAAGAACATGGAATATCTCTCCATCTCTTTGTGTCATCTTTGAATTCTTTCATCAGTGTCTTATAGTTTTCTGATTACAGGTCTTTTACCTCCTTAGGTAGGTTTATTCCAAGGTATTTAATATTATTCTTGCAGTGGTGAATGGGTTTCTTTCCTTAATTCCTCATTCTGATCTTTTGTTATTAAGGTAGAGGGATGAAAGATTTTCTGTGCATTAATTTTGTATCCCATAACTTTACCAAATTCATTGATTTGCTCTAGTGGTTTTCTAATGGCATCTTTAGGATTTTCTGTGTATAGTCATGTCATTAGAAATGGTGACAGTCTTACTTCTTCTTTTCCAATTTGTATTTTTTATCTCTTTTTCTTCTGTGATTGCTGTGGCTAGGACTTCCAAAACCATGTTGAATAATTGTGGTGAGAGTGGACATCCTTGTCTTGTCCCTGATCTTAGAAGAAATGCTTTCAGGTTTTCAGCATTGAGAATGATGTTTGTTATGTGTTTCTCATATATGGCCTTTATTATCTTCAGGTAGGTTCACTCTATGCCCACTTTCTGAAGAGTTTTTATCATAAATTGGTGTTGAATTTTGTCTAAAGCTTTTTATGCCTCTACTGAGATGATCATATGGTTTTTCTTCTTTGATTTGTTAATATGTCATATCACATTGTTTTATATACTTATATTGAAGAATCCTTGCATCCCTGGGATAAATTCCACTTGATCATGGTCTATGATCCTTTTAAGGTTTTCTTGGATTTTGTTTCCTAGTATTTTGTTGAGGATTTTTGCATCTATATTCATCAGTGATATTGGTTTTTAATTTTCTTTTTTTGTAATATATTTGTCTGGTTTTGGTATCAGGGTGATGGTGGCCTTGTAGAACAAGTTTAGGAGTGTTCCTTCCTCTGTCAAATTTTTGGAAGAGTTTGAGAAGGATGGGTGCTAGCTGCTCTCTAAATGTTTGATAGAATTCGCCTGTGAAGCCATCTGGTCCTGGACTTTTGTTTGTTGGAAGATTTTTAATCACAGTGTCCATTTCATTACTTGTGATCGGTCTGCTCATATTTTCTATTTCTTCCTTGTTCAGTCTTGGAAGGTTATACCATTTTAAGAATTTGTCCAGTTCTTCTATGTTGTCCATTTTATTGGTATACAGTTTCTTGTAGTAGTCTCTCATGATCCTTTGTATTTCTGTGGTGTGCATTTTAGCTTCTCCTTTTTTATTTCTAATTTTGTTAATTTGAGTCCTCTCACTCTTTTTCTTGATGAGTCATGCTAAAGTTTGTCAATTTGTTTATCTTTTCAAAGAACCAGCTTTTAGTTTCATTGATCTTTGCTATTATTCCCTTCGTTTCTATTTCACTTATTTCTGCTCAGATCTTTATGATTTCTTTCCTTCTACTAACTTTTTTTGTTGCTCTTTTTCTAGTTCCTTTAGGTGTAAGGGTAGATTTTTTTTTTTTCTTGTTTCTTGAGGTAGGATTGTATTGCTGTAATCTTCCCTTTAGAACTGCTTGTGCTGCATTCCACAGCTTTTGGGTCATTGTTTTTTCATTGTCATTTGTCTCTAGGTATTTTTTAATTTCCTCTTTGATTTCTTCAGTTATCCATTGGTTATTTAGGAACTTATTGTTTCGCCTCCACGTGTTTGTGTTTTTTGAAATTTTCTTCTGTTTAGATTTCTGATCTTATAGTATTGTGGTTGGAAAATGTGGTTGATATGATTCCAGTTTTCTTAAAATCACCAATGCTTGATTTGTCACCCATATATATTTATCATGAATAGTTCCATGTGCACATGAGACAAAAGTGTTTTCTGCTGCTTTTGGATGAAATGTCCTATAAATATCAATTAAGTCTATCTGGTTTAATGTGTCATTTAAGGCTTGTGTTTCCTTTTTAGTTTTCCATCTGGATGATCTCTCCAGTGGTCTAAGTGAGGTGTTAAAATCCCCCACTATTATTGTGTTATTGTCTATTTCCCCTTTTATGCCTGTTAGGTGCTCCTATGTTGGGTGCATATATATTTTAAATTGTTATAACTTCTTCTTGGATTGATCCCTTCATTGTTATATAGTGTCCTTCCTTGTCTCTTGTAACAATCTTTATTTTAAAGTGTATTTTGTGTGATGTATTACTATTCCAGTGTTCTTTTGATTTCCATTTGCATGGAATATATTTTTTCATCCCCTCACTTTCAGACTGTATTTGTCCTTAGGTCTCTAGTGGGCCTCCTGTAGACAGCATATATACAGTCTTATTTTTGTATCCATTTAGCCAGCCTATGTCTTTTAGTTGGAGTGTTTCATTCATTTACATTTAAGGTAATTTTTGATATGTATGTTCCTATTGCCATTTTCTTGACTGTTTTGGGTTTTTGTAGGTTTTTTTTTCTTCCCTCCCTCCTTTCTTCTCTTCTCTTGTGGTTTAACGACCATCATTAATGTTGTTTTGGCATAGCTTTTTCTTTTCCTGTGTGTGTATCTGTGATAGTTTTTTGTTTGTACTTCCCATTTCCCATGCTTATAGCAGTTCCTTTAGCATTTGTTGTAAAGCTAGTTTGGTGGTGCTGAATTATCTCAGGTTTTGCTTGTCTTTAAAGCTTTTGATTTCTCTGTGAAATCTGAATGAGAGCCTTGCTGGGTAGAGTATTCTTGGTTGTAGGTTTTTCTCTTTCATCATTTAAAATATATCATGCCACTCCCTTCAGGCCTGCAGTTTCTCTTGGAAAATCAGCTCTTAACCTTATGGAATACCCTTGTATGTTATTAGCTGCTTCTCCTTTGTTGATTTCAATATTTTTTCTTTGTATTTAATTTTTGTTTACTTTATTAATATGTGTATTGGCATGTTCCTCCTTTGGTTTATCCTGTAAGGTACTTTCTGTGCTTCCTGGACTTGGGTGACTATTTCCTTTTCCATGTTGGGAAGTTTTCAACTATAATTGAATGTTGCTATGTTTAATGTTGTCCCAGATGTCTCAAACTGTCCTCATTTATTTTCTTTGTTTTTCTTTACTCTGTTCTGTGACAATGATTTCACCATTGTGTCTGCCAGCTCACTTATCCGTTCTTCTGCCTCAGTTATTCTGCTATTGATTCCTATTATTTTTCATTTCAGTGATTGTATTGTTCATCTCTGTTTGTTTGTTCCTAAGTTCCTCTAAGTCTTTGTTATACATTTCTTGTATCTTCTCTATCTGTGCCTTCATTCTTTTTTCAAGATCATGGATCATCTTTACTCTCATTACTCTGAATTCTTTTCCAGGTAGATTGCCTATCTTTTCTTCATTTTGATGTTTTTGTAGGTTTTTATCTTGCTCCTTTATCTGCAACATATTTTTCTATTGTCTCATTTTGTCTAACTTTCTGTGTTTGTGGTTTCCTTTCTATGGGCTTCAGGATCATAGTTCCTCTTGCTTCTGGTTTCTGCCCCACTGGTGGGTGAGGTTGGTCCAGAGGCTTGTGCTGTTATCCCCTTGATAGGGCGTTTGACTGGTGTTGTGGTGACCAGAACCTGCCCTGGGATGGGGCCTCCACTTTGCTCTGTGGTTGTCACTTCCCTGTCAGAGGTGGGGTCTACTCCCCTGTTGTTGGTGTAGAGGCCCCCAGATCTGTCTCTTAGCTGTGTTTCTGATCTTCAGTGAGAGGTAGGTGGGATTGGAGCATGCCCACTGGGAGAGAAACCACTGAGTATTCCTCTTCTGGAGCTGTCACCTGTGAACGTGCTCTGCTTTGTCCCCTTTCACCTGTTGTGTGGGCTTACAACATACACTGTTGCTGGCACTGCTCTTGATTCCATCTTAACTGTGGGTATGCTGGTAATTGGCCCTGGTGACTCTCAGGCTATGTTTTCACCAGGCCACTGGCGAAGATCCACTGAGGTCAGTTCCCAGGACTGCAGTAGTTGTGCAGTAGTTGTGGACCCACTGTGGGAGCTATGGAGGCAGCTCAGACTCTGGCCTGGCCCAGCCCCCATGTGTACTTGCCCACAAATCCCACAGCTGGTAAAGCCAGAATTGTCCCAGCTGCAGTAGCCCTTGTTGTCTTTTTGGATGTTTTGCAGGCACTGAATTTAGGAAGCCATCAGTGGAGGTGTAAATCCGCAATTTATGCAGTCATGAGGAGAGATTTTAGCTCTTCTTCCTTAGTCACACGGCCCCTGGGGTTCAGCTGTGGTTTGAGCCCCACCTGTTTGTGTTCCTCCCACTGGGGTCTGCTCCAGAGGTTGCTAGAACACAGGAGCCCACCAGGTAGGAATGAGGGGAGGTGGTCATTGGGGCGAGCAGGCGACCTAGGTGGTGGGCAGGGTCAGGGGCGTGTGATCTGGGTCCAGTGGGAGCCCTCCCTAGTGTCTGTGGAGGCAGGGGCCAGTGTGTGAGGAGAGAGGCTTCAATGGCAGCCCTGCCTTTTGAGTGTCACTCAACAATGGCACTTTGCTTCTGTGGTGTTCCAACCTTCCTCCAAGAGCATTCCCGGTTGCAGAGCTCCTCAATCCCATCCCCTCAGGCTGTCTCCTCACAACCAACAGCTGTCCCCTTCATGGGTCTGCTCTCCAAACCCCACGTTCCAGCACCCAGCATCCGTGCACACTGGAAGACACCCATCTCAGGCTGCAGTGTGCAAGGCTGTGGCACAGACCATCTGTGTGGGGCTCATTCTGTCCTGCCTGCCACAGACTCATTGCTGCGCTCTCCTCCAAGCCCCCCAAAGTCCCCTCTGTCCCAGCTGATCTCCCTGACAGTGAGGGGGCTTCCAAAGATGTGGGAACCTCTCCTCGCCTTCAGCTCTGCACCAGGTGTGCAGTTCCCATCCTGCTTCTTCTCCTCTTCCTTTCCCTTCTTTCTTTTATCCTACCCAGTTTTATGGGGATTTTTTTTTTGTCCATTTAGTTGTCTGAGGTCCTCTGCTAGTGTTCAGAAGGTGGTTTGTGAGAATTGTTCCATTTGTAGACGTATTCTTGATGCACTTGTGGGGAGAGATGAACTCCACATCCTTCTAGTCCTATGCTGTATTTTCTCCAAGAGCTGTTGAACTAATCTTGCATCCCAGGGATAAATCATGGTGAATGATCCTTTTAATATTCTGCTGATTTGTTTTGCCAGTATTTTATTGAGAATTTTTGCATGTATATTTATCAGGGATATTGAATTGTAATTTTCTTTTCCAGTAGCATTCTTTTCTGGCTTTGGGATCAGGATAATGCTGGCCTTGTAACTGAGTTTGGGAATCTTCCCTCCTCTTCAATTTTTTAGAAGATTTTGAAAAAGATTGGTGTTAATTCTTCTTTAAATGTTTCATAAAATTCGCCAGTGAAGCCACTTGATCCTGGGCTTTTATGTACTGGGAGATTTTTCTTATTACGGATTCAATTTCCTTACTAGTAATTGGTGTATCCAGATTTTCTACTTCTTCATGATTCAGTCTTGGTAAGTTATAAGTTTCTAAGAAGTTTTCCATTTCTTCCAGGTGTCTAGTTTGTTGGTGTAGAGCTGTTCATAGTAGCTTCTTGTGATTCTTTGAAGTTCTATATTATCTGTTGTATTCTTTTTTATTTATAATCTTCTTGATTTTTGTTATTTCTCTTTTTTCCTTGGTTTGCCTAATTAAGGTTTTCTTGATTTTTGTTTATCTTTTCAAAGAACCAACTCTTAGTTGAATTAATCTTTTCTATTGTTTTTCTGTTGTCTATTTCATTTATTTCTGCTCTAATCATTATTATTTCCTTTCTGCTACTAACTTTGGGCTTAGATTTTTTTCTCAGTTAGTTCCTTAAAGCATAGAGTTGGGTTTTCTTCAGTGGGGAAGTTTTTCTTGTGTCTTAATTTAGGTGATTATTACTATGAACTTTCCTCTTAAAACTGCTTTTCACTGCATCCCACAAGTTCTGTTGCATTGTGTTTTTAATTTTTTTTGTCTCAAAAATCTTTTAAATTTCACCTTTAATTTCTTCTTTGATCCACTGATTATTCAGGAAACTGTAATTTCCATGTTCTCGAATTTTCCAGTTTTTCATTTGTTATGGATTTCTAGTTTTATCCATTGTTGTCAGAGAAGATACTTGGTATGATAAATTTTCTCAGATTTGCTAAAACTTGTTTTGTGGCCTTACATGTGATATATCCTAGAAAATGTTTTATGTGAACTTGAGAAGAATGTGTATTCTGCTGTTGTTGGATAGAATGTTCTATATATATCTATTAGGATCATGTCACCTAAAGTTTTGATTCAAATCCACTGTTTTCTTCTTGATTGTCTGGGTGATATATGTATGTCTCCTCCCCTTTATTATTACACAATGACCTTCTTTGTCTTATGTTTAGTCTAAGGTCTATTCTGTTAGCTTTTTTGTTACCATTTGCTTGAAGTGTCTTTTTTCATCCTTCACTCAGTCTATGCGTGTCTTTAAGGCTAAGGTTATTCTCTGTGTGCAGTATATTGTTGAATCTTGTTTTTTAATCCATTCAGCCATGCTTTTTTCTGTTAATTGGATAATTTAATCTATTTACATTTAATGTAATTATTAATAGGTAAGGATTTCCCATTGCCATTTTGTTATTTTTTTTCTGGTTATTTTGTAGATTCGTTGTCCCTTGTCTTGTATCCCGCTGTCTTTTATGGGGGTGGGGATTTGAAGTCTTTTGGTATCAGTATGCTTTGACTTCTTTATCATGCTCTTATGTGTAATTACTACAGTATTTTCCCTTGTGGTTACTATGAGACTTACATAAAATATCTTAATCTTATAATAGCCTATTTTAAATGGATAAAATCTTAAATTCAATAGAATTTATAAACTTAACAGTTTTACTTCTCCTTCCCCTCATATTTTAGGTTATTTTTGTTGAAATTTATGTGTTTTTGATATTGTGAAACTAGTGACAAATTATCATAGTTATGGTTATTTTCACTACCTACATTTTTTAAAAAACTTCTAAGCTAGAGTTGTAAGTGAACTATGTACCACTGTCACTGTATTGCAGAATTTAACTATGACTATATATCATTACCAGTGAGAATTGCACTACCTTTTCATGTTTTCATGATGTTAACTTGCATTTTTTTCCTTGCACACAAATGACTCCCTTTAGCATTTCTTATAGCTCAGTTCTGGTGGTAATGAACTCCCTCAGCTTTTGTTTGGGATAGTCTTTATCATTTCTGAAGGACAACTTCACAGGGTATCAAATTTTTGGTGGACAGTTAAATTCTTTCATTCTTTTGGATATGTCATCCCAATCTCTTCTGGTCTGAAAAGTTTCTTTCAAGAAATGCATTCATAGTCTTAAGGGGGTTCCCTTGAATGTAACTTCTCTTTTTTCTGTTGTTTCTATTAAATTTTTTTCTTTGCCTTTGACATTTGACAACTTAATTATAATGTGTCTCAGGGTAGCCCTATTTGGGATCCTTTGGGCCTCATGGGTCTGGATGTCCATTTATCTCTCCAGTTTTGGGAAGTTTTCAGCCATTATTTCATTAAATATAGTTTTTCAGTTCCTTTTCTTTCTCTTCTCTTTCTGTGATTTCCATAAAGTAAGTACTGTTTCTTTTCATTGTGTCCCATAATCTCTGTAGGCTTTTGTCTGTCTTTTTTTATTCTCTTTTATTTTTGCTCCTCTGACTGGGTAATTTACAATGTCCTATCTTCCAGGTTGCTGATTCTTTCTCATTCATGGTTGAGTCTGCTTTTGAAACTCTTTATGGAATTTATCAGTTATTATATTTTTAACTCTAGGATTTCTATTGTTTTTTTTTATTTTGATGGTTGCTATCTCCTTGTTGGGCTTCTCATTTTGTTCATGATTTCTTTTCCTAATTTCATTTAGTTGTCTGTCTGTGTTTTCTTGTAGTTCACTAAACTTCCTTAAGAAAGTTATTCTGAATTCTTTTTTCTAACAGTTTACATATTTCTATTTCTTTAAGGTCAGTTATTAGAGTTTTATTAGTTTCCTTTGGTGTGTCATATTTACCTGATTTTTCATGATTTTTGATTCCCTGAATTGGTATCTGTGCATTTGAGTGTTCAAGGTCCTCTTCCTGGCTTTACAAATTTGTTTTGACAGAGACACTGCTTCAGTCAGCTCAGTTTGAGATTCTGGGTGTATCTGTTGGTAATGTCCTGGGAATGTGGGCCCTGCTATAATGGCATATGTTGGATTGAGGCAATACGTTTTTTGTGCTCTGAGGTTGGGCATGGGGTTCTGTCACTGGATGAGAACAGTTGGATATGACTGGCTGGCTTGGTTCCCTACCCAAGTAAGTCTGTAGGATAGGTCTGAATTTGACTGGATTCTCTGGTAATGCTTACCAGAGATGCTGGTAAGCATTACTCAGGTAATGCTTACTGGTCAGGACTTGATACTATATTCAGTAGTGGAACAGGTTATAAATTAGCTTCCCTGCCTTGGTAGGGCAACAAGACAAAACCCAGGGCCTGTATGGATCTTAGTTTGGGGACCCAATCAGACCAGAGTGTGCACTGAATTTCTTGGTCAGATGAGGCCATTGTTTTTTCTCTGCAGGTGGGGGAAGCCCGTGGGCTGTGCTCTGTTCAACTGCCACTGTGTGGAAGACTGTTGAATAGGCTAGGCAGCTTCCCATGTGCCCTAGTTAGGTTCCCTGATCAGACAGGCTGAAGGCTGTATTCCAAAATGAGTGGGGTTATGAATTAGAATCACTGCCTGGCACAGTGGAAGAAGCAGCTCAAAAGCCAGGAAAACTCTTTGTTGTCTTAACTCAAGCAATCTTACACCCTAAGTTTCCTGATCAAACAGGGACACTGGCTTTGCTCTGCAAACTATTGGCTCTGCCTGATCACCTCTTGGCTTGAGAGCTACTAGGCTGCACAGCTTCCAAGAATTGTCACCATCCATGTTGGTCATATGGAGCTAAAAGATGCTCTCCACAGTGTATTGGGCTACTTCACAGCTTTCCTGCCTGGGCAGAAGGAGGAGAGGCTGATTTAGACAACTGTCATTTTCCCAAACAGGCTTTCTAGTTAGGAAAGGCTGGCAGCTACCCTCAGCCTTGGCTATGAATTCATCTCACTACACATGCATAGCTTCATGGCCATTACTGGCTTTTCTGGGGGGTAATGAGCTCTGCCCACCCACCTCTTTACCTGAGCACTGCTGAGCCATACTTCTTCCGGGAGTTGTCATCAGCCCTTCTTGTCAGATGGGGCTAGAAGACATTCTCCAACAACAAGTGGGCTATGATTCAGCACCTTTCCTGGACACGTGCACACCAAGCTCTAGAGCTGGTAAAACCTCTCATTGGAGGGTCTGAATCAGGCAGGTCTGCACCCTGTTAGGTTCCCTGGTCAGAGTGTGCCTCTGACTTGGTTCTGCAGATGAGCAAAGCCACTGGTTGGAATTCCTACTTGGACATGGCAGGTATGAACTCAGTCTGCCAAGAACCGTATGCTGTTTTTTTCAATCCCTTACCCCCTTCTCCATCACAGTCAGATTTCCAGTAGTTGAGCCCCATGGATTCCCCTGCAATCCCTATGCTGCAAGATCAGAGTAGAGCATCCCACAATGTTGGGGAGGGCTGGTTGTGCCCTGGTGTTCTCTCTTCCCAAGAGAGGAACTGGAGGCTCAATAGAGACCTCCTCAGGTGCTGTGTTTCTCTGTGGGAGGGGCAGTATGGTCAACATGTGGACCAAGACATATGTGGAGTCTATCTTGGTCTCTGTGGAGCAGAGGAGTGCTTCAGACTTACCACTATATTAGATTCTTCCTGAGGTCACTCTTTGGAGACCATTCATATGGCCACAAATATCTTTAGATTATTTTGTCAACTAAGATTAGCCTATCCACATGCCTCTTCCCCAAATTTTATTGTCACCAATTTTACAATCATGGTTCTTTCAAGTTCCTATCAAGCCATACCATTGGCCATAGCCCATGAATCCATATATAACTGAATGTCTGACCATTTCTATATCCAAGCAAAAAGAACAATCAGGTGCCCTGCCCAGTGTTTGTCCTCTAGGAGGATTTCCCTTTACTACTCTTCTTCAGGATGTCCCATAAGTGGGCTGAGGTGCTGCAACTCTCCACTTTTGGGTGGTCTCTGCATGTGGTACAGGACTATCTGTAGACCCGACACACATCTTTTCACTCTCTGTCAACTGATCATAGGAACCCTCCATTATGGGATAGGTGTAAACTGGGACAGATAAAAGGATGTGTAGCCAGATTAAGAGCTATAAGTACTTAGTCCACTTCATGGAATTACTGTGTGCTCAATACATGCCCTGACGTGATCATGTGTACCACTTTTTTTTAACATAATGCAGCATTTCAGTGTGCTCCCAACTTTATGACTTGCTCACTCACATAACTCCCAGTTAATGATAGGCAAGTCCAGTTGCATGGTAATTTGGTGGTTCATGGTCAAGCATTCAATCTCTTATAGGCCCAGTAATATGTCAAGAATTGTTTCTCCTTGCTCAGTGTTGCTAATTATTAGAGAAATGCAAATCAAAACTAAAATGAGGTATTACCTCATGCCAGTCAGAAAAGTCATCATTAAAAAGTCTACAAATAATAAATGCTGGAGAGGGTGTGGAGAAAAGGGAACCCTCCTACAATGTTGGTGGGAATGTAAATTGGTGTAGCCACTATAGAAGACAGTATGGACGTTCCTTAAAAAAACTAAAAATAGAGCTACCATATGATCCAGCAATCCCAGTCCTGGACGTATATCTGGACAAAACTATAATTCAAAAAGTTACATGAACCCCTATATTCATAGCAGCACTATTTACAATTGTCAACATGGAAGCAAACTAAATGTCCATCAACAGATGAATGGATACATAAGATGTGGTATACACACACACACACACACACACACACAAAATGGAATACTACTCAGCCATAAAAAGAATGAAATAATGCCATTTGCAGCAACATGGATGGGCCTAGAGATTATCATACTAAGTGAAGTAAGTCACAATGGAAAAGACAAGTACCATATTATATCATTTGTATGTGGAATTTAAAATATGACACAAATGACCTTATTTTCAAAATGGAAACAGACTCACAGACATATATAACAGACTTGTAGTTGCCAAAGTGGAGAGGGGTTAGGGTAAGGATGGATTGGGTTTTTGGGATTAGCAGATACAAACTATTATATATAGAATTGATAAACAACAAGGTCTTACTGTGTACTACAGGGAACTATACTAAATATCCTGTAATAGACCATAATGAAAATAATATAAAGAAGGGGGGGAAAGGAATTGTTTCTCTTAAGTAGAGTAGATATTTGTGGATGAAATTAGTGTCTTGTCCAAATCCTAAAACCTATGAGGAGTAACAAAATCTCTAAACAAAATATCTGTCACCAAAACTTCTAGAACCATTGGGTCTGCTGCAATATATGGCCTGAGTGGCATAACAGCTTGCATCCCATGCTGGGCCTGTTGCAGAGTTTCCTCTCATTCTAGCCCCCAGTTAAAACTAGCAACCTTTTGGGTCACTGATATTTATGACAATCTTCTTCTATGACAAATTCTGTATTCCCTTTACCTCAGCAAGCATCTCATTTAGTCATAGTTATTTACTTGGTGGTGTGACCAAACTTTTATTTCTGAATAGTCTGGACCATTACTTGTTCTGCTTGGATAGAGTTGTAGCTTGTGGTTGGCTTTAGTCACGGGGATTGGTGTAGTAAGAGAAGCAGTAAGGGATATCCTGCATTCCAAACTTTCCCTTACCTCTATTGTGTAGTAGTTGTCTAATATCCCTCTGGTAGTGACAGATTCTTTGCTTCACCAAACATGAATCAGCCTCCTGAAACTTGTCCAACCAAGGTCTATCTGTGTACCCTCTTGTAACATCCTTAGCTAGAACCCTACTAAATCAGTTTAGTAAGGGTCTCTAATCTTCCATGTATGATTACCCTTGATATCTAATCAGTTTCTCATACTGCACCATCCACCAGGTGATGTCTGGAAAACCCAGAATGACTTGATCAAGAATCCCATTAGGTTTTTTAGCCAAAATCCCCTTACATTCCATGCTTATTCCTAATAATTTTTCTTCCACTGCTCCCTCAGTCTTCGTGGCTATAAATTCCTACTTGCACAATTCTATCCTAAGAATTGAGCTTGTTTCAAATCTGAGAACTCTTTTATCCTAATAAAATAGTCTAAATAAATCTGTTTTTACTATCTTAAAAAGAGACTTCAGCTATGGGCTTTCTGTTACAGTAGTCAGAATCAATCACCGTAGCCAGTACCCAAACCTCCTTCCTCGTATGTTAATTCAGAGGTATAGGAGCCCAGTGTGGCTAGGTGGTATTCTTAATTTCCATTCAGAGGAATTATTATTTTGTCTCCTGATGGGTATTCTTTCTTCTGAAACTATAACCTCTAGGTCAGGAAGTATAAATTTGAGGGACAGGAAGCAACTATGGTGCCACTCTCATTTCCATGTCTAGATTCCTAGACCCATGATCCTAGATATAAGAGAAACAGCACCGTATGTTGGAAACTGACTCAGAGCATGTACAGCTGCCTGGGGAACCTTGCTAGAGCCCTGAAACATATGTCTACCTAACTGGTTATGTAGTTGAATCTTCTAAAGGCCTGTCTACCATTCTATCAATCAGCTGCTTTAGAATGGTGGGGAACATAAGATGACCAGCAAATTCCATGTGCATAGAACTATTGCTGCACTTCATTTGCTGAGAAGTGAGTTTCTTAATTAGAAACAATGTTGTTTGGCATTTTGTGACAATGGATAAGGCATTCTGTAAACATATAGATGGTCGTTTTATTTGAAGTGTTGCATGCAGGGATGGAAAACCTGTATTCAGAGGAAATGTATATTCCAGTAAGTACAAAACACTGACCCTTCAATGATGGAAGTAGTCCAATGTAATCAACCTGACACCAGGTACCTGGTTAAACACCTCAGGGAACACCTATAACATAAATTAGTATTTCTGCTTGCTGCTGTCATTTTAGGAACTTGGCTTTGGTAGGTGGAAGTCAGTATTGTTGAGCCCATCCATAACCTCCATTCCTACCACCATGGCCACTTTGTTAATGAGCCCTTTGGCCAATGACAGGGGTAGATCTGAAAAGAGGCTGAGTGGTATCCTTATATATTTATCCTATCCACTTGATTATTGAAGTACTGCTCTGCTGGGGTCACACAATGTACACACATATTTTTATGCTATTTTGCTCATTGAGAGAGTTGCAGTTACATACTTCTTGTCAAATTTCATTGGTCACCAATTTCTGATCATGTTCATTTCAAGTCGCTGACTACCAAGCCATACTATTGGCCATAACTCATGAATCAGCATATAATTGCACTTCTGGCCATTTCTCCTTCCAAACAAAGTGAACAATCAGGTGACTGCCTGAAGTTCTGCCCACTGGAGGATTTCTATTTACTACTACCTTTCTAAAATGTTCCAGAGAGAGGACGGTTGGATGTAGCTTTCCAAGTTTGGTGTCTGCATATTGTGCAGAATCATCATTAAACAAGGACTGTGCCTTTTCCTTCTACTGATCTAAAGAAGTTTTCCATGAGGCCATAATTGCAGTTTGAGAGAGAGAGTAGATAGTATAGCAAGAGTAAGTACCATGAGCATTTGGGCCTCTTCTTCATGTGATTTACTTGTGCCAACAGGGCATGTCCTCACCCAATCACATATGTAACACTGTTATTCAAGATACTGTTTTAGTGCATTCCCAACATTATGAGTCAGATAACACTCAGTTCATGATGAACAGTGCTAGTCACATGATGACTCAGTGTTCCCATGGTCAAGCATTTAGTCACTAGTAGGCCCAGTAATAGGACAAGAGTTACTTGTCAAAAGTAGACTAGGTATCTGTGGATTATAGCAGCACCTTGCTCCAACATCCTAAAAGCCTGCATTGCACTTTACTTATATGGGCTGCCCAAGGCTCCAAACAAAGTGTCTGCTAATGAAACTTCTAGTCAGTGGGTCTACTGAAATATATGTCCCAGTGGTAGAGCAGCTTGTACAGTAGGTTAGACCTGCTCCAGAGCCTTCTCTTGTTTTGGATCCAACTTAAATCTATCAGGTTTTCCAGTCACTTGATAAATAGGCTAAAGTAGTTCAACCAAATGAGTAATATTTTGCCTCAGAAATACAAAGTGGCCCACTAGAAATTGTGTTTCTTTTTGGTTATAGGAGGGGCCATATGAAAAAAATCTTATACTTCACTGTAAAAGGGATATCTGGATAATTCCTAAATCACTGAACTTCTGGAAATTTCACTGAGGTAGTAGGTCCTTAAATTTTACTTGGATTTATTCCATACTCTTTAATACACAAATGTCTTATCAATGAGTCTAGAGAAGTTGACATTTGTGCTCACTAGGTACAATCAGCATAATATCATCAATATGATGAACCAATTGATATATTTTGGAAAGGAAAGGTGATGAAGATTCCTGAAAAACTAAATGGTGACATGACTGCAGAGTTAATATGCCTCTGAAGTAGAAATGTGATGATTTTTTTTGGCCTTGCTAGCTGAAAGAAAAAGTATTTGAAAAAAAAATTTGGTTTGCCTTATGGACAGTTATGAGAAAAAATTGTATAGCAAGATTAATAGCTCAGGAAACAAAATGACACCTGGTTCAACAGCTGCAGTAGGAGCTACCACCTGGTTAAAATTGGATAAATCCGCTCTCTTTCTCTCAGATCCATCTGTCTAATACACACTCTAAATGGAAGAGTTAAATTCGAATTTGGTGGGAATCACCATCCTTGTATCATGCAATTCCTTGATGGTAGCATAAATCTCTGCAATCCATACTGGAATGTAAGGAATTTTCCTAGAGAGAGGCAGTTCTAATGGCTTTCATTTGGCCTTTCCTACCATAATAGCCATCACTCTGAAGTTCAGACAACCAACACGGGGATTCTGCTAGCTGCTAAGTATTTCTACTCCCATTATGCATTCCATAAATGGGAAAATAACAAAAATATGGGTTCAGAGACCCACTGGATACACTTTGAGATGAACATTTGCTAAAACTCCAATGGTTACTTGACCCGCACAATCACTGTCTGACTGGAGGGTCACAATGATGTTTTGGGTCTCCTGGAAAAAACATTAGTTCAGAACCAGTGTCCAGAAGTCTTTGAAAGTTCTAATTATTTTCTTTCCCCCAATGCACATTTACCCTGGTAAAAAGCAGTACATCTTTTGGGGGAAGGCTGGGGGAAAGATTAACAATATATATCATTTTATTGTAACAGGATCTTCTCTCAAGGGGACCTAGTCTCCCATTCATTCAAGGGACTTTGGGTTTGTAAACTGGCTCAAGTCAAAGAGATGCTGAAAGGATTGAGAGTCATCATTTTTATGATTCATTAGACTATAGTTCAGTTGACCTAGAACTGTTCTGCTTATACAGATCGAGAAAGAATTTAATAGGCTTCCTATCTTTTTCTCCTCTAAGAACACACTAGACAATACTGTATGTAGGTCTGTGCAAATTAGACTATTCTGAAACTTGTTACTTTGACTTGCTTTCCACTACTATAATTATACCTTTCTTGCCTGTCTTAGTTGAGTGAAACAATTTGGCCTCTGCCACCACATGATCCAATTAATCCTACTGCATTTAGATTTTCCAACTGAGTGGCTACATTTCCTACTGTAAGATATGATTTATAGAAACGAGCAATATTGGAACACTTCAAGAATGCTGGGGCTCCATTTCCAATATTATTTATCTAAATGTTGGTAAAAGGTATGTTTTGTGGACCCTCCCACAGTGGATGAGAAGGTCTTCAATGACAAATCCACTCTAATATTTAAGTCTCCTTAAGCCTTTTTTTGAGTCCCTCCATATTTATTAAACCAAGTGAGATTGGGAATTTCCATTTCACTTAATGTGGGTCATCATTTGATTCATGTGTCAGTTAACCAACCCAATAAACTATAAGAACTCTTTCTAACTCCCCAACCTGCAAGATTAATTCCCAATTTATAAGATTTATAGGTGGTTATGGAGGCTGAAAATCCCAAAATCTGCCATATGCAAGCAGTAACCAGGAATGCTGGTGATGAAATTCAGTGATCAATAGCCTTTGGCCTGAGAACGAGGGGAGTTTAGGGTGTAACACCTAGTCCCAAGGCAAAGGATTCAGATCTAAGGGGTTATTGGCCTAAGGCCCAGAGTCTGCAGCCTGAGAAACTGGGGCACTTAAGTCTGAGGGAAGGAGAGGAGAGAGATTTTTCTTTCTTTTATTTTTTGTGCTATTAGGAACATCTATTTGGATTAGATGATGCTCATCCACTTTGTTGAGGATAAATTTCTTTACTCAGTTAGCTGACTCAAATGCTAATTTCATCAAAACATCGTCTCAGACACACTCAGAAAGAATGTTTTACCATTTGTACATTTTTAGAACAGTGAGGTGGACGCATAACATTAACTATCAATTTCAGTGCTTGTGATAGGTCTATTCATATTTCCTATTTCTTCTGGATTCAGTCTTGGCAGGTTGTGCATTTCTAAGAATTTGTCCATTTCTTCCAGGTTGTCCATTTTATTGTCACAGAGTTGCTTGTAGTAATCTCTCATAATCTTTTGTATTTCTGCAGTGTCAGTTGTTACTTCTTTTTCATTTCTAATTCTATTGATTTGAGTCTTCTCCCTTTTGTTCTTGATGAGTCTGGCTAATGGTTTATCTTCTCAAAGAACAATCTTTTAGTTTTATTGGTAATTGCTATAGTTTCCTTCATTTCTTTTTCATTTATTTCTGATCTGATCTTTATGATTTCTTTCCTTCTGCTAACTTTAGGGGATTTTTGTTCTTCTTTCTCTAATTGCTTTAGGTGCAGGGTCAGGTTGTTTGACCGAGATGTTTCCTGTTTCTTAAGGTGGGATTTTATTGCTATAAACTTCCCTCTTAGAACTGCTTTTGCTGCGACCCATAGGTTTTGGGTAATCGTGTCTCCATTGTCATTTGTTTCTAAGTATTTTTAAATTTCCTCTTTGATTTCTTCAGTGATCACTTCGTTATTAAGTAGTATTGTTTAGCCTCCATGTGTTTGTATTTTTACAGATCTTTTCCTGTAATTGATGTCTAGTCTCATAGCACTGTGGTCAGAAAAGACACTTGATACAATTTCAATTTTCTTAAATTTACCAAGGCTTGATTTCTGACTCAAGATATGATCTATCCTGGAGAATATTCCGTGAGCCCTTGAGAAAAATGTGTATTCTGTTGTTTTTGGATGGAATGTCCTATAAATAACAATTAAGTCCATCTTATTTAATGTATCATTTAAAGCTTGTGTTTCCTTATTTAATTTCATTTTGGATGATCTGTCCACTGGTGAAAGTGGGATGTTGAAGTCCCCTACTATGAGTGTGTTACTGTACATTTCCCCTTTTCTGGCTGTTAGTATTTGCCTTATGTAAAAATATTCCAACAAACAAAAGTCCAGAACCAGATGGCTTCACAGGCTAATTCTATCAAACATTTAGAGAAGAGCTAACACCTATCCTTCTCAAACTCTTCAAAAATTTAGCAGAGGGAGGAACACTCCCAAACTCATTCTATGAGGACACCATCACCTTGATACCAAAAACAGACAAAGATGTCACAAAGAAAGAAAACTACAGGACAATATCACTGATGAACATAGATGCAAACATCCTCAACAAAATACTAGCAAGCAGAATCCAACAGCACATTAAAAGGATCATACACCATGATCAGGTGGGGTTTATTCCAGGAATGCAAGGATTCTTCAATATATGCAAATCAATCAACGTGATACACCGTATTAACAAATTGAAGGAGAAAAACCATATTGTCATCTCAATAGATGCAGAGAAAGCTTTCGACAAAATTCAACACCCATTTATGATAAAAACCCTGCAGAAAGGAGGCATAGAGGGAACTTTCCTAAACGTAATAAAGGCCATATATGACAAACCCACAGCCAACATCATCCTCAAAGGTGAAAAACTTCCAGTAAAATCAGGAACAAGACAAGGCTGCCCACTCTCACCACTCTTATTCAACATAGTTTTGGAAGTTGTAGCCACAGCAATCAGAGAAGAAAAGGAAATAAAAGGAATCCAAATTGGAAAAGAAGAAGTAAAGCTGTCACTGTTTGCAGACGACATGATACTATACATAGAGAATCCTAAAGATGCTACCAGAAAACTACCAGAGCTTATCAATGAATTTGGTAAAATAGCAGGATACAAAATTAATGCACAGAAATCTCTGGCATTCCTGTACACTAATGATGAAAAATCTGAAAATGAAATCAAGAAAACACTCCCATTTTCCAATGCAGCAAAAAGAATAAAATCTCTAGGAATAAACCTACCTAAGGAGACAAAAGACCTGTATGCAGAGAATTATAAGACACTGATGAAAGAAATGAAAGATAATACAAATAGATGGAGAGATACACCATGTTCCTGGATTGGAAGAATCAATATTGTGAAAATGAGTCTACTATCCAAAACAATCTACATATTCAATGAAATCCCTATCAAACCAGCATTGGCAGTTTTCACAGAACAAGAACAAAAAATTTCAAAATTTGTATGGAAAAACAAATGACCCCGAATAGCCAAAGCAATCTTGAGAATGAAAAATGGAGCTGGAGGAATCAGGCTCCCTGACTTCAGACTATACTACAAAGCTACAGTAATCAAGACTATGTGGTACTGGCACAAAAACAGAAAGATAGATCAATGGAACAGGATATAACCCAGAGATAAACCCACGCACATATGGTCAACTTATCTTTGATAAAGGAGGTAGAAATGTACAGTGGAGAAAGGACAGCATCTTCAATAAGTGGTGCTGGGAAAACTGGACAGGGACATGTAAAAGTATGAGATTAGATCACTCCCTAACACCATACAGAAAAATAAGCTCAAAGTGGATTAAAGACCTAAATGTAAGGCCAGAAACTATCTAACTCTTAGAGGAAAACATAGGCAGAACACTCTATGACATAAATCACAGCAAGATCCTTTTTGATCCACCTCCTATAGAAATGGAAATAAAAACAAAAATAAACAAATGGGACCTAATGAAACTTCAAAGCTTTTGCACAGCAAAAGAAACAATTAACAAGCCCAAAAGACAACCCTCAGAATGGGAGAAAATATTTGCAAATGAAGCAACTGACAAGGGATTAATCTCCAAAATTTATAAGCAGCTCATGCAGCTCAATAGCAAAAAAACAAAGAACCCAATCCAAAAATGAGCAGAAGACCTAAATAGACATTTCTCCAAAGAAGATATACAGACTGCCAACAAACACATGAATGAATGTGCAACATCATTAATCATTAGAGAAATGCAAATCAAAACTACAATGAAATATCATCTCACAGCAGTCAGAAGGGTATCATCAAAAAATCTAGAAACAATAAATGCTGGAGAGGGTGTGGAGAAAAGGGAACACTTTTGCACTGCTGGTGGGAATGTGAATTGGTACAGCCACTATGGAGAACAGTATGGAGGTTCCTTAAAAAACTACAAATAGAACTACCATATGACCCAGCAATCCCACTACTGGGCATATACCCTGAGAAAACCATAATTCAAAAAGAGACATGTACCAAAATGTTCATTGAAGCTCTATTCACAATAGCCCAGAGATGGAAACAACCTAAGTGCCCATCATCGGATGAATGGATAAACAAGGTGTGGCACATATATACAATGGAATATTAGTCAGCCATAAAAAGAAATGAAACTGAACTATTTGTAATGAGGTGGATAGACCTAGAGTCTGTCATACAGAGTGAAGTAAGTCAGAAAGAGAAAGACAAATACCGTATGCTAACACATTTATATGGATTAAAAAAAATGTCATGAAGAACCTAGGGGTAAAACAGGAATAAAGACACAGACCTACTTGAGAATGGACTTGAGGATATGGGGAGGGGGAAGGGTAAGCTGTGACAAAGCGAGAGAGAGGCATGGACATATATACACTACGAAACGTAAGGTAGATAGATAGTGGGAAGCAGCCGCATAGCACAGGGTGATCAGCTCGGTGCTTTGTGACCGCCTGGAGGGGTGGGATAGGGAGGGTGGGAGGGAGGGAGATGCCAGGGGGAAGCAATAATGGAACAGATGTATATGTATGACTGATTCACTTTGTTATAAACAGAAACTAATTAAAAAAACATTAACTATCAAGAGTCCACCAATTTTCAGTGTGACACATATACTCATTGTCTTCAACCATGTTTAATTTTCAAATGAAGACAACAATGAGGTCATAACTTTGCCTAATATAACAGACATATCCTGCAGAAAACCGAAGATACACTAACTACCTCCTCAGTAAAGGAGGTTACGTCCTTGAATGATGTTTATACTTCTCGTTGATACCCTGTAACATACATATGATGCAAAATAAATATGATCTAAATATGATATAAAATAAAATGATATAAAGTTAATACATCTCATACTGCATGAAAAGACAATAAGAGAGGATAGAACATATATATTTGCTTATTATATGTATATATGTACAAAACGTATTCATAACAAAATAAAGAGGGAATATTTATGATAACTAGAGTCCTTGTTTCTGTAACTGGTCATGTACTTTAGCTGTATTTTTACCTACCTTTTTTTCTACTACCCATTTTTAATTCCCTTTATCTCAGAAGCACCTCAGCTAGTTGTGGTTCTTAACCTGGTGGAGTAAACCAAACTTTCATTCCTTAAGATTCTGGGCCATTTCTACTCCTGCATGTATGGGGTTCTTGTAGTTTTCTATTTACTTTAATCTCAGGGCTTGTTAAACTGAGAGGATCCCTAAGGGATATTCTGTATACCAGACATATTTTTCCTTACTTGCATTGTAGAGTGGTTGTCCAATTTCACTTTAGTAGTGACAAAGAGTCTTTGTTTCACCAAACATGAATCAGGCTCCTAAAATTTCTACTATGCCTATCTGTGCCCTTCCTTGTGAGATACTCAACAGGAAACCTGCTAAGTCAGTTTAACAACCTATATATCTGATCCTATATATCTGGTTGAGATATATATCTATATCTTGCAACCTATATATCTGAACACCCTCAATATCTGATCAGATTTTTCATCCTCCTCTATCCATGGTTAATGTCTGATCAGTCTGATTTGTATTCAGCAAGAATCCTTTGGAGAAAAATAAACACAAAATGGATTAAAACCTAAATGTAAGACCAGATACTATAAAATTCCTAGCGGAAAACATAAGCAGGACACTGGCATAAATCACAACAATATTTTTTGATCCATCTTCTTAAAGTAAAAGGAATAAAAGCAAAAAAAAAAAAAACAAATGGGATCTAGTTAAGCTTAAAAGCTTTTGCACAGCAAAGGGAACCATTGACAAAATGAAAAGACAACCTACTGATTGGGAGAAAATAGTTGCAAATGACATGACTGATAAGGGATTAATATCCAAATATATAAACAGCTCATACAACTCAACATCAAAATCCAAACAAACAACCCAATTAGAAAATAGGCAGAATACCTGAATAGACATTTTTCCTAAGGTGAAATGCAAATGGCCAACAGGCACATGAAAAGATGCTCAACATTGTTAATCATCAGGGAAATGCAAATCCAAACCACAATGAGATATTACCTCGCATGTGTCAGAATGGCTATCATCAAAGAGAACGCAAACAGCAAATGTTAGCAAGGATGTGGAGAAGAGAGAACCCTTGTACACTGCTGGTGGGAATTTAAATCAGTGCAGTCACTGTGGAAACAGTGTGAAGTTCTCTCAAAAAAAATAAAAGTAGAGCTACCATATGACCCAGCAATTCCATGCCTGGGTATATAACAACAACAACAGCAAAAAATGAAAGCACTAATTTAAAAAATACATGTACCCCAATGTTCATAGGAGCATTATTTACAATTGCCAAGATATGGAAGCAACCTAAGTGTCCACCAACAAATGAATGAATAAAAAAAATATGTGTATATACTTATATATACACATGCACAATAGAATAGTACATAACCATGAAAAAGAATGAAATTTTGCCATTTGTAACAAAATGTATGGAATTGGAGGACATTATACTAAGTGAAATACAATAAGTCAGAGAAAAACAAATACTGTATGATAACACTTTATGTGGAATCTGAAAAATACAACAATCTAGTGAAAAGCCCCCAAAAAAGACGACTCACAGATACAGAGAACAAACTAGTGGTTACCAGTGGGGAGGGGGAAGGGCAATAGATGAATGGGAGAGTGGGGGGTACAAATTCTTGGGTGTAAGATAGGCTCAAGGATGTATTGTACACATCAGGGATTATAGCCATTATTTTATAATAACTGTAAATATAAAGTAACCTTTAAAATTGTATTAAAAATAAGAATGCTATAGGACAATTTAACCAAAGCCCCCTTGTTCTTGATATTTTCTCTTAGTGATGTTCCATCTAATGATACCAACCAGTTCCCTTGGCTTTGAGTTCTACTTGCCCATGCTGTTTATGCATTTCAGTCGGCTGCAATACTGTGGTCTCTTTTCCTCTATTCCAATAGTCCTGAATGCTATCATTTTTAACCTCTTTAACTAGTGACCAGCTCTGCTTTTTCTTTGGCTATTATGGTTCCATGACTCAGATAGGATCAGATTTATCACTGCACCACTGGTTCACTCACCCTCTCCACAAATTGTACAGCTTTGAAGGCTTTGTCTTCACTACTGACTGATTGATAAGAGAGCCATTGGTGTTCCCAACTTCTAAAAATTGGTCCAGACAAGTGTCTCTTGAAGACAATAAGGAAAAATATTGCTTCTTAAGATTTTTATTATGCTGCAGAAGGTAATTTAGAGTCCCAGATACAGAAAGGCTTGGTTACAGTATGAAGTTTCTCTGTGTGTAAGAAGCTGGATTAGAATCCCAGCCAAGCACTAGTTGATCAGAGTCCAAAGCAAGCACTCGTGTGCAAAAAACTGGATTAGAGTTCCGGGCTGGCAGAAACTGGGTCAAAAGTCTCAAGTTTTTCTGTTTATAAGCAAAAATGTACCATTAGTTATGAACATGGGAGCTTCTCAGTGGACTAAAATCTCCCTTTTTGAACACCCACTGAAAATGTGTTCCACAAATTGTTTCTGTTTCCTTTCTTGTTGACATGATTTTAATAAGAATAATTTGGAACATTACTGGTCTCTTTGGAATCTTAAGATCTTCCCAAACTGGATCTTAAACCTATCCCTTCTCATTACAGCCACTCCTGCTTCCTCCTTTTTTTTTTTTTTTTTTTTTTTGCCGTACGCGGGCCTCTCACTGTTGTGGCCTCTCCCGTTGCAGAGCACAGGCTCCGGACGCGCAGGCCCAGCGGCCATGGCTCATGGGCCCAGCCGCTCCGCGGCACATGGGATCCTCCCAGACCGGGGCACGAACCCGCATCCCCTGCAGCGGCAGGCGGACTCTCAACCACTGCGCCACCAGGGAGGCCCCTGCTTCCTCCTTTTACTGTCTTAGAATCCTTCCACTTACCCTGAGTCCTTTTGTTTGTCTCCTTCAAAACCTTACCTCCTCCATCCCTCTCTTCACCCTGACAGAATTTTCCTTTCCCACTTCAGCTCCTCACCTCCTTACAGCTCCTCACCTCCCTACACTTAAACTTAAGATTCCCTGTCCTCCTTAGAAAGCTCTCATGGGACTAAAGGAACCCCCCAAAACAATTGCCTGAGGTTGGATAGAGAACAAAGCTATATGGAAATAAAAATGGGTGTTTTATCCATTCAGATTTGTTTTGGAGATATCCTGACAGCTTCTAGATGTTTCCTTAGTCACTGGCCTAAAATTTACTTCACAGTCTCCATCGGATTACCTGTCAGGGAAAAAAAAAGTCTTTCCCACAAATATTGGTAAACTGGTAAGCTTAACCTGCCCATTTTCCAGAAACACAGTTCAAATAAAATTAGATACTTTTGATAAACCAGTCAGATTGCATTACTGTGTTTTACTGACCCAAGGCTAGAATTTTAGAATAAAAATTATATGATTTCTTTCTTCATCTCTGACCATATGTTTACATATATTTACATGTGTGTATGTATGTTTGTTGCATGTATGTTATTTATATGTGATATTTTTCTACCTCTGGATTATATTATCCAGTTAATTTATAGATATCCTTAAAAGAGTTGTATCCAAATTGACTCAGAAATAAATGAGAACTCCTATAAATTATATCTTCATAAAAGTATATGAAATATAAAAACAAGTAAAAAATTTTAAAGTTCTCATGACCTGGATAACCTTTGATATATAATGTTGAACTCAATATTGTTGGGAAACTAAAAACTCACAAGTCTTCAGAGTTATCAGCATTAAATATAAAGCTGAAAAAAAAATCTACCTAGGTTTAAGAGTTAAGATAGCTTGACTTATTTGTACTAGATATTTAAGATTACAAAACTATAAATCAAACCTAAGAAAAAATGTACAATAAATATGAATTGCTTGATGCTTGGCAAGTGCAGTAGTAAAGAAAAAAGAAAAAGAAAAAAAGGAAAAACGATATGCTTAACTTTTTAGATTCATTGCTCCTGAGATTTTTTTCTAATACTTGCCTAATTTTCAACAAGGAAAATAACATAGGATGATGGCAAGGTGTGTTATTTGGCTCATGAAATTTTCATGATCAATTCAAACATAATTGCTAAGAAAAAGTGATCTACATAGATATGTGGGATAAAATTTATGAAAGGAGACTTCAATAATTATGTTTTATATGCTTTATAGTCTGCTTTTATTTACTGTTTTTATCATAATTATGTTTTATATATGTCTACATAAAAATAGTTTTACAAAAATTTTTGTAACTTGAAACCCTAAAACTATACAAATTAAGGTAAAATGAATATAAACTAAATATGTACATCATTCTAAATAAGGTAAAATTTTGAAAGATTAATTGCTGAACATAAATTTATCTACTTGACATATTGATTTTATATGATGAATAATCTAAATATATTTGTTTCTGTTAATAAACATGCACTATAAAAAAGGAAATGCCTCTAGAAATTTTTGAAATGATATATTAATAACTTTGCTACAGAATGGTATTGCAGAGCCCACAGTTAAAACAGCTTTCTTCCTGATCTAGATAGAAAAGTGGGAAGCTCTTGCGTTTACCTCCTACCATGGACCCACCAAAACTGTAACTACATTTAGAACAACTATCTCTGAGAATGACCTGAAGACCACCAGAACAGATTTTTTAAACTCAAAATATAAAGAGAAGACCACATTCAGATCAGTAGGAGGTAAAGAGATGCAGTCTAGTCATAACCAACAACCTCAGTGTAGTGCAAGCAGAAGGCATATCACAACTACAGAGGTCCCCCCTGAGGAGCGAGGGGCCTAAGCAATTAAGCCCAGGGGACTTGCACCAAGAATATGAGTTCCCATAACGTCTGGCTTTGAAAACCAGTGAGGCCTATGTCCAGGAGAGTCAGAAGGCTGTGGGAAACCAAGAATCTACTCCTGAAAGGCTTGCACACAAGCTTCTTTCTCCAAGTCCCAGCACAGAGAAAGCAGATTGACAAGTGCCTGGGTCATATGAGAAGGAGATTCATTGACTAATTTTAGGGCATATGCTGAAGGGGCAGGGATCTAGTGGAACTTTCTCCAGGGACAGAAGCACTGGCAGGCTCAATTTTTCTTTACTATCCTTCCACCTAGCTGCCTGGTACTGGCAGATACCACTTCTTTCACTCTCCATCAATCTAGTTAAAACCATGCACCCTGCCCTAGTACTCACTTGATAATCCACACTGCCCAACCTGACCACCATAGGTGGTCCCTCCAAAGTACCTCCCACCATGCCCAACTTGGTGGGGGCAAGGCTATCTGGCACTGATCCCCCTCCAAAGCACCTCCCATCCTGCCTTACCTGGTAGGCTGCTCTGACCATTAGCAGTACCCATACAAGTTGTGCTGCCATTGGCACCCTCCCACTCCACCCCAATTAGCAGGTTGTCTCTGCCAGAACAAGCACCCCCTAAAGAAGCTCCTGCTCTGCTTCAATCTGCAGGTAACTGCAGGATGACACCAATGACTTTCCAAAGCAGCTACACTCTGGAGGTCAGCCCTGCACACCAGGGTGTCCACAACAGTCATGGCTACATTTCTCAGCCAGCTGGTTCAGGTGACAGCTCTGTCCATCACAGCACCTGCAGCAGTTGCAGCCAGGCCTTGTATATAGCTGGCTTTGGGACCAACACTGCCCACTAACATACCCACAGCAATTATGGCCCAACCAAAACAGGAAGGTGCATGCAGCCCACACAGGGATATCCCTGGAGTTAATGGCTCTGGTGATCAATGATGATTATGCCATTGGGCCCCACAGGACACCTTCTAATAAGGCCAGATGTAGCTGATATACCTAATCCATAGAAACACAGAGAGCTAGGCAAAATGAGGAAACAAAGGAATACATTACAAATGAAAGAACAAGACAAAGCCTCAGAACTAAACAAAATGGAGATAAGTAATTTACCAGATAAGGAGTTCAAAGTGATAGTCATTAAATTGCTCATTGGACTTGGGAGAAGAAAGGAAAAATTCAGTAAAAAATTCAACACAGAGATAGAAAACATAAAAAAGAACAAATCAGAAGTGAAGAATAGAAAAACTGAAATGAAAAATACACTAGAGGGTATAAGCAGACTAGATGATGCATAGGAATAGATCAATAATCTGGAAGACAGGGTAATGGAAATCACCAAATGGAAACAGAAAAGAGAAAAAATAATTTTAAAAAGGATGGTTTAAGGGACCTCTGAGACAACATCATGCATAATAATATTCACATTTTGGGGTCCCAGAAGGAGAAAAGAGAAAGGGACAAATAAATAAATAAAACTCTTAGAAAATGATTTGAAGAAATAATGGATGACAACTTCCCTTAGCAACTTAACAGATGTCTGTGAAAGAAACAGACATCCAAGTCTAGGAACCACAGAGGGTCCCAAAAAAGATAAACCCAAAGAAACCCATGCCAAGACACATTAAAATTAAAAGTGTTAAAAGTTAAAGGGAAAGGGAAATTCTTAAAAGCAACAACAGAAAAACAACCAGCTATGTGCAAGGAAACCCCCCAAAGACTATCTCCTGATTTTTTAGCAGAAAATTTAGAATACACACACACCTGACTATTAACTTAAAATAGACTGCTATGTATATATGTTTGTTATGTGTGAATTTTATGGTAACCACAAACCTAACCTGAGCAGATACATAAAAAATAAAGAAATACAACATAACATTAAAGAAAATAATCAAATTACAAGAAAAAGAACAAGAGAAGAAGAAGGAACATAGAAAAACTACAAAAACATCCAGAAAACAATGATATCAAGCATCGATTCTGACCACAATGATATGAAACTAGAAATAAATTACAAGAAAACTGGAAAAAGCAAAATATTTGGATGCTAAACACTGTGCTTCTGAATTTTGAAAAACAAATGGGTCAAAAAAGAAATCAAAGAGGAAATAAAACAATTCCTTCAGACAAATGGAAATGGTAACACAATATTCCAAAATCTATGGGATGCAACTAAAGCAGTTCTAATATAGGAGTTTACAGTGATACAGGCCTACCTCAAAAACAAAACTCTCAAATAAACCATCTAACCTTATACATAAAAGGTACAAACAGAAGAACAAAGCTGAAACAAACTAGAAGGAAGGAAATAATAAAGATCAGAGCTGAAATAAATGAAACAGAGATTAAAAAATAGAAAAGATCAATGAAACTAATATCTGGGTTATTTGAAAAAATTTAAAAAAAATGATAAACCTTTAGCAGACTCATCAAGAAAAAAGAGAAAGGCGCCAATAAAATCATAAAGAGAATAAGTTACAACCAACACCATAGAAATACAAAGGATTACAAGAGATTACTATGAACATTTAGAAGCCAACAATTTGGACAACCTAGAAGATATAGATAAATTCCTAGAAACATACAATCTTCCAAGACTTAATAAGGAATAAATAGAAATTCTGAACAGACTGAATATTACTAATGAAATTTAATCAGAAATCGAAAAACACCCAACAAACAGAAGTCAAGGACCACACAGCTTCACAGACTATTTCTACCAAACACTTAAAGATGAGTTGCTACCTGTCACTTTCAAATTATTTTTTTAAATTGAAGAGAAAGAAATGCTTCTAAACTCATTCTCAAGGCCAGAATTACCTGGTACCAAAATCAGGCAAAAATCTATAAAAAATATTATATGCCATTAATATTAATGAACATAGATGCAAAAGACTTCAACAAGATATTAGCAAATCAAGTTCAACTATGTATTAAAATGATTATGTACTATAATCAAGTGGGGTTTATTGCAGTGATGTAAGTGTAGTTCAGTTGAACCTTCAATTCAATTAATGTGATACACCACATTAAAAAACAAAAAATAAAAATAATATATTCATCACAATAGATGCAGAAAATGTTTTTATAAAATTCAACATCCATTTATGATAAAAGTTCTCAACAAAGAGAGTATAAAAGAAACATGCCTCAATATAATAAAAACCAAATTTGACAAAGCCACAGTAAATGTAATACTCAAAGGTAAAAGGCTGAAAGTTTTTCTCCTACCATCAGGAAAAAGACAAGTACGTCCACACTTGTTACTTTTATTCAACATAGTAGTGGAAGTTCTAAACACCGAAATCAGACAAGAAAAAGAGATAAAAGACATCAAAAGGAGGGAAGGAATGAAAACTGGAAAGGAAATAGTAATACTGTCACTATTAACAGATAACATGATAGAAGTAGGTAGGAAAACCTAAAGATCCCACCATAAACTATAAGAACAAATAAATTCATTAAATTTGCAGGATACAAAATCAATATACAGAAAGGTGTTGCATTTTTATACACTGAACACAAGTTATCAGAAAGAAAAAAATTAAATCTCATTTAAAATTGCATCCAGAAAAACGCCCCAAATAACTAGGAGTAAATTTAATCAATGAGGTAAAAGACCTGTGCTCTGAAAGCTCAAGTCATTGATGAAAGAAATTGAAGATGACACAAGTAAATGGAAATATATATTGTGATTATGAATTGGAAGAATTAACATTGTTAAAAGATCTATACCATGCAAAGCCATCTATAGATTCAGTGTAATGCCTATCAAAATAACAATGGTGTTTTTCATGGAGAGAAGCAAATAATCTGAAAATTTTATGGAACCACAAAAGACCCCAAATAGCCATAGCAATCTTGAGAAATAACAAAGCTGAAAGTATGACACTTCTTTTTTTTTTTAAACTTTATTGGAGTATAATTGCTTCACAATGGTGTGTTAGTTTCTGCTTTATAACAAAGTGAATCAGTTATACATATACATCTGTTCCCATAACACTTCCCTCTTGCATCTCCCTCCCTCCAACCCTCCCTATCCCACCCCTCCAGGTGGTCACAAAGCACCGAGCTGATCTCCATGTGCTATGTGGCTGTTTCCCACTAGTTATCTACCTTACGTTTGGTAGTGTATATATGTCCATGCCTCTCTCTCGCTTTGTCACAGCTTCCCCTTCCCCTTCCCCATATCCTCAAGTCCATTCTCAAGTAGGTCTGTGTCTTTATTCCTGTTTTACCCCTAAGTTCTTCATGACGTTTTTTGTTTTTCTTAAATTCCATATATATCTGTTAGCATATGGTATTTGTCTTTTTCTGACTTACTTCATTCTGTATGACAGACACCAGGTCTATACACCTCATTACAAATAGCACAATTTCGTTTCTTTTTATGGCTGAGTAATATTCCATTGTATATATGTGCCATATCTTCTATATCCATTCATCGGATGATGGGAATTAGGTTGTTACCATCTCCGGGCTATTGTAAGTAGAGCTGCAATGAACATTTTGATACATGACTCTTTTTGAATTATGGTTTTCTCAGGGTGTATGCCCAGTACTGGGATTGTTGGGTCATATGGTAGTTCTATTTGTAGTTTTTTAAGGACCCTCCATAATGTTCCTCAGAGTGGCTGTACCAATTCACATTCCCACCAGCAGTGAAAGTGTTCCCGTCTCTCCACACCCTCTCCAGCATTTATTGTTTCTAGATTTTTTGATGATGGCCATTCTGACTGATGTGAGATGATATCTCATTGTAGTTTTGATTTGCATTTCTCTAATGATTAATGATATTGAACATTCTTTCATGTGTTTGTTGGTAGTCTGTATATCTTCTTTGGAAAAATGTCTGTTTAGGTCTTCTGCCCATTTTGGGATTGGGTTGCTTGTTTTTTTGCTATTGAGCTGCATGAGCTGCTTATAAATTTTGGAGATTAATCATTTGTCAGTTGCTTCATTTTCAAATATTTTCTCCCATTCTGAGGGTTGTCTTTTGGTCTTGTTTATGGTTTCCTTTGCTGTGCAAAAGCTTTGAAGTTTCATTAGGTCCCATTTGTTTATCTTTGTTTTTATTTCCATTTCTATAGGAGGTGGATCAAAAAGGGTCTTGCTGTGATTTATGTCATAGAGTGTTCTGCCTATGTTTTCCTCTAAGAGTTGGATAGTTTCTGGCCTTACATTTAAGTCTTTAATCCACTTTGAGCTTATTTTTCTGTATGGTGTTAGGGAGTGATCTAATCTCATACTTTTACATGTCCCTGTCCAGCTTTCGCAGCACAACTTATTGAAGATGCTGTCCTTTCTCCACTGTACATTCCTGCCTCATTTATCAAAGATAAGGTGACCATATTTGCATCGGTTTATCTCTCGGCTTTCTATTCTGTTCCATTGATCTATCTTTCTGTTTTTGTGCCAGTACCATACTGTTTTGATTACTGCAGCTTTGTAGTATAGTCTGAACTCAGGGAGCCTGATTCCTCCATCTCCGTTTTTCATTCTCAAGATTGCTTTGGCTATTCGGGATCTTTTGTGTTTGCATACAAATTGTGAATTTTTTTGTTCTAGTTCTGTGAAAAATGCCAGTGATACTTTGATAGGGATTGCATTGAATCTGTAGATTGCTTTGGGTAGTAAAGTCATTTTCACAATATTGATTCTTCCAATCCAGGAACATGGAATATCTCTGCATCTATTTGTATCATATTAATTTCTTTCATCAGAGTCTTATAATTTTCTGCATACAGGTCTTTGGTCTCCATAGGTAGGTTTATTCCTAGATATTTTATTCTTTGTGTTGCAATGGTAAATGGGAGTGTTTTCTTGATTTCACTTTCAGATTTTTCATCATTAGTGTACAGGAATGCCAGAGATTTCTGTGCATTAATTTTGTATCCTGCTACTTTACCAAATTCATTGATTAGCTCTAGTAGTTTTCTGGTAGAATCTTTAGGATTCTCTATATATAGTATCATGTCATCTGCAAACAGTGACAGCTTTACTTCTTCTTTTCCAATTTGGATTCCTTTTATTTCCTTTTCTTCTCTGATTGCTGTGGCTACAACTTCCAAAACTATGTTGAATAAGAGTGGTGAGAGTGGGCAACCTTGTCTTGTTCCTGATCTTAGTGGAAATGGTTTCAGTTTTTCACCACTGAGGACGATGTTGGCTTGGGTTTGTCATATATGGCCTTTATTATGTTGAGGAAAGTTCCCTCTATGCTTACTTTCTGCAGGGTTTTTACCATAAATGGGTGTTGAATTTTGTTGAAAGCTTTCTCTGCATCTATTGAGATGATCATATGGTTTTTCTCCTTCGGTTTGTTAATATGGTGTATCACGTTAATTGATTTGCATATACTGAAGAAACCTTGATTTCCTGGAATAAAACCCACTTGATCATGGTGTATGATCCTTTTAATGTGCTGTTGGATTGTGTTTGCTAGTATTTTGTTGAGGATTTTTGCATCTATGTTCATCAGTGATATTGGTCTGTATTTTTCTTTCTTTGTGACATCCTTGTCTGGTTTTGGTATCAAGGTGATGGTGACCTCATAGAATGAGTTTGTGAGTGTTCCTCCCTCTTCTATATTTTGGCAGAGTTTGAGAAGGATAGGTGTTAACTCTTCTCTAAATGTTTGATAGAATTCGCCTGTGAAGCCATCTGGTTCTGTGCTTTTGTTTGTTGGAAGATTTTTAATCACAGTTTCAAGTTCAGTGCTGGTGATTGGTCTGTTCATATTTTCTATTTATTCCTGAGTCAGTCTTGGTAGGTTGTGCATTTCTAAGAATTTGTCCATTTCTTCCAGATTGTCTTTTTTATTGCCATAGAGTTGCTTGTAGTAATCTCTCATGATATTTTGAATTTCTTCAGTGTCAGTTTTTACTTCTCCTTTTTCATTTCTAATTCTATTGAGTCTTCTCCCTTTTTTTCTTGATAAGTTTGTCTAATGGTTTATCAATTTTGTATATCTTCTCAAAGAACCAGCTTTTAGTTTTATTGATCTTTGTTATCATTTCCTTCATTTCTTTTTCATTTATTTCTGATCTGATCTTTATGATTTCTTTCCTTCTGCTAGCTTTGGATTTTTTTTTTCTTCTTTCTCTAATTGCTTTAGGTGCAGGGTCAGGTTGTTTACTTGAGATGTTTCCTGTTTGTTAAGGTGGGATTTTATTGCTATAAACTTCCCTCTTAAAACTGCTTTTGCTGCATCTCATATGTTTTGGGTCATCGTGTATCCATTGTCATTTGTTTCTAGATTTTTTTTGATTTCCTCTTTGATTTCTACAGTGATCACTTCGTTATTAAGTAGTGTATTGTTTAGCCTCCATCTGTTTGTATTTTTTACAGATCTTTTCCTGTAATTGATATCTAGTCTCATAGCATTGTGATCGGAAAAGATACTTGATACAATTTCAATTTTCTTAAATTTACCAAGGCTTTATTTTTGACCCAAGATATGATCTATCCTGGAGAATGTTCCATGAGCATTTGAGAAAAACGTTTATTCTGTTGTTTTTGGATGGATTGTCCTATAAATATCAATTAAGTCCATCTTGTTTAATGTATCATTTAAAGCTTGTGTTTCCTTATTTGTTTTCATTTTGGATGATCTCTCCATTGGTGAAAGTAGGGTGTTTAAGTTCCCTACTATGAGTGTGTTTCTGTCAATTTCCCCTTTTATGGCTGTTAGTATTTGCCTTATGCATTGAGGTGCTCCTATGTTGAGTGCATAAATATTTACAATTGTTATATCTTCTTCTTGGATTGATCCCTTGATCATTACGTAGTGTCCTTCTGTGTCTCTTCTAGTAGTCTTTGTTTTAAAATCTATTTTGTCTGATATGAGAATTGCTACTCCAGCTTTCTTTTGATTTCTATTTATATGGAATATCTTTTTCCATCCCCTTACTTTCAGTCTGTATGTGTCTCTAGGTCTGAAGTGGGTCCCTTGTAGACAGCATATATATGGGTCTTATTTTGTATCCATTCAGCCAATCTGTGTCTTTTGGTGGGAACATTTATTCCATTTATATTTAAGGTAATTATCAATAGGTATGTTCCTATTCCCATTTTCTTAACTGTTCTGGGTTCTTTATTGTAGGTATTTTCCTTCTGTTGTATTTCTTGCCTAGAGAAGTTCCTTTTGCAATTGTTGTAAATCTGATTTGGTGGTGTTGAACTCTCTCAGCTTTTGCTTGTCTGCAAAGATTTTAATTTCTCCATCAAATCTGAATGAGATCCTTGCTGGTTAGAATAATCTTGGTTGCAGTCTTTTCTCCTTCATCACTTTAAATATGTCCTGCCTGTCTCTTCTGGCTTGTAGATTTTCTGCTCTAAAATCAGCTGTTAACCTTATGGGGATTCCCTTGTGTGTTATTCGTTGTTTTTCCCTTGCTGCTTTTAATATATTTTCTTTGTGTTTAATTTTTGACAGTTTGATTAATATGTGTCTTGGCATATTTCTCCTTGGATTTATTCTCTGTTGGACTCTTTGGGCCTCCTGGACTTGATTAACTACTTCCTTTCCCATATTTGGGGAGTTTTCAACTATAATGTCTTCAAATATTTTCTCAGTCCCTTTATTTTTCTCTTTTTCTTCTGCAGCCCCTATAATTCAAATGTTGGTGCATTTAATGTTGTCCCAGACATCTCTGAGACTGTCCTCAGTTCTTTTAATTATTTTTTCTTTATTCTGCTCTGCAGCAGTTATTTCCACTATTATATCTTCCACATCACTTATCCGTTCTTCTGCCTCAGTTATTCTGCTATTGATCGCATTTAGAATATTTCTAATTTCATTTATTGTGTTGTTCATCGTTTCTTGATTCATCTTTAGTTTTCTAGGTCCTTGTTAACTGTTTCTTGCATTTTGTCTATTCTATTTCCAAGATTTTGGATCACCTTTACTATCATAATTCTGAATTCTTTTTCAGGTAGACAGCCTATTTCCTCTTCATTTGTTAGGTCTGGTGGGTTCTTATCTTTCTCCTTCACCCGCTGTTTGTGTTTCTGTCTTCTCATTTTGCTTATCTTACTGTGTTTGGGGTCTCCTTTTTGCAGGCTGCACGTTCATAGTTCCCATTGTTTTTGGTGTCTGTCCCTAGTGGCTAAGGTTGTTTCAGTGGGCTGTGTAGGCTTCCTGTTGGAGGGGACTAGTGCCTGTGTTCTGGTGGATCAGGCTGGATCTTTTCTTTCTGGTGGACAGGTCCACGTCTGATGGTGTGTTTTTGGGTGTCTGTAGACTTATTATTATTTTAGCCAGCCTCTCTGCTTATGGGTGGTGTTGTGTTCCTGTCTTTCTAGTTGTTTGGCATAGGATGTCCAGCACTGTAGCTTGCTGGTCGTTGAGTGAAGCTGGGTGCTGGTGTTGAGATAGATATCTCTGAGAGATATTCGCCTTGTGATATTATGTGGAGCTGGGAGGTCTCTTGTGGACCATTGTCCTGAAGTTGGCTCTCCCACCTCAGAGGCACAGCACTGACTCCTGGCTGCAGTGCCATGAGCCTTTCATCCACACAGCTCAGAATAAAAGGGAGAAAAATTAGAAAGAAAGAAAGAATTAATAGAAGTAGAAAGAAAGAAAGAAAAAAGAAGGAAATAAAGGAGGGATGGAGGGATGGAGGATGGAGGGAAGGTAGGAAAAAAAGAAAGAGAGAAGATAAAGTAAAATAAAATAAAGTATGAGAAAATATAATAAAGTTATTAAAATAAAAAATTATTATTGGGCCTCCCTGGTGGCGCAGTGGTTAAGAGTCCGCCTGCCGATGCAGGGGATATGGGTTCGTGCCCCGGTCTGGGAGGATCCCATATGCCGTGGAGCAGCTGGGCCCGTGAGCCATGGCCGCTGGGCCTGTGCGCCCGGAGCCTGTGCTCCACAACGGGAGAGGCCACAACAGTGAGAGGCCCGCATACCGCAAAAAGAAAAAAAAAATAATAATAATTATTAAAAAAATAATTTTTTAAAAAAATGGATGGGTAGAAACCTGGAACAAATGGTGGAAGTACAGCTATACAGACAGAATCTCACACAGAAGCATACACATACACATTCACAAAAAGAGGAAAAGGGGAAAAATCATAAATCTTGCTCTCAAAGTCCACCTCCTCAACTTGGGATGATTTGTTGTCCAAAGGAGGGAAGGAAGGAAGGAAGGAAGGAAAGAAAGAAAGAAAGAAAGAAGATAAAGTAAAATAAAATAAAGATAAAATACAATAAAGTTATTAAAATAAAAATAATTATTAAGACAAAAAAATGGATGGATAGAACCGTAGGACAAATGGTTGATGCAAAGCTGTACAGACAAAATCTCACACAGAAGCATACACATACACACTCACAAAAAGAGGAAAAGTGGAAAAAATCATAAATCTTGTTCTCAAAGTCCACCTCCTCAATTTGGGATTATTTGTTGTCTATTCATGTATTCCACAGATACAGGGTACATCAAGTTGATTGTGGAACTTTAATCCAGTGCTTCTAAGACTCCTGGGAGAGATTTCACTTTCTCTTCTTTCTTCTTACAGCTCCCGGGTCTCAGCTTTGTATTTGGCCCCGCCTCTGCATTTAGGTCGCTGGAGGGCGTCTGTTCTTCACCCAGACAGGATGTGGTTAAAGGAGCAGCTGTTTCGGGGACTGTGGCTCACTCAGGCCTGGGGGAGGGAGGGGTACGGAGTGTGGGGCGAGCCTGAGGTGGCAGAGGCCAGCGTGACGTTGCACCAGCCCTAGGCACACCATGCGCTCTCCTGGGGAAGCCGTCCCTGAACCCCGGCACCCTGGCAGTGGTGGGCTGCACAGGCTCCCTGGAAAGGGGGCATGGACAGTGACCTGCACTCGCACACAGGCCCCTTGGTGGTGGCAGCAGCAGCCCCTTGGTGGTGGCAGCAGCAGCCCCAGCATCCCACGTCTGTCTCTGGGGTCCACGCTTTTAGCCATGGCTTGCACCGTTCTCTGGAGCTCCTTTAAGCAGCACTCTTAATCCCCCCTCTCCTTGCACACCAGGAAACAAAGAGGGAAGAAAAAGTCTCTTGCCTCTTTGGCAGGTCCAGACATTTTCCCGGACTCCCTCTGGGCCAGCCATGGTGCACTAACCCCCTTCAGGCTGTGTTCACGCTGCCAGTCCTCTCCCTGCACTCAGACCTAAGCCGAAGCCTCAGCTCCCAGCCCCGCCTGCCCCAGCAGCTGAACAGACAAGCCTCTTGGGCTGGTGAGTGCCGATTGGCACCAATCCTTTGTGCGGGAATCTCTCAGCTTTGACCTCCGCACCCCTGTTACTTTGCTTTCCTCTGCTACTCCAAAGCTTTCCCCCTCCACCACCTGCAGTCTCCACCTGCGAAGGGGCTTCCTAGTGTGTGGAAACCTTTCCTCCTTCATGGCTCCCTCCCACTGATGCAGGTCCCGTCCCTATCCTTTTGTCTCTGTTTATTCTTTTTTCTTTTGCCCTACCCAAGTACGTGGGAAGTTTCTTGCCTTTTGGGGGGGTCTGAGGTCTTCTGCCAGCGTTCTGTAGGTGTTCTGTAGGAGTTGTTTCACGTGTAGATGAATTTCTGATGTATCTGTGGGGATGAAGGTGATCTCCGCGTCTTACTCTTCCACCATCTTCCCCTGAGCTGCAAATGTCGACACTTCTTTATTTCAAACTATACTACAAATCTGTAGTAACCAAAACTGCATGGTGCTGGGACAAAAACACACACATCAATCAATGGAATATAATGGAGCCCAGAAAGAACCCACGCTTATATGGTCAATTAATTTATGACAAAGGAGTCAAGAATATAAAAGAGAGTAAAGATAGCCTCTTTAATAAATGGTATTGGGAAAACTGGACAGCTGTATGAAAAAGAGTAAAACTGGACCACTTTCTTGAATACATGCAAAAATGAACTCAAAATGTGTTAAAGACTTAAATATAAGGCTTCCCTGGTGGTGCAGTGGTTGAGTGTCCACCTGCTGATGCAGGGGACATGGGTTCGTGCCCCAGTCTGGGAGGATGCCACATGCCGCACAGTGGCTGGGCCTGTGAGCCATGGCCACTGAGCCTGCACGTCTGGGGCCTGTGCTCCACAACGGGAGAGGCCACAACAGTGAGAGGCCCGTGAACCACACACACAAAAAAGACTTAAATGTAATAACTGAAACCATAAAACATAGGCAATATGCTCTTTCACATCAGTCTTAGCATTTTTCAATATCTCCTCAGGCAAGTGCAGCACAAACAAAAATAGACAAATAGGACTACATCAAATTGAAAAGCTTTTGCACAATGAAGGAAACCATCAACAAAACGAAAAGGCTGAATGGTAGAAGACATTTGCAAATAACGTATCAGATAACAGGTTAACAACCAAACCATATAAAGAACTCACACAACTCAGTATCAAAAGTTTTTGATTAATAAAGGAGTCAAGGACCCGAATAGACATTTTTCCAAGAAACACACACAGTCAACAGATATAGGAAAATATGCTTGACATTACTAATCATCAAGGAAATGTATGTTAAAATCACAATGAGATATTACCTTACACCTATCAGAATGGCTCTTATCAAAAAGAAAACAAATAACAAGTGTTGGTGAGAATGTGGAGAAAAGAGAACCCTGTGCAGTTTTTGTGCAAGTGTATATTGATGCAGCCACTGTGTAAAACAGTATAGAGATTCCTCCAAAAAACAAAATGAAACAAAACAAAACAAATATATATATATGTATATATCTGTATATGTGTGTGTGTGTGTGTGTGTGTGTGTGTATCTCATACAATCCAGCAATTCCACTTCCTGGTATTGGTTAAAAGAAAACAAAAACACTAATTTGAAAAGAAATATGCATCTTATGTTCAGTGCAGCATTATTTACAGTAGCCATGATATGGAAACAATGTAAGTGTCCTAACTGCAGATGATTGGATAAAGAAGATGTGGAATATACATATACAATGGAGTATTACCCAGCCATAAAAAAAGAATAAAATCTTCTCATTTTGTGAAAATAAGGGTGGATCTTGAGCATATTATGCTAAGTGAAATAAGTCAGACAAACAAAGGCACATACTCTGTATTATTCACATATATATATATATGGAATCCAAGAAAAAAAACCAAGGCTAATGGACAAACAAAACAAAACAGTTTCACAGATACAGAGAACAAACTGGTAGTTGCCAGAAGGAAGGGGGTTGAGAGGGTTGACAAAATATGTGAATGGGATAAATAGGTACAAATTTCCAGTTATGAAATAAAGAAATCATGGGGATATAATGTATCCCATAGAGATTATAGTTAATAATATTGTACTAACTCTGCATGGTGACACATGGTTACAAGATTAATATGATAATCAATTTGTAATGTATATTAATGTTGAATCACGATGCTGTGCACCTAAAACTAATATAATATTGTATGTCAACTATACTTCAATAAAAATACTGCTTATTTCCTAATTTTTTCTATAAAAGAGAGATAACCAATGATGGAAAGTTCTCATCACAAATTTGCATGAAACTACTATGACTAGTAAGGGTAAAGAAAACAAAAACTTTGATATGAAAGGAAATTAAGAGGTGTTTATATAAGGAAATGGAGGAAGGCTTTTCATTAAGGAACATGGTAAATAATTTTGTCCTAAAGTAAAATTGTTGCTCCAGAATATGAATAGGGGAAGCATAAGAAAAATTGAATTTCTTTCCTTCTTTTTTTTTTTTAAGTTGCAGAAGGTTTGTGGGAAATTAATCCTGGAAAAGCAATCTTATCTTATAATGTCAAAACTAGCTAAGATTTGACTGATTTATTTATATGTATTTTAAAAAATCTGTGCTAGAATAATAGCAAACTGATGCAAAAATCCAATTGGGTTCTCTCTTTCCTTATAACAAGAAAGTTTACTTAGATATAGGTCTTCTCAAATAAGAGCAGGTGTGAACACAGCCTGAATGGGACTAGTGCACCACGGCTGGCCGAGAGGGAGTCTGGGGAAAAGTCTGGACCTGCCGAAGAAGCAAGAGACTTTTTCTTCCCTCTTTGTTTCCTGGTGCACAAGGAGAGGGGATTAAAGTGTTTTTTTTTTAACTTCTAAGTATTCTTAAAAGATTCTTGTCTTAAAATAATTTCTCCTCCTTCATGTTGTCTTTATCAGGTCTTTGGTCACTTGAGAAATCAGAGTTTTCTCAATGTTAAAAAAAGACTTTTTAGGGTAGAAAGGCCAGAGATAAACCCATGCACACATGGTCACTTGATCTTTGACAAAGGAGTCAAGAATATACAATGGAGAAAAGATAGCCTTTTCCATAAGTCATGCTGGGAAAACCAGACAAGTCCATGTAAAAGAATGAAATTAGAACACTCCCTAAAACCAGACACAAAAATAAACTCAAAATGGATTAAAGACCTAAATGTAAGGCCAGACACTATCAAACTCTTAAAACATAGGTAGAGCACTCTGTGACATAAATCACAGCAAGATCCTTTTGGACCCATCTGTTAGAGTAATGGAAATAAAATGAAAAATAAACAAATGGGACCTAATGAAACTTAAAACCTTTTGCAAGCAAAAGGAAACCATAAACAAGATGAAAAAATGAAAAGATAACCCTCAGAATGGGAGAAAATATTTGCAAACGAAGCAAATGACAATGGATTAATCTCCAAAATATACAAGCAGCTCATGCAGCTCAATATCAAGAAAAAAACAAACAACCCGACCCAAAAATGGGCAGAAGACCTAAATAGACATTTCTCCAAAGTAGACAAACAGATTGCCAACACACACCTGAAAAGATGCTCAACATCACTAATCATTAGAGAAATGTAAATCAAAACTACAATGAGGTATCACCTCACACCAGTCAGCACAGCCATCATCAAAAAATCTACAAACAATAAATGCTGGAGAGGGTGCGGGGAAAAGGGAACCCTCCCACACTGTTGGTGAAAATGTAAATTGTTACACCCACTATGGAGAACAGTATGGAGGTTCCTTAAAAAAGTAAAAACAGAGCTACCATATGACCCAGCAATCCCACTACTGGGCATATACCCTGAGAAAACCATAATTCAGAAAGACACAGGTAGGGCTTCCCTGGTGGTGCAGTGGTTGAGAGTCCACCTGCCGATGCAGGGGACATGGGTTCATGCCCTGGTCCAGAAGGATCCCACGTGCCACAGAGCAGCTGGACCTGTGAGCCTTGACTGCTGGGCCTGTGCATCCGGAACCTGTGCTCTGCAGTGGGAGAAGCCACAGCAGTAAGAGGCTTGCATACCAAAAAAAAAAAAAAAAAAGACACATGTACAACAATGTTCATTGCAGCACTATTTACAATAGCCAGGACATGGAAGCAACCTAAGTGTCCATTGATAGATGAATAGATAGAGAAGATGTGGCACATATATACAATGGAATATTACTCAGCCATAAAAAGGAATAAAATTGAATTATTTATAGTGAGGTGGATGGACCTAGAGTCTGTCATACAGAGTGAAGTAAGTCAGAAAGAAAAAAGCAAATACCATATACTAACACTCATATATGGAATCTAAAAAACGGTACTAATGAACTTAGTGGCAGGGCAGAAATAAAGACACATACACAGAGAACAGACTTGAGGACACCGTGGGGGAAAGGGAAGCTGGGATGAAGTGAGAGTAGCATTGACATATATATATATATACGACCAAATGTAAAATGGATAGCTAGTGGGAAGCTGCTGCATAGCACAGGAAGACCACCTCGATGTTTTGTGACAACATAGAGGGGTGGGATAGAGAGGGTGTGAGGGAGTCTCAAGAGGCAGGGCATATGGGTTTATATGTATACATATAGCTGATTCACTTTGTTGTACAGCAGAAACTAACACTACATTGTAAAGCAATTATACTCCAATAAAGATATTAAAAGAATTTTTTTAATAAGAAAATTTTTGTATTTTCCTTTGAAATATTTAAATTGTCTTGTTGGTTATATAGATAACTAAGTACGATTTCACAGTTATTTATTCAAGTGTTCAAAACTTTGACATGTTTTTCATCTTTTCAAAATCAATATTTAAATGGAGTATCGTTGACTTCAAAATGACTTTGAGATGTTCAGAACGCCCATGGAAACTATCAAAGAATAAGTCTCTCACCTTATAAAAATGATACACTAAACTAATTAGGTTCATTTGGTATTTAAATTACATGGGAAGAGTTTTGAATAAGCAATGATAAACCTTCTTAGTTTACATTTCTGTGGATATATACTACTATACAGATAGTCCAGAAATTGTACAAATTTCATCAAGATCTGCCAATACCCTCACTGTCCAGTTATTATTTTAAAACATTGCTTGCCACAAAATAACTATATATATTATTCAATGAGCTTTTATCAGAACTTTAACCATGGACATTTAAAGTCACATCATTCATGTCACTGCAAATGGCATTATCTCATTCTTTTTTATGGCTGAGTAATATTCCATTGTATATATGTACAACTTATTTACCCATTCCTCCATCAATGGACATTTAGGTGGCTTCCATGTCCTACTATTGTAAATAGTGCTGCAATGAACACTGGGGTGCATGTATCCTTTTGAATTATGGTTTTCTCTTGATATATGTCCAGGAGTAGGATTGTTTGATCATATGGTACCTCTATTTTTAGTTTTTAAAGGAACCTCCATATTGTCATCCATAGTGGCTGTACCAATTTACATTCCCTCCAACAGTGTAGGAGGGTTCCCTTTTCCCTACACCCTCTCCAGCATTTATTGTTTCTAGATTTTTTGATGATGGTCATGTTGACTGGTGTGAGGTGATACCTCACTGAAGTTTTGGTTTGAATTTCTCCAATAAGAAGTGGTGTTGAGCATTTTTTCATGTGCTTTTTGGCCATCTTTCTATCTTTGGAGAAATGTCTATTTAGACCTTCTGCCCACTTTTTGACTGTTTTTTTTTAAATTGAGCTGCATCAGCTCTTTTGCATATTTTGGAGATTAATCCCGTGTAAGTTGCTCTGTTTGTAAATATTTTCTCCCATTCTGAGGGTGGTCATTTCATTTTATTTATGGTTTCCTTTGCTGTGCAAAAGCTGTTGAGTTTAATTAGGTTCCATTTGTTTATTTTGGTTTTTATTTTCATTATTCTAGGAGGTGGATCCAAAAAGGTATTGCTGCAATTTATGTCAGAGAGTGGTCTGCATAGGTTTTCCTCTTCGAATTTTATAGTATCCAGCCTTACATTTAGGTCTTTAATCCATTTTGAGGTTATTTTTTGTGCGTGATGATAGAGAGTGCTCTAATTTCTTTCTTTTGCATGTAGCTGTCCAGTCTTCCCAGCACCAATTATTGTAGAGACTGTCTTTTCTTTATAGTATATTCTTGACTACTTTGTCATAGATTAGATGAACATAGGTGCGTGCATTTATCTTGGGGCTTTGTACCCTCTTCCATCGATCTATATTTCTGTTTTTGTGCCAGAACCATGCTGTTTTGATTACTGTTGCTTTGTAATATAATCTGAAGTTAGCAAGCCTAATTCCTCCAGCTCTGTTTTTCTTTCTCAGGATTGCTTTGGCTATTCAGGGTCTTCTGTGTTTCCATACAAATTGTAAACATTCGTGTTCTAATTCTGTGAAAAATGCCATTGGTAATTTGATAGGGATTACATTGAATCTGTAAGTTGCTTTGGGTAGTATGGTCATTTTGACAATATTGATTTTTCCAATCCAAGAACATGGTATATCTCTCCATTTGATTGTGTCATCTTTGATTTCTTTCATCAATGTCTTATAGTTTTCTGTGTACAGGTCTTTTGCTTCCTTATGTAGGTATAGTCCTAGGTATCTTATTCTTTTTGATGTTCTGGTAAATGGGATTGTTTCCTTAATTTCTCTTTCTGATCTTTCATTGTTAGTGTATAGTAATGCAAGAGATTTCTGTGTATTAATTTTGTGTCCTGCAACTTTACCAAATTTATTGATGAGCTCTAGTAATTTTCTGGTAGCATCTTTAGGATTTTTCTATGTATAATGTCATGTCATCTGTAGACAGTAACAATTTTACTCCTTCTTTTCCAATTTGGATTCCTTTTATTTCTTTTCTTCTCTGACTACCATGGCTAGGACTTCCAAAACTATGTTGAATAAAAGTGGCAAGAGTGGACATCCTTGTCTTGTTCCTAATCTTAGAGGAAATGTTTTAGTATTTCACCATTGAAATGATGATGTTTGCTCTGTATTTGTCATATATGGCCTGTATTATGTTGAGGTAAGATCCCTCTATTTCCACTTTTTGGAGAGTTTTTATCATAAATGGTGTTGGATTTTGTCAAAAGCTTTTTCTGTATCTATTGATATAATCATATGATTTTTATTCTTCAGTTTGTTAATGTGGTGTATCACATTGATTGTCTTATGTATTTTGAAGAATCCTTGCATCACTGGGATAAATCCCACTTGATCATAGTGTATGATCCTTTTAATGTGTTGTTGGATTCGGATTGCTAGTATTTTGTTGAGTATTTTTGCATCTATGTTCATCAGTGATATTGGCCGGTAATTTCCTGTTTTTGTGTGGTATCTTTGTCTGGTTTTGGTATCAGCATGATGCTGGCCTTGTAGAATGAGCTTGGGAGTTTTCCTTCTGCAGTTTTTTTCTCTATATGTTTTATGAACTGTGAAGCCTTTGGTTCTGGATTTTTGTTTGTGGAATTTTTTTAAACCTAGGTTCAATTTCAGTACTTGTGATTGGTCTCTTCATATTTTCTATTTCTTCATGGTTCAGTCTTGGAAGATTGCACATTTCTAAGAATTTGTCCATTTCTTCTAGGTTGTCCATTTTATTGATGTATAGCTGCTTGCAGTAATCTCTTATGATCCTTTGTATTTTGTGGTGTCTGTTGTAACTTCTGCTTTTTCATTTCTAATTTTATTGATTTGAGTTCTCTTCTTTTTTTTCCTTGATGAGCCTGTTTAAAATTTTGTAAATTTTGTTTGTCTTCTCAAAGAATGAGCTTTTATTTTCATACGTCTTTGTTATTGTTTTCTTCATTTCTATTTCATTTTTTTCTGATCTGATTTTTATGATAATTTTCCTTCTCTTAACTTTGGGTTTTGTTTGTTCTTCTTTCTCTAGTTGCTTTAAGTGTAAGGTTAGGTTTTTATTTCAGATTTTTCTTGTTTCCTGGGGTAAGATTATATTGCTATAAATTTCCCCCTTAGAACTGCTTTTGCTGCATCCCATAGGTCTTGGATTGTCGTGTTTTCATTGTCATTTTTCTCTAGGTATTTTTTTAATTCCATCTTTGAATTCTTCAGTGATCCATTGGTTGTTTAGTAACATATTGTTTAGCCTCCATGTCTTTGTGGGTTTATTTCCTGTAATTGATTTCTAATCTCATACTGTTGTGGGCAGAAAAGATGCTTAATATGATTTCAGTTTTCCTAAGTTTACCAAGGCTTGATTTGTGACTCAAGATATGATCTATCTTGGAGAATGCTCCATGTGCACTTGAGAAAAAATTGTATTATGTGGCTTTTGGATGGAATGTCTTATAAATAACAATTAAGTCTATTTAGTCTAATGTGACATATAAGGCTTGTGTTTACTTATTGATTTTCGGTCTGGATGATCTGTCCATTCGTGTGAGTGGGGTGTTAATGTCCTCCACTCTTATGTTTTACTGTTGATTTACCCTTTATGGCTGTTAGCATTTTCCTTATACATTGAGGTGCTCCTGTGTTGGGTGCATAACCATTTTCAAAACTTACATCTTCTTGGATTGCTTCCTTGATTATCATGCAGTACAGTCCTTTTCTCTTGTAATAATCTTTATTTTAAAGTCTGTATTGTCTGATATGACTATTACTACTCCAGTGTTCTTTTGATTTTCATTTGCATGGAATATATATATTTTTTTACATTTCTTCACTTTCAGTCTGTTTGTGTCCCTATGTTTGAAGTGGGTCGGGTCTCTTGTAGACAACATATATATGGGTCTTGTTTTTTATCCATTCATCCAGTCTATGTCTTTTGGTTGGAGCATTTGATCCATTTACATTTAAGGTAATTAATGATATGTATGTTCTAATTGACATTAATTGTTTGGTTTTTAAAAATTATTGCACTATTTTAACATCTTTACTGGAGTATAATTGCTTTACAATGGTGTGTTATTTTCTGCTGTATAACAAAGTGAATCAGATATATGTATACATGAATCCCCCTATCCCTTCCTTCTTGTATCTCCCTCCCACCCTCACTATCCCAGCCCTCTAGGCGGTCACAAAGCACTGAGCTGATCTCCCTGTGCTATACGGCTGCTTCCCACTAGCTATCTATTTTACATTTGGCAGTGTATGTATGTCCATGCCACTCTTTCACTTCATCCCAGCTTACTCTTCCCCCTCCCCATGTCCTCAAGTCCATTCTCTATATCTGTGTTTTTATTCTTGTTCTGCCCCTAGGTTCTTCAGAACCTTTTTTTTTTTTAAGATTCCATATACATGTGTTAGCATACAGTATTTGTTTTTCTCTTTCTGATTTACTTCACTCTGTATGACAGACTCTGGGTCAACCCACCTCACTGAGAAAACCATAATTCAAAAAGAGGGTATATATGTCCATGCCACAGCTGCATAGTACATGGAGATCAGCTCAGGGCTTTGTGACCACCTAGAGGGTTGGGGTAGGGAGGGTGGTAGGGAGACACAGAGGGAGGAGATATGGGGATATATGCATATGTATAGCTGATTCACTTTGTTATAAAGCAGAAACTAGCACACCCTTGTAAAGCAATTATACCCCAATAAAGATGTTAAAATAAATAAATAAATAAACAGTAAAAAATAAAATATACAGACTGAAAAGAAAAAAGGTCATGTTCACAATGTCCACAATGTTCATTGCAGCTCTATTTACAATACCCCTGACATGGATCAACCTAAGTATCCAACAACAGATAAATGGATAAGGTAGATGTGGCACATATACACAATGAAATATTACTTAGCCATAAAAGCAAACAAAATTTTTTTTTGTAGGTCTTTTTTCTTCCCTTCCTCTTTTGTTCTCTTCCCTTGTGGTTTAATGACCATCTTTAGTATTGTGTTTGGGTTGTTTTTTCTTTTTGTGTGTGTGTATATATTGAGTTTTTTGGTTTGTTCTTACCATGAGGTTTTGCTATAGCAGTCTATATGTTTACAAGGTTGTTTTAAGTTGCTGGTCTCTTAATTTCAAATGCAATTCCCAATTCCTGCAGTTGTACCCTCCTCTTCTCATGGTTGCTGGTTTTGAGGTCATATTTGTGTATGGATGATTTCCTGCTTTTACTGTATGTTTGCTTTTACCAGTGAGCTTTCCCATTTGTGACTTTCTTGTTTCTAGTTGTGACTCTTCTTTTTTCTCCTTGCCTAGAGAAGTTATTTTATCATTTGTTGTAATACTGGTTTGTCAGTGTTGAATTCTCTTAGCTTTTGCTTGTCTGTAAAGCTTTTGATTTCTCTGTCATATCTGAGTGAGAGCCTTGTTGGGTAAAGTATTCCTGTTTGTAAGTTTTTCCCTTTCATCACTTTAAATATATTGTGCCACTCCCTTCTGGCCTGCAGAGTTTCTGCTGAAAAATCTGCTATAACCTTATGGGGATTCCCTTGTATATTTTTTGTTGCTTTTCCCTTGTTGCTTTTAATATTTTTCTTTGTGTCTAATTTTTTAGTTTGATTACATGTACCTCTGTGTATTCTTCCTTGTGTTTTTCCTCTACGGGACTCTCAGTGCTTCCTGGACTATTTCCTTTCCCATGTTAGGGAACTTTCCCACTATAATCTCTTCAATAATTTTCTCAGTCCCTTTTTTTTTCTCTTCTTCTGGGGCCACTGTAATGCAAATATTGGTGCCTCTGATGTTGCCCCAGAGGTCTCTTACAATGTCTTCATTTCTTTTCATTCTTTTTTTCTTTATACTCTTCCATGGCAGTGATTTCTACCATTCTATGTTCCAGGTCACTTATTCTTTCTTCTGCCTCAGTTATTCTGCTATTGATTCCTTTTAGTGTAGTTTTCATTTCAGATACTTTATTGTTCATCTCTGTGTTATTGTTCTGTAGTCCTTCTAGGTCTTTGTTAAACATTTCTTGTATCTTCTTTATGTGTCCCTCAATTTTTTTCTGAGATCTTGGGTCATCATTACTATCATTACTCTTCAGGTAGATTACCAATTGCCTCTTCATTTAGTCCTTATAGGTTTTAATATTGCTCCCTCCTTTTCAACATATTTCTCTGTCACCTCATTTTGTCTAACTTGCTGTGTTTGTGATCTCCTTTCCACAGGCTGCCTCATTGAAGTTCCTCTTGCTTTTGTTGTCTGCCCCTGTTATGTGAGCTTTGTCCAGGGGCTTGTGAAGGCTTCCTGGTGAGAGGGACTGGTGTCTGCCCTCTGGTGCGTGGAGCTGGGTCTTGTCACTCTGATGAGTAATGCCACATCAAGGTGTGTTTTTTGAGGTGGCTGTTAGCTTAGTTCAACTTTAAACAGCTTGTGTTCTGATGAGTGGGACTGTGTTCCTATCTTGTTGGTTGTTTGGCCTGAGGCTTTCCAGCCCTGGACTCTGCAGGTTGCTGTGTGGGGCTGGGTCTTCATTCTAATATGTGTACTTTGGAAGAGGTCATATCGATTAATATTCCCTGTGGCCTGCACTATCACTCCCTTTGCCCCCACAGTGAGCTACAGCCAACCCCTGTCTCCCCAGGAGACCCTCTAAGACCCTTAGGTAGGTCTAACCCTTGTCCCTATGGATGTATTGTTTTGTGCTGCATCCCAGTGCACATGAAAACTTGTTTGTCCCCTCCAAGTGTGGAGTCTTTGTTTGCACCAGCCCTGCGGAGCTCCTGGACTCAAGGCCCACTGGCCTTCTAGGCTAAATGCTCTGGAGGTTCTTCCACCCAATGTGAGATGTTCAGACTGTCTTGGACTGTTACTTTTATGTGGGAACGTCCCTGTGTAGACTGTGTGGGTTTGATTTTTTTGTGTATATGTGCAAAGGTTTTGGGGTGCTTAATCAGTTTTTTGACACTAGACTTATTTTACTAAAAATAACTTTACTTTGATTTTCTCTGATAGAAGTTGTGACTATAACGAAAAAAAATGATGCTTTATGAAAACTACAATTTACCCTGTGGCTTCCATCTGCATATTTTACCATTCCTTGGCAAATCCTGAATTCTTCTAGATCCTTTAATATTAGCTACAACTCTACAAAATAAATGAATATTTCCAACTCTAACTTGAATCACAGAGAATTAAAACAACTCTTTTGCCAAGCCTGCTCACTGAAGCTGGACATCAGGTTATACAGTTCAAGGAAATAACCACAACAGACCATGTATTAACTTTTGTTAACTTTTATTCCTCCTACCAAGTGAACCACTCAGAAAGTCAATGGGTATATTGTACAACATGGGGAATATAGCCAATGTTTTGTAATAACTGTAAATGGAAAGTAAACTTTACAATTTGTATGAGTTTTTTTAATTGTAAAAATAAATTTAAAAATAAATAAATAAATAAATAAATAAGTAAAGTCAGTGGGAACTCCTGATGCAACCACTACAGATAATTCAAACTGCAAGCAAAGATCCATTGGATTGCCAGTGTTCTCCTCACTCCACCAACTAAAGACGTTTTGAGCATAACATAAAGAAGTCTTCTTGACTGTTTGGCCTCTGGAATGAGAAACTGGGTTTTTAACATTAATTTTTGTTTCTCTTTTACTTTCATAGGAACTCCCCCTCATTAAATTCCTGATGGCTACCGCCATCTATCAAATACCCTCTACTATCAGGTCTCAACAGATCCTTTAGCAAGTCATTACTGAACACAAGGTGCCTGATCAAAAAATGGACTTATATTCTTCAAAGGAAGGAAGAATGTCTCTTCTTTTCTTGATTTAAAGAGGGGCTGACAAATATTTTCCTTGACAAATTGTAATTAATCTGCTGAACCTTCTACAGGGACCATCTCTGAACTAACTTGAAACATCCTTTTCAAAAAAAGGGAGAAATTGACAAAAATAAAATAATAGTAGGGGACTTTAACAACCCACATCAATATGCAGATCATCCAGACATAAAATTAATAAGGAAACAGTGGTCTTAAATGATGCAATAGAGTAGTTGGACTAAATAACTATCTAAAGGACATTCCATCCAAATACAGTGTAATACACATTCTTTTCAAGTACACATGGAATATTCTTCAGGATACATGACATGCTAGGCAACATAACAAGTCTCAATAAATTTAGGAAAATAGAAATTATACCAATAATTTTTTTTTCTGACAACAACAGTATGATATTGAAATTCACTTACAGGAAGAAAAATGGGAAATATATAAACACGTGGAGACTAAATATGCTGCCGAAAAAAAACGAGGGGTCAATTAAAAAAACCAAAGAGGAAATCAGAATATATTTTGAGACAATTAATATTAAAATATAACTTCCAAAATCTCTGAGATGCAGTGAAAGCATTTCTAAGAGAGAAGTTTATAGTGATACAGGCCTACTATAAGAAACAAGAGGACTTCCGGAGAAGATGGCGGAAGAGTAAGATGCGGAGATCACCTTCCTCCTCACAGATACACCAGAAATACAGCTACACATGGAACAACTCTTACAGAACACCTACTGAACGCTGGCAGAAGACCCCAGACCTCCCAAAAGGCAAGAAACTCCCCACATACCTGGGTAGGGCAAAGCGGAGAGATTCCCGCACAGAGGATTGGTGCCGACCGGCACTCACCAGCCCAAGAGGTTTGCCTGCTCGCCTGCCGGGGCGGGCGACGCTGGAAGCTGAGGCTCCGGCTTCGGTCAGAGTGCAGGGAGAGGACTGCGGCTCGCGGTGAGAACTCAGCCTGAAGGGGGCTAATGCGCCACAGCTAGCCGGGAGGGAGTCCGGGAAAACTCTGGAGCTGCTGAAGAGGCAAGAGACTTTTTCTTCCCTCTTGGTTTCCTGGTGCGCGAGGAGAGGGGATTAAGAGCGCTACTTAAAGGAGCTCCACAGACAGGCACGAGTCACGGCTGAAAGCGCGGAGCCCAGAGATGGGCGTGGAATGCTGGGGCTGCTGCTGCCGCCGCCAAGAGGCCTGTATGCGAGAGCAGGTCACTGTCCACGCCGCCCTTCCGAGAGCCTGTGCAGCCCGTCACTGCCGGGGTCCCGGGATCCAGGGATGGCTTCCCTGGGAGAATGCATGGCACGCCTCATGCTTGTGCAACGTCACGCCGGCCTCTGCCGCTGCAGGCTTGCCCCGCACTCCGTGCACCTCCCTCCCCCAGGCCTGAGTGAGCCAGAGTACCCGAAGCTTCTTGGTGGCTGCAGCAGCAGCCTTAGCATCTCATGCCCATATCTGGTGTCCACACTGATAGCCACACTGATAGCCGTGGCTTGTGCCCGACTCTGGAGCTCTGGTGCTCTTAATCCCCTCTCTTCATGCACTGCAAAGCATGCACTGCAAAGCAAAGAGATGATAAAAAGTCTCTTGCCTCTTCGGCAGTTCCAGACTTTTTACTGGACTCCCTCCTGGCTAGCTGTGATGCATTAACCCCTTTCAGGCTGTGTTCATGCAGCCAACCTCAGTCGTCTCCCTGGGATCTGACCTACGAAACCAGAGCCTCAGCTCCCCTACCCACCTGCCCCTGAGAGTGAGCAGACAAGCCTCTCGGGCTGGTGAGAGCTGGCCAGGACTGATCCAACATGTGGGAACCTCTCTGCTTTGCCCTCCACACCCCTGTTGCTGTGCTCTCCTCTGTGGCTCCAAAGCTTTCCCCTTCCACCACCTGCAGTCTCTGCCCATGAAGGGGCTTCCTAGTGTGTGGAAACGTTTCCTCCTTCACAGCTCCCTCCCACTGGTGCAGGTCCTGTCCCTACTTTTTTGTCTCTGTTTTTTCTTTTCTCTTTTGCCCTATCCAGGTACGTGGGGGAACTTCTTGCCTTTTGGGAGGTTTGAGTTCCTCTGCAAGAGTTAAGTAGGTGTTCTGTAGGGGTTATTCCACATGTAGATATATTTCTGATGTATTTGTGGGGAGGAAGGTGATATCCATGTCTTACTCTTCCGCCACCTTGAAGCTCCTATTGTGCAAAGGTTTTAAGTTTAATTATGTCTCACTTGTTTATTTTTGCTTTTTTATCTTTTGCCTTGGGAGAAAGATCCAAAAAACTATTGTTACGATTTATGTCAAAGAGTATTCTGTTGATGTTATATTATGGGACTTTTACAGTTTCAGGTCTTACATTTAGGTCTTTAATCCATTTTGAGTTTACTTTTGTAAAAGATACAGGTAAAGGAATGAAATTGGAACATCTCCTTTAAGGAAATGTTCCAATTTCATTCCTTTAAATGTAAAGGAAATGTTCTAATTTCATTTCTTTTCCTGTGTCTGTTCAACTTTCCCAGCAACACTCATTGAAGAAATTATATTCTCCATTGTATATCCTTGCCTCCTTTGTCAAAGATTAATTGAACATAAGTTTGTAGGTTTATTTCTGGGCTCTCTATTTTTTTCCATTGATCTATGTGTCTGTTTGGGAACAAGTACCACACTGTTTTATTACTGTAGCTTTCTAGGATGGTCTGAAGTCAGAGAGCATAATGCCTCAAAGTTTTTGTTTTTTTCTTTGCTCTCACGATTGCTTTGGCTATTTGGGGCATTTTGTGGTTCCATATACATTTTAGGATTATTTGTTGTAGTTATTTTAAAAATGTCATCGGTATTTTGATAGTGATTACATGGAATCTGTAGATTGCTTTGGGTAATTTGGACATTTTAACAATATTATTTCATTCAACACATGACCAAAGGACACCTTTCCATTTCTTTGTATAATCTTCAGTTTCCTTTATCAATGTTTTAGTTTTCAGAGCTTTAGTTTTAGTTAGTTTAGTTATCACTGTTATAGTTTTCAGAGTATAGGTCTTTCACCTTCTTGGTTAAGTTTATCCCTAAAAACTTTATTATTTTTGGTGTGATTCTAACTGGGGTTGTTTTCATGCTTTCTCTTTCATATAGTTCATTATTATTATATAGAAAAGCAACAGTTTTGTGTTTATTAATCTTTTATCATGCAACTTTGCTTAATTCATTTAGTAGAAATTTTTGGTGGATAATTTTTGGGTTCTTTATAGATAACATCAAGTCATCTGCAAATAGTGATAGGGTAACTTCTCTTCCAACTTGAATGCATTTTATTTCTTCTTCTTGTCTGATTGCTGTGCTAGGAATTCCACAACTATGTTAAATAGAAGTGGTGACACTGAGCATTTTTGTCTTGTTCCTGATTTTGGAAGAAAGGCTTGCAGCTTTTCACCAATGGGTGTGAGGTTCGTTTTGGGTCTGTCATATATGGCCTTTATTACATTGAGATAGGTTTTTCCATACCAACTTTGATAAGAAGTTTTATTATTAAGCATCTTAGATTTTGTTTATTGGAAGATTTTTTTTCAGTGTTGCAGAAAGTTCTTTTATTTTTTTATTATTTTTAACAACTTTATTGGAATATAATTGCTTTACAATGGTGTGTTAGTTTCTGCTTTATAACAAAGTGAATCAGTAATACATATACACATGTTCCCATATCTCTTCCCTATTGCATCTCCCTCCATCTTACCTTCCCTATTCCACCACTCTAGGTGGTCACAAAGCACTGAGCTGATCTCCCTGTGCTATGTGGCTGCTTCCCACTAGGTATCTATTCTACATTTGGTAGTGTATATACATCCATGCCACTCAATCACTTTGTCACAGCCTAACCTTCCTCCTCCCCACGTCCTCAAGTCCATTCTGGAGTAGGTCTGTGTCTCCATTCCCATCTAACCACTATGTTCTTCATGACCTTTTAAATTTTTTTCTTAGATTCCATATATATGTGTTATCATATGGTATTTGTTTTTCTCCTTCTGACTTACTTCACTCTGTATGACAGACTCTAGGTCCATCCACTGCAGTACAAATCACTCAGTTTCATTTCTTTATATGGCTGTGGCTAAAACTTCCAAAACTATGTTGAATAAGAGTGGTGAGAGTGGGCAACCTTGTCTTGTTCCTGATCTTAGTGGAAATGGTTTCAGTTTTTCACCATTGAGGACAATGCTGGCTGTGGGTTTGTCATATATGGCCTTTATTATGTTGAGGAAAGTTCCCTCTATGCTTACTTTCTGCAGGGTTTTTACCATAAATGGGTGTTGAATTTTGTCAAAAGCTTTCTCTGCATCTATTGAGATGCTCATATGTTTTTTCTCCTTCGATTTGTAAATATGGTGTATCACGTTGATTGATTTGCATATATTGAAGAAACCTTGATTTCATGGAATAAACCCCACTTGATCATGGTGTATGATCCTTTTAATGTGCTGTTGGATTCTGTTTGCTAGTATTTTGTTGAGGATTTTAGTATCTATGTTTATCAGTGATATTGTCCTATAGTTTTCTTTCTTTGTGACATCTTTGTCTGGTTTTGGTATCAGGGTGATTGTGGCCTCGTAGAATGAGTTTGATAGTGTTCCTCCCCCTGCTATATTTTGGTAGAGTTTGAGAAGGAAGGTGTTAGCTCTTCTATAAATGTTTGATAGAATTCACCTGTGAAGCCATCTGGTCCTGGGCTTTTTTTGTGGGAAGATTTTAAATCACAGTTTCAATTTCAGTGCTTGTGATTGGTCTGTTCATATTTTCTATTTATTCCTGATTCATTCTCGGCAGGTTGTGCATTTCTAAAAATTTGTCCATTTCTTCCAGGTTGTCAATTTTATTGGCATAGAGTTGCTTGGAGTAATTTCTCATGATCTTTTGTAATTCTGCAGTGTCAGTTGTTACTTTTCCTTTTTTGTTTCTAATTGTATTGATTTCAGTCTTCTCCCTTTTTTTCTTGATGAGTCTGGCTAATGGTTCATCAATTTTGTTTATCTTCTCAAAGAACCAGCTTTTAGTTTTATTGATCTTTGCTCTCATTTCCTTCATTTCTTTTTCATTTATTTCTATCTGATTTTTATGATTTCTTTCCTTCTGTTAACTTTGGGGTTTTTTTATTCTTCCTTCTCTAATTGCTTTAGGTGCAAGGTTAGGTTGTTTATTCAAGATGTTTCCAGTTTGTTAAGGTAGGATTGTAGTGCTATAAACTTCCCTCTTAGAAATATTTTTGCTGCATTCCATAGGTTATGGGTCATCATGTCTCCATTGTCATTTGTTTCTAGGGTTTTTTTTTTGATTTCCTCTTTGATTTCTTCAGTGATCACTTCGTTATTAAGTAGTGTATTGTTTAGCCTCCATGTGTTTCTATTTTTCACAGATGTTTTCCTGTAATTGATATCTAGTCTCATTGTGTTGTGGTCCTAAAACATACTTGATACAACTTCAATTTTCTTAAATTTACCAAGGCTTGATTTGTGACCAAAGATATGATCTGTCCTGGAGAATGTTCCATGAGCACTTAAGAAGAAAAGTGTATTGTGTTGTTTTAGGATGGAATGTCCTATAAATATCAATTAAGTCCATCTTGTTTAATGTATCATTTAAAGCTTGTGTTTCCTTATTTATTTTCATTTTGATTGATCTGTCCATTAGTGAAAGTGGGGCGTTAAAGTCCCCTACTATGATAGTGTTACTGTCGATTTCCCCTTTTATGGCTGTTAATATTTGCATTATGTATTGAAGTGCTTCTATGTTGGGTGAATAAACATTTACTATTGTTATATCTTCTTCTTGGACCGATCCCTTGATCATTATGTAGTGTCCTTCTTTGTCTCTTGTAATAATCTTTATTTTAAAGTCATTGTGTCTGATATGAGAATTGCTACTACAGCTTTCTTTTGATTTCCAATTGCATGGAATACCTTTTTCCATCCCCTGCTTTCAGTCTGTATGTGTCTCTAGGTCTGAAGTTGGTCTCTTGTAGACAGCATATATATGGGTCTTTCTTTCTATCCATCCAGCCAGTCCGTGTCTTTTGGTGGGAGCATTTAATCCATTTACATTTAAGGTAATTGTCGATATGTATGTTCCTATTCCCATTTTCTTAATTGTTTTGAGTTCATTATTGTTATTTCCTTCTCTTGTGTTTCTTGCCTAGAGAAGTTCCTTTAGTATTTGTAGTAAGTCTGGTTTGGTGATGCTGAAGTCTCTCAGCTTTTGCTTGTCTGTAAAGGTTTTAATTTCTCCATCAAATCTGAATGAGATCCTTGCTGGGTAGAGTAATCTTGGTTGTAGGTTTTTCTCCTTCATCACTTTAAATATGTCCTGCCACTCCCTTCTGGCTTGCAGAGTTTCTGCTGAAAGATCAGCTGTTAACCTTATGGGGATTCCCTTGTGTGTTATTAATTGTGTTTCCCTTGCTGCTTTTAATATGTTTTCTTTGTATTCAATTTTTGATAGTTTGATTAATATGTTTCTTGGCATGTTTCACCTTGATTTATCCTGTATGGGACTCTCTGTGCTTCCTGGAATTGATTAACTATTTCCTTTCCCATATGAGGGACGTTTTCAACTATAGTCTCTTCAAATATTTTCTCAGTCCCTTTCTTTTTCTCTTCTTCTTCTGGGACCCCTATATTTCAAATATTTGTGTGATTAATGTTGTCCCAGTATTCTCTGAGACTGTCCTCAGTTCTTTTCATTCTTTTTTCTTTATTCTGCTCTGCAGTAGTTATTTCCACTATTTTATCTTCCAGAGCACTTATCCATGCTTCTTTTCAATTTTTCTGCTATTGATCCCTTCTAGAGAACTTTAAATTTCATTTATTGTGTTGTTTGTCATTGTTTGTTGGCTCTTTAGTTCTTCTAGGTCCTTGTTAAATGTTTCTTGTATTTTCTCTATTCTACTTCCGAATTTTGGATCATGTTTACTATCATTATTCTGAATTCTTTCAGGTAGACTGCCTATTTCCTCTTCATTTATTAGGTCTGGTGGGTTTTTACCTTGCTGCTTTGTCTGCTGTGTGTTTTTCTGTCTTATCATTTTGCTTAATCTACTGTGTTTGGTGTGTCCTTTCTGTAGGCTGCAGGTTCGTCATTCCTGTTGTTTTTGGTTGCTGTCCCCAGTGGCTAAGTTTGTTTCAGTGGGTTGTGTATGCTTCCTGGTGGATGGGACTAGTGCCTGTGTTCTGGTGGATGAGGCTGGATCTTGTCTTTCTGGTGGGCAGGTCCACGTGTAGTGGTGTGTTTTTGGGTGTCTTTGGCCTTATTTTTATTTTAGGAAGCCTCTCTGTTAATGAATGAGCCTGTGTTCCTGTCTTGCTAGTTGTTTGGCATAGGGTGTCCTGCCCTGTAGCTTGCTGGTCCTTGAGTGAAGCTGGGTCTTGGCGTTGAGATGGAGATCTCTGGGAGATTCTTGCCATTTGATATTATGTGGAGCTGCGAGGTCTCTTGTGGTCCAGTGTCCTGAATTTGGCTCTCCCACCTCAGAGGAAAAACATTGACTCCTGGCTGGAGCACCAAGAACTTGTCCTCCACATGGCTTATAATAAATGGGAGAAAAAATAGAAAGAAAGAAAGAAAGAAAGAAAGAAAGGATAAAATAAAGTAAGATAAAAAATAAAGTTATTAAATTAAAAATAATTATTAAGAAAAAAAATTATTAAGTAAAAAAAAAGAAAGAAAAGAAAAGAAAATGTACTGACTGAACCCTAGGACAAATGGTGAAAACAAAGATATTCAGACAAAATCTCACACAGAAGCATACACATACACACTCCCAACAAGTGGAAAAGGGAAAAAATAATATATCTTGCTCTCAAAGTCTACCACCTCAATTTGGGATAATTTGTTGTCCATTCAGCTATTCCACAGATGCAGGATACATCAAGTTGATTGTGGAGATTTAATCCGCTGCTCCTGAAGCTGCTGGGAGAAATTTCACTTTCTCTTCTTTGTTCCCACAGCTTCTGGGCTTCAGCTTTGGATTTGGCCCCGCCTCTACGTGTTGGTCACCTGAGGGCATCTTTTCTTTGCTCAGACAGGACAGGGTTAAAGGAGCAGCTGATTCGAGAGCTCGGGCTCACTGAGGCCGGGGGGAGGGTGGGTTAGGGGGCGAGCTTGTGGCAGCAGAGGTCGGCGTGACATTGCACCAGCCTGAGGCACACTGTATGTACTCCCGGGGAAGTTTTCCCTGGCTCATGGTACCCTGGCAGTGGCGGGCTGCACAGGCTCCCGGGAGGGGAGGCGTGGATAGTGCCCTGTGCTGGCACACCGGCTTATTGGTGGTGGCATCAGCAGCCTTAACATCTCATGCCTGTCTCTCGGGTCTGTGCTTTTAGCCAGGGTTCACACCTGTCTCTGGAGCTCCTTTAAACAGAGCTTTTAATCCCCTCTCCTCACACACCAGGAAACAAATAGGGAAGAAAAAGTCTCTTGTCTCTTTGGCAGGTCCAGACTTTTTCCAGGACTCCCTCCCGGCTAGCCATGGTGCACTAACCCCTTCAGGCTGTGTTCATGCCACCAGTCCTCTCCCTTCGATCCCACTGAAGCCCGAGGTTCAGCTCCCAGCCCCAGCCACCCCGGCGGGTGAGCAGACAAGCATCTTGTGCTGGTGAGTACCAGTTGGCACTGTTCCTCTGTGCGGGAATATCTCTGCCTTGCCCTCCACACCCTTGTTGCTGTGCTCTCCTCCATGGCTCCAAAGCTTCCCCCTCTGCCACCTGCAGTCTCTATCCGTGAATGGGCTTCCTACTGTGTGGAAACCTCTCCTCCTTCACAGCTCCCTCTCACTGGTGCAGGTCCCTTCCCTATTCTTTTGTCTCTGTATCCACCTCATTACAAGTAGCTCAGTTTCATTTCTTTTTATGGCTGAGTAATATTCAATTGTATATATGTGCCACATCTTCTTTATCCATTCATCCAATGATGGACACTTAGGTTGTTTCCATCTCTGGGCTATTTTAAATAGGGCTGCTATGAACATTTTGGTACATGACTCTTTTTGAATTATGGTTTTCTCAGGGTATATGCCCAGTAGTGGGATTGCTGGGTCATATGGTAGTTCTATTTGTAGTTTTTTAAGGAACCTCCATACCGTTCTCCATAGTGGCTGTACAATTCACATTCCCACCAGCAGTGCAAGAGTGTTCCCTTTTTTCCACACCCTCTCCAGCATTTATTGTTTCTAGATTTTCTGATGATGGCCATTCTGACTGGTGTGAGATGATATCTCATTGTAGTTTTGATTTGCATTTCTCTAATGAGTAAAGATGTTGAGCATCCTTTCATGTGTTTGTTGGCAGTCTGTATATCTTCTTTGGAGAAATGTCTATTTAAGTCTTCTCCCATTTTTGGATTGGGTTGTTTGTTTTTTTGATACTGAGCTGCATGAGCATAGAGTTGCTTATAGTAATCTCTCATGATCTTTTGTATTTCTGCAGTGTCAGTTGTTACTTCTCCTTTTTCATTTCTAATTCTATTGATTTGAGTCTTCTCCCTTTTTTTCTTGATGAGTCTGGCTAATGGTTTATCAATTTTGTTTATCTTCTCAAAGAACCAGCTTTTAGTTTTATTGATCTTTGCTCTAATTTCCTTCATTTCTTTTTCATTTATTTCTGATCTGATCTTTATGATTTATTTCCTTCTGCTAACTTTGGGATGTTTTTGTTCTTCTTTCTCTAATTGTTTTAGGTGCAAGGTTAGGTTGTTTATTCGAGATGTTTCCTGTTTCTTAAGGTAGGATTTTATTGCTATAAACTTCCCTCTTAGAACTGCTTTTGCTGCATCCCATAGGTTTTGGGTCATCATGTCTCCATTGTCATTTGTTTCTAGCTATTTTTTAATTTCCTTTTTGATTTCTTCAGTGGTCACTTCGTTATTAATTAGTGTATTGTTTAGCCTCCATGTGTTTGTATTTTTTACAGATCTTTTCCTGTAATTGATATCTAGTCTCATAGCATTGTGGTCAGAAAAGATTCTTGATACAATTTCAATTTTCTTTTTTTTAATTAGTTTCTGCTTTATAACAAAGTGAATCAGTCATACATATACATCTGTTCCCACATCCCTTCCCTCATGCATCTCCCTCCCTCCCACCCTCCCCATCCCACCCCTCCAGGCAGTCATAAAGCACCGAGCTGATCTCCCTGTGCTCTGCGGCTACTTCCCTCTATCTATCTACCTTTGGTAGTGTATATATGTCCATGCCTCTCTTTCGCTTTGTCACAGCTTACCCTTCCCCCTCCCCATATCCTCAAGTCCATTCTCAGAAATAACTAAATTTCATTGTCAATTGCATTATTATGAACTTTCATCAAATCTTTAACCATGGTCATTTTTAAGTCTTTTGTCATTTCCAGACAGTTCTGGGTGTACTCTGATGCTTTCTCAAAAATGTTCCTATAAAAAGGTTTCATCTTCAAGGAATTCATGGAAAAGACTCTAACAAGTACAGGTTTCTGGTAACTGACTATACTACTGAACTGAATGAATAAGCATTTTCAGAACTCTATTGGAAAACTGATGAATTCATAAAAGTGCTAACAAAAGATCAAGATAAAAAAATTAGTTACATGGGACTGAGTGAACTGATGAGGATGATTATAATTTTTGTGACTTTCTGTTTGAATAAAAAAAAAATCCCACAAGGACTCAGGCCAAAAATATACAAATCAATTTTCACCACAAAGTAAAAGAGCTGTTATAGTGGAGGATTACTGGACTGAATGTCAATATTATGACATAGTATGAGTGTGTTTCATGTTTGGTAATTGAAATCATTGTTGCTTTTGTTGTGGTCATCCATTTACCATGCTTGGTGTCAGTTTATTTATCTCTTATAAAAATAAAATAGAGTGTGTGTGGAAAAAAAAAGAAAGTTAAAGATACTCCCAAACAATGAGATTTTAATAAACATAGTGCTTTCGGGCTTCCCTGGTGGCACAGTGGTTGAGAGTCTGCCTGCCGATGCAGGGTACATGGATTCATGCCCCGGTCGGGGAAGATCCCACATGCCATGGAGCGGCTGGGCCCGTGAGCCATGGCTGCTGAGCCTGCGCATCCGGAGCCTGTGCTCCACAACGGGAGAGGCCACAACAGTGAGAGGCCTGCGTACCGCAAAGAAACAAAGACAAAAACGTAGTGTTTTCATCATATCCACTTTAGACTTTTATAGTTGAATTTCAAAAGTGACTTGCTTTTGCTGAATCTGGGCCTTGTAGTTAGTACTAACTGGAAACAATTCTTCTGCAGTGAGTGCATCTCTGATTCTTTTTTTTTTTTTAAGGTTTTCAAAATAACATTTATTTCTTAAAAGTTAACATGTGCATAATAGGAAACCAAAGAACACAAGAAGCAAAAAACAAAGTCATCCATCATCACAAGCAGTTTACCATCTGATGTGTCCTTCTAGGTCTCGTTTGTGTATTTAAACACAACTAAGCATCCATCTTTATGTAATTAAGATCATACAGTTATGTATCATGCTTTTTCACACATCATGAATATTTACCATTTCAAAGTCCCAGAGCTATGAGTATTTTGATAACCAAAAATACACTACACCAACTCAATCTGGAAGGAAAAAAAATGTAATCCTTTCTTGGCGACAAAAGCTTCAGAAAAGACAAAAATGGCAACAGGCCTCTAGATAAAGATATTGGCAGAGTTATGATTAAAATACTACATTCCCTTAAAGTTCAATTAAAAATGAGACATAAAGCAACACAGTACCCAAAGTATAATGCTTTTAAGAGAATTCATTATCCGATCTAACTATTAAAGTATTAGCAAGGAGGTATGTTTCCACTGAATTACTTAACAATGTATTCCTATAGTACAGCTAAGAGATGCACACACATCAATGGTTATCATCAAAATATAAAAAGGAACACATCCACACACTTCCCTCCCTTTTATACTTCCTTCTGCCCCTCTGCTGCCAACCTAATGAACAAGTCCTGGTGTACATTTCTCAGATGGTTTAACAATTCCATGTCCAAGATGCTACTATTTTACCAATTATAACAAAGATATTTACAAATTGGTTAATTCACTAGCTCTACTTTTTATCATACATTGTCACCTCAGGACTCCTAAAAAGCCTAGATGTTGCAAAATAATGAATGAACCTTGTCCATAATAAGCATTGGTACTTTATAAAAATGCACATTTAGACCTATGGTTATAACCTAAAACTGTCTTCTAGATATGGAGATATTAGCTAAGAGCCCTTCCCTTCACCCTTCCTCTTACCCCTCCTCCAGCATATCAGCGACTAAGTACAGGACTATATCTAGCTCCAAGAGGTGGATTAACATAGACACTCCCAGAAGACACAGCCCTTCCTAAAAACCAACAAAAGGGCATTTATTAGGGGGTTATTTTACTACCTCTACTTTTAATATACTTTGGGCATTAGGACTTGCTTATTCTTTAATACACAGCAATATTAACTAAAACACACAAATAGAACAATGGTTAGACAATCTGAACTTGTCTAAAGACTCATGGGCACAGATCCCTTCTCTGTACTTCCTTCCCTGTCCGCTCCCCGCCTCCCCACCCCCCAGTGAATAGTCAGCTTACTCTCCAAGACTCAAGTTTAACAATTTCCACTCCCCCAATACAAACATTCCTATGAATTAACAGAAAAAAAATACTTAAAAGGTCTTACTTTTAACTATTTTCAACATATGTTGTGCACTTTTACACATCTAGAAAGATTAGATGTTTCAAATACAGATTTAAGTTTGTCCACTATGTATACATGTAGTAGCACTGAAGAAACTGCACATAAAGGCTATAGTCACAAAGTGTCTCCTAAACAGGAACACTCTGGCCTAAAAGCTTCCCCTCTTCATCTCTCTCAACCCAGTGGACAAGAATAATAAGCATCTGTAATGCTTAGAGGGGATTTTGACAATTTTACTTCCTCCAGTTGTTTTCAGAAGTCTTTCCAATGAATTTTAACACAAAGTTACAGTGTATTTATCGGCTCTTTTTGTCATACACTGGCAACCTCTTTAACACCCGGGAAGACGAGATGTTGTAAATTTGGACCCTCTGTCCTTTATGTACACTATGTACACAGCCAAGTAAAACAAAACGCAGAGACACACCAGACAATGGTTAGTCTTGGTATAAAGCCCTTTACACTTTCTTCTTTCTCCCTGAACCAGCACAAATAAAATAACATGTACTGCTCAGAGAGGTGGTTTGATCATTTTGATCACTCCATTTCTAAAAGACAGTATTTCATATGAATTTTAACAAAAGGATATATCTACAAAACATGTTACTTCACTACCTCTACTTTTAACATACTTTGTGCACTTCTAAACATCTAGAAAGACTAGATGTTTCAAATAAGGACTTAAGTTTGTCCACTATATACACAGTAGTGTTGAATAAACTGCACACATGTAACAATGGTTAGATCTGAAAGTGTCTTCTACATAGGAACATTCTAATCTAGAACACTTCGTTTCTCCCAGTACCTCCTTTCTGCCATCCATCCAACATTGGGCAAGTACAGGCACAGGTGTCACTTAGATGTGATTTACAATTTCACTTCCAAAGGCCCTTTTCAGAAGACGGCCTTTCAATGAATTTTAACACAAAGTGTACAAAATGTATTAGTTTACTAACTCTACTTTTGTCATACATTGGCAACCTCTTTAATATCTAGAGACTAGATATTATAAAATTGGGACCCATTGGTCCAGTATATACAAAATATATACAGTAAAGTTAAACAAAATGCATGTAACATATAGAGCAATGGATAAGTTGAAATGTTCTAGTACCTGCTAGCAAAACATCTTTTGCAATCTTTCCCTCCCACCTCCCTAAACCCAATGAACAAGCACAGAGTATACTGTTCAGAGAGGAGGTTTAACAATTCCATTTCCAAAGACAGTATTTCCCATCAGTTTTTAAAAGCTATTTACAAGAAGCATTATTCTATTAAAACTACTTTTAAATACATCGAGCACTTCTAAACATCTAGAAAGAATAGATATTTCATATAAGAGCTTACTTGTCCACTATGTACACAGCACTGTTAAATAAAATTGCACACATGTAACAATGGTTATAATCTGAGGTATCTTCTTCTAAGTATGACCATTTGGGCCTGAACCATTTCCTCCCTCACTTCCTTCTCTCCACCGCCAATCCAGTGGACAAGTACATGCATGTGTAATGCTTAGAGGTGGTTGAACAAATTCATATCCAAAAGTCATTTACAGAAGACAAGCATTCCTATGAATTTCAATAAAGTATACAAAATGTGCTAATTTTACTACTTTGTCATACACTGGCAACCCCTTTAACATCTAGAGGCTAGATGTTGCAAAACTAGGACTCAATTTGTCCATTATATACACTATATACACAGCAAAACAAAATGAACATACAAAAAATGGTTTTGTCTGAAAATGTCCAGGTATGAACACACTAGCATATTACCTTTTGCAATTCTTTCCCTCCCTCCTCCAAACCACTGAACAAGTATAAACAATAGTATACTGCTCAGAGAGGTGGTTTAACATTTAACATTCCCAAAGACTACTTCCTGTGAATTTTAGCAAAAAGATATTTACAAAGTGATATTTTACTACCTCTACATTTAACATACGTTGGGCACTTCTAAACATCTAGATGGACTAGATGTTTCAAATAAGGACTTAATTTGTCCACTATATACAGAGCAGTACTGAATGAACTGCACACATGTAACAGTTACAATCTGAGAATGTCTTCAAAATACCAGCATTCTAGCCATTCTAAGACCAACCCCCTTCTCTCTCTCCCCCCTCCACCAACCCAGAGGGCTATCATGCTCAAATTTTCAGAAGACAATCTTTCCTAGAAATTTTAACACAAAATGTACAAAATGTATTATTTACTAACTCTATTTTTGTCATACACTGGCAACCTCTTTAACATCTAGAAAGACTAGGTGTTGTAAATTACGACTCATTTGTCCATTATATACACTATATACACAGCAAAGTGAAACAAAATGCAGGAACATAAAAAAGACAATGGTTAATCTTACCTCACTATAAACACACTGGCACAGAGCTCTTTGCACTTCCTTCTCCTCCCCCCGACCTTGAACCAGTGCACAAACAAACACAGTGCATACTGCGTACTGTTCAAAAAGGTGGTTTGGCCACCCCTGCCCCCCAAAACAACATTTCATACGAATTTTAACAAAAAGATATTTACAAAATGTCTTTTTACTACCTCTACTTTGAAGATATATCAGGCACTTTAGAACATCTAGAAAGACGAGATATTTCAAAAAAGTACTTATTGTCAACTACATATACAGTAGTAAGGAGTAAAATGCACACACAAAACAATGATTCTAATATGCAAATGTCTTCTAACTGTGACCAGTCTGGCACAGAACTTTCTTTTCTTCCTCCTCAACGTCTTCCATTCCATGGTCTCTAACCCACTGAACAAACGTGGACCTCTGTGGCTCCTGATGTCGCCTCTAGAGGTGGTCAAACAACTCCATTTCGAAAAGTCATTTCCAGAAGACATTTCTTTTCTACGTTTTTTTTAAAGAAACAAATGGGCATTTACAAGACATGTGACTTTAACTCTATCATACGTCAGCAACCTCTTCACATCTAGGCCTATATGTAGCGAAAAGTTTTCTTTCGAAAGGTTGGGGGGAAAGTTGAGAGCAGCTTTTTCATATTATATACACAGGCCTTCTATAAACGGCCAGTAAATCTTCCCAAAGGGTGGCTGGCACTTCCTATTGGCCGCATGTGGTACGTTATTCTACCATTTCTATCTTCCGACATCGAGGTCTTGGTAGAACGACGACCAACTTCCCGATGACCCGCGAACGTTCCACCCGTCGTCGACCGGGGCTCCGCTCACCTTCCGGGCCCGTTAAGGCCTTTGTCCGTCGTTGTCCGGACGAGGTGAGGTCTCGTCCAACTGGGGCAGAGAGGTCACCTCAGGTCCCGGATCCGCGCGGGCTCCAAGGCCTAAGGGTGGCTGAGCTGGCGTCCACGTAGACCCCCCCTTCCCGGGCCCTCGAGGCTCTAACGGCCCTCCGCGGCGTTCCAGTGGCCGCCATTCTTCTCGCCCTGCCACGCCCGATGCCCAAAGGCGCCATGTCCTCGGAGGCCTGCCGGGGGCTTCGCCTAGCCCCTGCAGCGTGGGGTCAAGAGACACGGCGGTGGGCGGGATCTGGGCTCCGAGGGGCCGCCGCCATTAGGTCGCGGAGGTGGGGGTGGCGGAGCAGTTCGTTGCTGCTTCCAGGCTCGGGCCCTGCCAGTGGGCGGCTGCGGCGAGGGCTCTGGGGCTCGGCAAGACGCAGCCTGAGCCTGTCCCGGGGGCCCCCCAGTTCACCTGCCGACCAGAGGCCGGAGGGCCTGGAGGGCCCCGGGCTAGAAGGCCGCGATCCGCTTCTTACCGCGCTCTCTGCCGGAACTCGCATCTCTGATTCTTGTAACAACTTTCACTAGAGAATTTCCTTCCCTTCATCTCCCAATGGAGAAGGAAGACAATATTCATTATTAAATTATTTGTTAATGTTTTAAAATAAATATGTTGTTAGTGGGAATTAGGAGAAATAATGAGTGGTGTCCCTCCCACTTTCACCCCTGATTCCTGAACCCATGAATACTGGATATCAAAGAAACAGTACCCTATATATGATGCTGATTCAAAGCATATACAGCTCCTTGGAGAACCTTGTCAGAACACTTATGTTGTTACCTCTTGGCACTGTAAATGAGCCACCAAAATGTCCTTCCACCATGATATCAAGTCATCTGCTTCAGGATTGTGGGTCACATGGTAAGACAGTAAATTGAATGAACATGGTCCCATTACCACAAATCTTTTGCATAAAGTAAGTCTCTTAATCTGAAGCAATGCTGAATAAAATATCAGAAGAGTGGTATTAAGTGGTATTAAGTCCACAGGTGGTAGTTTTGGCAGTATCATTTCATACAGGCAAAGCAAAGTGTGCCAAGGTTGTTTCTATTCCAGTAATGACAAAATCCATCTCCTTACATTATATAAAGGATCTATTGTAATCAACCTGTAACTAGGTAGCTGGCTGATCATCCTATGAAGTGGTTCCATATGAGAGAATCAGTGTTGCTCTCAGCTCCTGGTTTATTAAGCACTCAGCCTTGGTGAGTGAAAGTTAATGTTGCTAACTCTTGCATAACTTCCATTCATGCAACCATAGCCACTTTTTTCATGAATTTATTCATGAGCCCTTTGGGCTATGGCAGTGACAGCTGGGCAAAGAGGCTAACTAGTATCCATAGAATGCATCATCCTATCCACTTAATCATTGAAATCCTTTTCTGCTGATGTCTACTTTTTGCAAACATTCCATGAAAGGAGAAATATTTTCATGTGTTTTTTTTTTTTTTTTGCCCATTGAGAACTTTACCAAAATCTCATTGTCATTAATTTTCCAACCATGTTCCTGTCAAGGTTCTGACTATCAAGCCAATTCATTGTCCCCAGCTCAAAAATGTTACATAATGATACATAGCAGCACTTCTGGACATTTCTTCTTACAAACAAAGTGAACAACTGGGTAACCTGCCTGATATTGTGCCACTGGGATAATTCCCTTTCCAGAAAGGGACTTTATGGCTGCAACTCTCCTCTTTTGTGTAATGACTACACATTGTGCAGAAACATTATTAAACCAGGCCTGCATCTATTTTTCCTTTGTCAACTACTAAGAGTGTTCCTCTTTAGGTCATAAGTGGAGGTTAGGAGAGAGAAGGCAGTGCTTCAGGAGTAGATTCCATGGGCTTAGGGCTTTTTATCTAACATGTTTGTGCCTTCAGAGTTTGCCCTGACCCTATCATACATATATCACTTTTTTTCAAGGTGTGGTACTTCAGTGCATTCCAAATGCTATACCTTATCTGGTCAGATAACACTCAGTTCAGGAGGAGCAGTGCTGGTCACATGGTAACTTGGCAGCCCATGGTCAAGCATTCAGTCTCTTGTAGGTCCAGTAGCAGGCCAAGAGCTGTTTCTCAAAAGTAGAGTAAGTATCTATGGATGATATCATGACCTTGCTCCAAAATCCTAAAAATCAGCCTTGTGCTTCACCTATAAGGGTTGCCAAAGGAACCAAGCAAAATCTTTTTCTGCCCCTGAAACTTCTAGAGCATTGGGCCTGCTGGAATACATGGCCCAAGTTGCAGAGCATCTTGAATAGCAGGCTAGACTTGTTGCAAAGCCCTCTCTTTTTGTGAGCCCCACTCAAAACGAGAAGCTCTCCATGTCACTGGATAAATGGGCCAAGAGTAACACACCCAAATTAGAAATATATAGCCTCAGAAATCCAAAGATGCTCATTGTCCTTTTTTCTTGGTTGTAAGAGGGAGCAGATGCAAAAACTTATCTACTTATTTGTGTGTGTGTGATTAAATACATATATATATATTATATATATACATTATATATATACTTATATATAATACATGTATGTATATATATTATACATGATTTTATATATATATATATATATATATATATATATATATATATATATATACACATTAGCACTTTATTTCTTGATTTTTTGATGATAGCCATACTGACAGTTGTGAGGTGATATATCATTGTAGTTTTTATTTGTGTTTCCACAATAACTAATGATTTTTATTGCCTGACTGTCTGGCTAATGCTGCCAGTACTTTGTTATATAAAAGTGGCTGTGCCTCTCTCTTGGTTGTAGGAGGGGTCAGATGCAACAACTAATTGTTTACCTTAAAAGGGATATCTGGATATGCCCTAAGCCACTGGACTCATAGAAATTTCACAGAGGTAGAAGGTCCTTGAATTATCTGGATGTATTCCACACCATTTTACATATAAATGATAAAAGTAAGTCTAAAGAATTTGATATTCCCACTCAATAGGTCCATAAAGCATAATGTTATCAATATAAAGGGCCAGTAAGATATCTTGTGGAAGGGAATGACAATCAAGTTCTCTTCAAATTAAATTGTGACGTAGAGCTGGAGAATTGATATACTCCTGAGGTAGAAAGTAAAGGTGTATTTTTGTTCTTGCCAACTGGATAGAAACTGCTTCTAGTGAGCCTTATGAACATGTATGGAGGAAAATGTTGTGCCAGGCTAATAGCTGGTAAATGAATTCCAGGAGATATGTAAATTTGCTCAAACAGTAAACCACATCTGGTACAACAGCTGAAGACAGTATCACCAATGATTAAGATTTCCTTAATCTGCTGTTATTCTCTAATAGTCATATCTTCTACAAGTCTTAATAAAAGAATTTTCGGAGATGTGGTGGGAATCTACATTGTTGCATCTTGATTGTGGCATGAATCTCTGCACTTCTACCAAGAGTGTGGTATTGCTTTTGATTTACTATTTTACTAGGTGGAGGCAGTTCAAATGACTTTCATATGACTTTTTGCATGGTAATATCCATCATTTTGCAGACAGAAACCTGTGAGGAGATTCTGCCAGGTATTAGTATCTCTATTCCAATTATGCAATATAGATCTGGGGAAATAACTACAGATGAGTTAAGGGAATACCACTTTGAGATGACCTTAGGTAAAACTCAACTGACCCTCATAATCTCCTCCTCAGACTGTAGGATTATGGTGATATTTTTGTTCTCCTGGAAACAACATCCGTTCAGAGCCAGTGTCCAAGTAGTCCCTGAAATCTCTGATTATATTCTTTCCCCCAACACACAATTATCTTGATAAAGGTCACTTGACCTTATTAGGAAACCTGGGAGAAAGATTAGGATTAGAAATTTGTGTTGGTATAACAGGGTGCTTACTCAAAACAACAGAGTCTCCCCTTCAATAATAGGTTCTGGGTTTCTAAACTGGCTCAAGTTAGGGAACTGATTGAGAGGCTATCACTCTTTATTTTTGTGATTCGAGTTATAGTTTTGTTTACTTGACATAGAAATTTTCTGCTTATGCAGATCAATAAGAATCTAGTAGGCTTTATATCTCTTTTACATCTAGGAATATCACGATAATCTAGCCAAAGCTGTAGGTCTGAGCCGTCAGAATATTCTGATTGCTTTTTTGTCTCTGGTGTTTATTACAGTAACTACGCCTACCTTGCCTTTGGTGGTAGAGCAATACCACTTGGCCTATGCCACCCCATATGTAATTACTCCTACTGCTTTTATATTTTTCAAATTAATGACTATCATTTTCACTTTAAGGTCTGGTCTAAAGAGAAGAGAAATAGCAAAGGTTATCAATGATGCTGGGGGTTTAATACAAATTTATTCCTCATAGTATTAGTGAAAGTTATGACTTCTGGACACACCCAGTATGGATAAGTAGGTCGTTAATGACAAATCCACTGTAACATTCCAATCTTCATAAGTTTTTAATAATTTATATTAAATCAAGGTAGGTCATTTTATCTCACTCATAATGACCAACTTTTTATCCATATTTAAGCCAACAATCCCAACAGACTATTAGAGCCCTTTCTAACTTCCCACACTGCAACATGAAATGCAGAATTTCAGCTTAGAACCATACCAATAAATTCAACAGAACCACTTTATGTTCCTTTCATCATTATCCCACACTTTTAAAATCCATTTCCACACATATTCCCTAGATTCCTGTTTGTATAAATTAGAAAACTTAAGTAGTTCTATTAGAGTGTTGTGCCCCTCATCAAGGGTCACACAATATATCTCACTTTTAAGGTCTTGTTTTAGTTGAATCGAGTCATAAATGGCAACCATTCAGAGGGAATATAGCTGTTCTTGAGCAATGCATGTTTAGTCCCTTCAGGTAGAGTTATAAAAGCTGATATCACTATGGATAGGGAGACTGCTACCACTTAGGATATGGATGCTTTCAGTGTTGGGGAGGTCACTTAACACTAACAAAGAAACTCATCACATTTTAACTGCTGGATGTCTCCAGCTTCATTTGGATCTTACCACATGTACCATTCCAATATATAGAATATTATCTTTCAGAATCAATCCTCTGTGTTTAACTGTAAACAACCTAGGAATCTGGGAGTTTAACTTGTTAAAATTTATCTAATCTCAGTTTTATTTGTAGTAGTTTCAGGCCTAACATGTATATGTATAACTGAATCAATTTCTTGTACACCTGAAACTAACAGAACATTGTAAATCAACTATACTGCAGTATAAAACGCAAGAGAGGAGATATGGGAACATATGTATATGTATAACTGATTCACTTTGTTATAAAGCAGAAACTAACACACCATTGTAAAGCAGTTATACTCCAATAAAGATATAAAAAAATATATTTTTAAAAGAAAAAAAATAAATAAAAAATAAATATTTCCATTCAGGTAAAAAACTGTATCATTTCTAACACAGAGAGTACACAAAGCTCCTCAGAGTAAAGTTGTATTTAAGTTCTATATCAACATGCACAAAATGGAAGGAACCAATCCTTTGCCATTTACAATTTCTATAGTAGAAAACGTGCCACATTCTTTACAGACATCATACAGCCTCTTATAAACATAGTGAGATTGGCAAACTTGAAGTTGTCTCTATTTTACAGATGAAGAAACAAATGCCTAAATTGAAATAACTTTCTCACGGTCAACAGCTGGGGAGTGACAGAGATGAAATTTTTTCTAAAGTCTTTGTTTCTCTAAAAACCATTTTCTAAGAACATTTAAGGCAACATTTCTATACAAGAGATACTCATTATCTAAAGCTAACTTCTCCATCTAGCTTTTTTTTCTGCAGGGGAGGTGGAGGGAAGTGGATTTTCACAAAATGGCTTCAGTTTTATTTCTCATATTTATAAAGTTGTGTCTATATGTACAAAAGGAAAAGAACTAGCTTGATCCACTCATTGACTTAATTGTAACAATGAGGAGATTTTGAAATATTGAAAAAATTAAAGTGAATTTTGACTCAAAAAAATTTTTTAAAAAATGACCTCATTTCCTGAGAAATCCAGGACAATAGGCCTGAAAAGCAGTCTGGACCTGGCACTTTGGGGGAGACTTGTAGCCAGGTAGCCAGTTGTCTACTTTTACCTAAGTAGGTTTTAACTTCTGATGTGGTATTAACATATACATAACAGAAGCTATTGGCCACTATATGTCTCCCATTTTTTTCTGCTAACATATGATCTAGAGCACTTTAATTGTCTAAAAATTTAATAGTTATAAGAGGAGACCTTGAGGTCATAAAGTTGTAGCTACCATCTGCCAGCAGACACTACTTTGACAAGGGCTAGTTGCAGCCCATATCTGATACAGAGCAGAAAACTCAACTTCTCAGCAATACAGAAACATCTAAAATCACGTCCATGATAGACATTTAGTTTTACCCTGGATGTCTGGACCACAGCTATTCCATTTTGACTTTCAAATGCATTCCCTTCCTCAATGGCCAAAGTGAATGTACAATTACAATGCATGTCCAAAAGACCACAGTACAGGCTGCTCTGGTCAGTAAAGTTTGTTAAACCATGTATAAGACAGAATGACTTCCTCATACTTCAAAATATGTGCAGATTTTTCTATCATTTCCCCTTTTGATTGCAAATCCTTCAACAGACCAAAACATGTCCCTTGATAAAATAAAATAAAATAAAATAAAATAAATAAAATAAAATAATGTTCTCTAAAATCATTCTCCATCCATTCCAAGTGTATATTAGTAAGCGTTATCCAGAAAAAAACAGAATTTATGGGTTAGATAGGTAGATAATATATAGCTAGAGAAAAGATAGAAGATGATGATGAGATAAAAAAAGATAGATGATAGATAGATGATAGATAGATAATAGATAATCAATAAGTAGACAAAAGAGGATATTTATTATAGCAATTGTTTCAGGTAGTTATAGAGGACAGAAGTCCCACTCTTTGTCATCTGCTAGCTTAATGATCAGAAAATCATGTGGTAAATTGTGTCTAGGTTCAAAGACCTAAAAGCAAAGGAGCCCATGGCATAACTTCTAGCCCTATGCTAAAGATGTAAGAATGAAGGGACACTGGTATAAATATAAGAGCCCAAAGATTGAGAACCAAGAGTTCTGATGTCAGAGAGTTGGAAAAATAAATGCTCCAGCTCTAGGAGAGGAGAAGGAACTTTTCTTCCTTTGCCATTTTTTTTCTATTGTGGGTCTCTATTGTGATTAGATAATGCTGTCAAAAAATTGGTGAGTCTGGATCTCTTTATTCAGTATACTGACTGAATCAAATGCTAATCCCTTGCAGAAAAGCCCTCAAAGGGGGCTTCCCTGGTGGAGCAGTGGTTGAGAATCCACCTGCCGATGCAGGGGACACGAGTTCATGCCCCGGTCCGGGAAGATCCCACATGCTGTGGAATGGCTGGGCCTGTGAGCCATGGCCACTGAGCCTGCGCGTCCAGAGCCTGTGCTCCACAACGGGAGAGGCCGCAACAGTGAGAGGCCTGCGTACTGCAAAAAAACAAAAAAATAAATAAATAAAAGAAAGAAAGAAAGAAGAGGGGATTGGCCTTTCTTCATCTTTTTCTTCTCTTCAGGCCCTCAATTGATTAGATGTTGCCTGCCCACATTGGTGACGGCACATTTCTTTACAGAGTGTACTGATCAAAGCTTCCAGAAATACCCTTCCAGACAGACACACCCCAAAATAATGTTTCATTAGTTATCTGGATGTTGCTTAGCCGAGTCATGTTGACACATAGAGTTAACCAGCATGAGCCCATCCTTTGTCAACTTGATATCCACACACATCACCTTAAATCACAGTTAATCTCCACATAGAGACCATAATAAAGTCATAATTCTGCCTAGCATGATACAGCTATGTTGATAATAACCAAAATCACACCAACTCCTTCCCCAGAAGAGGCAATGATTTCCTTGAATAATGTATATCCCTCTCTTAGAAATCCCCAAACATATAGTATGATGTAAAATTGACAAAACTTAAATAACATAATATAGGGACTTCCCTGGTGGCACAGTGGTTAAGAATCTGCCTACCAATGCAGGGGACACAGGTTGGGTCCCTGGTCCAGAAAGATCCCACATCCCACAGAGCAACAAAGCCCATTCTCCACAAATACTGAGCCTGTGCTCTAGAGTCCATGAACCACAACTACTGATCCCTCATTCCACAACTACTGAAGCTTGTGTGCCCAGAGACCATGCTCCACAAGAGAAGACACCATAACAAGAAACACACATACCACAACGAAGAGTAGCCCCAGCTTGCTACAAGTAGAGAAAGCCTCTGTGCAACAAAGAAGACCCAACACAGCCAAAAATAAATTAAAAAATAAAATTTATTTTTAAAAATAATATAATATTACATATCCCATGTGAATGATAAGGGTAGAAAAGGTAGAAAATATATTTGCGGAGTTTGAGACCTTCAAGATGGCCGAAGAGTAAGACGTGGCAATCAACTTCTTCCCCACAATCACATCAGACATACATCTACATGTGGAACAACTCCTACAGAACACCTACTGAATGCTGGCAGAAGACCTCAGACTTCCCCAAAATGCAAGAAACTCCCCACGTATCTGGGTAAGGCAAAGGAAAAAAGAAAAAAAAAAACAGAGACAAAAGAATAGGGATGGGACCTGCACCACCGGGAGGGAGCTGTGAAGGAGGAAAAGTTTCCACACACTAAGAAGTGCCTTCATTGGTAGAGAGAGGGGGTGGCGTATGGGAAGCTTCAGAGCCACGGAGGAGAGTGCAGCAACATGGAGGGGTGCAGAGGGCAAAGCAGAGAGATTCTCACACAGAGGATCGGTGCTGAGCAGCACTCACCAGCCTGAGAGGCTTGTGTGCTCAGTCTCCAGAATGGGTCGGGGCTGGGAGCTGAGGCTGGGGATTCGGAGGTCAGATCCCAGGGAGAGGACAGCGGTTGGCTGTGTGAACACAGACTGAAGGGGGCTAGTGCGCCACAGCTAGCCAGGAGGGAGTCCGGGAAAAAGTCTGTACCTGCCTAAGAGGCAAGAGACAATTGTTTCAGGGTGCACGAGGAGAGAGGATTCAGAGCACTGCCTAAATTAGCTCCAGAGAGGGGCACAAGCCATGGCTATCAGAGCAGATACAAGAGACGGGCATGAAATGCTAAGGCTGCTACTTCAGCCACCAAGAAGCCTGGTGTGCAAGCAAAGGTCACTATCCACAGCTTCCCTCCCAGGAGCCTGTGCAGCCCACTACTGCCAGGGTCCCGTGATCTAGGGACAGTTTCCTAGGGAGAACACAGGGTGCACCCCAGGCTGTTGCAACGTCATGCCAGACTCTGCTGCTTCAGGCTCACCCCGCATTCTGTACTCCTCCTTCCCCCTGGCCTGAGTGAGCCAGAGCCCCCTAATTAGTTGCTACTTTAACCCCATCCTGTCGGAGTGAAGAACAGATGCCCTCAGGTGACCTACAGGCAGAGGTGGGACCAAATCCAAAGCTGAATCCCAGGAGCTGTGCAAACAAAGAGGAGAAAGGGAAATCTCTGCCAGCAGCCTCAGGAGCAGTGGATTAAATCTCCACAATCGACTTGATGTACCTTGCATCTGTGGAATACCTGGATAGACAACGAATCATCCCAAAATTGAGGCAGTGGTCTTTGGGAGCAACAATATATATATTGTTTTCTTTTTTCTCTTTTTGTGAGTGTGTATGTGTATGCTTCTTTGTGTGCTTTTGTCTGTATAGCTTTGTTTTTACCATTTGTCTTAGGGTTGTACCTGTCCATTTTTGTTGTTATTGTTAAGTATAGTTTTTAGCGCTTGTTACCATTGGTGGATTCATTTTCTGGTTTGGTTGCTCTCTTCTTTCTTCTCTTCTTTTTTTTCTCCTTTTTTATTACTTTTTAATTTTTTAGTTTTAATAGTTAATTTTAATAACTTTCTTTTATTTTATTATTTTTTCTTTTTGTCTTTCTTATTTTCTCCTTCTTCTTCTGAGTCATGTGGCTGATAGGGTCTTGGTGCTCCAGCCGAGTGTCAGGCTGTGCCACTGAGGTGGGAGAGCTGAGTTCAAAACATTGGTCTACCAGAGAACATCCGGCTTCATGTAATATCAAACAGTAAAAACTCTCCCAAAGATCTCCATCTTAATGCTAAGACCCAGCTCTACTCAACAACCAGCAAGCTACAGTGCTGGACGCCCTATGTCAAACAACTAGAAAGACAGGAACAGAACCCCACCCATTAGGAGAGAGGCTGCCTAAAATCATAATAAGTTCACAGACACACCACCAGACGTGGTCCTGCCCACCAGAAAGACAATATCCAGACTCATCCACCAGAACACAGGCACTAGACGCTTCCACCAGGAAGGATACACGACCCACTGAACCAACCTTAGCCACTGGAGGCAGAAAACAAAAACAGTGGGAGAAACGAACCTGCAGCCTGCAAAAAGGAGACTGCAAACACAGTAAGTTAAGCAAAATGAGAAGACAGAGAAACACACAGAAGGTGAAGGAGCAAGGTAAAAACCACCAAACCAAAAAAAAAAAAAAATGAAGAGGAAATAGGCAATCTACCTGAAAAAGAATTCAGAGTAATGATATTAAAGATGATCCAAACTCTTGGAAAGAGAATAGAGAAAATACAAGAAACATTTAACAAGGACCTAGAAGAACTAAAGAGCAAACAAACAATGATGAACAACACAATAAATGAAATTAAAAATTCTCTAGAAGGAATCAGTAACAGAATAACTGAGGCAGAATAATGGATAAGTGACCTGAAAGAGAAAACAGTGGAAAAAACTACCACAGAGAAAAATAAAGAAAAAAGAATGAAAAGAATTGAGGACAGTTTCAGAGACATCTGGGGCAACAGTAAATGCAACAACATTCGAATTATAGGGGTCCCAGAAGAAGAAGAGAAAAAAGAAAGGGACTGAGAAAATATTTGAAGAGATTATAATTGAAAACTTCCCTAATATGGGAAAAGAAATAGTTAATCAAGTCCAGGAAGCACAGAGAATCCCATACAGGATAAATCCAAGGAGAAACACGGGAAGACACATATTAATCAAACTATCAAAAATTACATACAAAGAAAAAATATTAAAAGCAGCAAGGGAAAAGCAACAAATAACATACAAGGGAATCCCCATAAGGTTAACAGCTGATCTTTCAGCAGAAACTCTGAAAGCCAGGACATATTTAAAGTGATGAAAGAGAATAACCTACAACCAAGATTACTCTACCCAGCAAGGGTCTCATTCAGATTTGACGGATAAATTAAAAGCTTTACAGAAAAACAAAAGCTAAGAGAATTCAGCACCACCAAACCAGCTTTACAACAAATGTTAAAGGAACTTCTCTAGGCATGAAACACAAGGGAAGGAAAAGACCTACAATAACAAACCCAAAACAATTAAGAAAATGGTAATAGGAACACACATATCGATAACTACCTTGAATGTAAATGTATTAAATGCTCCCACAAAAAGACATAGACTGCCTGAATGGATACAAAAACACGACCTGTACATATGCTGTCTACAAGAGACACACTTTGGACCTAGGGACACATACACACTGAAAGTGAGGGAATGGACAAACATATTCCATGCAAATGGAAACCAAAAGAAAGCTGGGGTAGCAATTCTCATATCAGACAAAATAGACTTTAAAAGAAAGACTATTACAAGAGACAAAGAAGGACACTACATAATGATTAAGGGATCAATCCAAGAAGAAGATATAACAATTGTAAATATTTATGCACCCAACAGAGGAGTACCTCAATACATAAGGCAAATGCTAACAGTCATAAAAGAGGAAGTCAACAGTAACACAATCATAGTAGGGGAGTTTAACGCCCTTCTTTCACCAATGGACAGATCAGAGAAGTAAAAGAAAGAGATAGAATCAAAATCAGAAAAGAAAAAAGCAAAACTGTCACTGTTTGCAGGTGACATGATACTATACACAGAGAATCCTAAAGATGCTACCAGAAAACACTAGAGCTAATCAATAAATTTGGTAAAATATCAGGAAACAAAATCAATGCAGATAAATTTCTTGCATTCCTCTACACAAATGATGAAAAATCCTAAAAAGAAATTAAGGAAACACTCCCATTAACCACTGCAAGAAAGAGAATAAAACACCTTGGAATATACCTATCTAATGAGACAGAAGACCTGTATGCAGAAAACTATAAGACACAAATGAATAATTTAAAGATGGTACAAACAGATGGAGGGACATTCTTGGATTGGAAGAATCAATACTGTGATAATGACTATACTACCCAAAGCAATCTACATATTCAAAGCAATCCTTATCAAACTAACGATGGCATTTCTCACAGAACTAGAACAAAAAATTCCACAGTTGTATGGAAACACAAAAGACCCTGAATAGCCAAAGCACTCTTGAGAAAGAAAAAAGGAGCTGGAGGAATGAGGCTCCCTTATTTCTGACTATACTACAAAGCTACAGTCATGAAAACATTATGGTACTGGCACAAAAACAGAAATATAGATCAGTGGAGCAGGATAGAAAGCCCAGATATAAACCAACACACATATAGTCACCTTATCATTGATAAAGGAGACAAGAATATACAATGGAGAAAAAGCCTCTTCAATAAGTGATGCTGGGAAAACTCTACAGCTGCATGTAAAATAATGAAATTAGAACACTTCCTAACACCATACACAAAAATAAACTCAAAATGGATTAAAGACCTAAATGTAAGACCAGGTACTATAAAACTTTTAGAGGAAAACATAGGCAGAACACTCTATGACAGAAATCCCAGCAAGATCCTTTTTGACGCACCTCCTAAAGAAATGGAAGTAGAAACAAAAATAAACAAATGGGACCTAATGAAGCTTAAAACCTTTTGCATAACAAAGGAAACCACAAACAAAATGAAAAGACAACACTCAGAATGGGAGAAAATATTTGCAAATGAAGCAACTGACAAAGGATTAATCTCCAAAATGTACAAGCAGCTCATGCAGCTCAATTAAAAAAAATCCAAAAATGGCAGAAGACCTAAATAGATATTTCTCCAAAGAAGATATACAAATTGTCGACAAACACATGAAAGGATGCTCAACATCATTAATTATTAGAGAAATGAAAATAAAAACCACAATGAGTTATCACCTCACACCAGTCAGAATGGCCATCATCAAAAAATCTACAAACAGTAAATGCTAGATAGGGTGTGGAGGAAAGGGAACCCTCTTGCCCTGTTGGTGGGAAAGTAAATTTATACAGCCACTATGGAGAACAGTATGGAGGTTCCTTAAAAACTAAAGTAGAACTATCATATGATCTAGCAATCCCACTACTGGGCATTTACTCTGAGAAAACCATAATTCAAAAAGAGACATGCACCACAATGTTCATTGCAATATTGTTTCCAATAGCCAGGACATGGAATTAACCTAAGTGTCCATCGACAGATGAATGGATAAAGAAAATGTGGCACATATATACAACGGAATATTACTCATCCATAAAAGGAAACGAAATTGAGTTATTTGTAGTGCAGTGGATGGACTTAGAGTCTGTCATACAAAGTAAAGTAAGTCAGAAAGAGAAAAACAAATACAATATGCTAACAAATATATACGGAATCTAAAGAAAATAAATGGTTCTGATGAACATAGGGGCAGGACAGGAATAAATACTCAGATGTAGAGAATGGACTTGAGGACACGGGGAGGGGGAAGGGTAAGCTGGGATGAAGTGAGAGAGTAGCATTGACATATATACACTACCAAATATAAAATAGATAGCTAGTGGGATGTAGCTACATAGCACTGGGAGTTCAGCTCGTTGCTTTGTGACCACCTAAGTGATAGGATACGGAGGGTGGGAGGGAGGCACGAGAGGGAGGGGATATGGGGATATTTGCATACATATAGCTAATTCACTTTGTTATACAGCAGAAACTAACACAACATTGCAAAACAATTATATTCCAATAAGGATGTTTAAAAAAAAAGAATGAAAAAGAAAAGTGGTAACAGAAAAAATATAAATTTTAAATGTGTGAATATAAGAAAAAAATAGTGATTATCTTCAGATGACAGAGGTCCTTTCACCATAATCCTTAACACCTACACTGGCTTTCACCTTTAGGGGTTTCCAGAGCTCCAAACAACATCCCTATCTGCCAGCGAAACCTCAAGAACCATTTTGACTGCTAGAATATATTTTCCAAATGGCAGAGCCATTTGCAAAGAGGCCTGGACCTGTTGAAGAAACTTCTCTTGTTTTAGGACCCACTCAAAGCTAACAGCTTTTTAGATCACCTGATATATGTGATAGAGTAATAATGCAAAGAGGAATATATTGTCCTCAAAATTCAAAAGGCCAACCAAGTGATAGGCTTCTTTCTTGAATTGTAGGATGACCAGATGGATCAACTTAATCTTCACTTTGAAAAGGGGGATCTGTTCATGACCTATCATACTGGGTCTCTAGAAATTCCTCTTAGGTAAAATTCCTCTGAAATTTAGTTGTATTTTTTCCCTATCATCTCCCATGAAAATTTATGAATAGGTCTAGAGTATTTGCTGTTTTTGCTCAGTAGATGCAATCAACATAATGGCATTAATGTAATAGACCAGATCTAGCGTTGTATACCAAGAAGCTGGTGAGAAGGGGTCTCTCTGTGGACTAACTCAGAAGTTGGGGAAGCTGGGAGGTCATAGCATCAGCATCAGTTTCCAGTACTGGAACGTCCTCAGGGGGCTCAGGCGGTGGTGTCCGGTGGAGAGCCATGCTGCCATTTCCAGTTGAGGCCAGGTGGTAAGGGGAAAAGGATAAGAACCTGATGCCCTACACTATCTTCTCCCTTCATGATGGCCAGTGGAGGAGCATCAGGGTGTGGGCGCTCCTGGGACTGGGATTCCTGATAGTCAGGGATAGTAGTACAGGGGAAGCAAGGTGTTTCTCCTCATTATCACCTGAGTCAGTGAGTTATGCACCTGTGGGGAGTCAGATGGTCCCCTCCCCTTTGAGTCTCTTGGCTCCTTCATTGACTTGGGGTCCAATCTTCTCTGTGAGCAAAAAATAAGAGGGTGATAAGAGGCAGAAATGTACACAAAAAACACCCATATGTTGGAGGGGGAAGAAAAAGAGTGAGTGAGCAGTAGAGCAGTGTTTCCTAAACATTCTCACTTCATGGCACACGTGGAGAAGATTTTGCGAAGAACACGTGTAGGTACAAGAGTGTTTGGCCAAGGCCCACCCAGCTGCCCTGCGGACAGTGTGCACCATTATCTCCACGCATCTGTTATCTATGCTGATTGGGAAGCTGGGGAGAGATGGTTTCCACTGAAAGAGACAAGGGAATAGGAATTGTGTTCAGAGGTAGAAATAGAAACAGAAGCTGGGGATACTACCTAGGACAAGGAGGGTAAGGGCCTCCCTGGAGAGAAGGAGAAGGTCCAACATCTACAGCTGACTGTGCCTTGTGGTTTCATCCAAAAAATTCTCCTCTGATTTACAGTTCCTAAGAGGAGCAGACATGTCATCTCAGGAAAAGTGACACCTGAGAATGCAGGTGCAGCCCTTGAGAATGAGGAGAAGGGACATCCAGGTGGGGGAGAGGTCCCACTCTGGATTTCCTGACAAGTGACCTTCTCTGTCCCTCCCACCATCCTGGGCAGCAGCCGTCCAGATGCAGGAAATGCAGAGGGAGGGAGAAACTCCAGGGCTGGCACTGCCACTTACCTTCCTTTCTGCCCTGGCAACACTGGCCCGGGAGGCCTCCAGGGCTGCCCTTGAAGGCCTCCAGCTGCAGGGACATGTCATGGCTTCTGGGAACTGTTGCTGGGAGGGTCAATGGGGGAGAAAACAGGGGCATCAGGATGTCTCTCTTTCTGTGATTAGGAGCCCACCAGGAGCCAGAGCCCTGCGGCACCACCTCCTGCCCTGAGACTCCTACTGTTCTCTGGGAAAGGCCCTTCAACTCCTGGGGAGGCAACATCTCAAGGCTGGGATCCCTCCAAGCCTATTTGGGAAATCTTCAGCAGGATGTTTTCAGATGCTCCAGCCCTTCTAGCCCGCTTAGGTGCACTGGGTGTGTTCCTTGACCCTTAGCACCCCTTCTCCAATGTCACCCCAGCCTCTGGCCTGAAGGGGGTCCTGACAACTCATAGCAGAAAACAAAAGATGCTGGCAACTTGAAGCGTGTCTTTCCCACACAGAAATGGTAGCTTAATATGAGCCAGTCCTTCACCTGGAGAAGGAATTTTTAACGGTGGGGACATCAGACATCTGGGATAAGGCAGCATCTGGAAAGAGGCGGGAGTTTATTTGCAAAGGCAGGGGTTTTCCCAGGCCCCTGACATCCCAGCCAAAGCAGCTACTCACACCCTTTCTTCCCTGATGCCCTGGCTGCCGTGAGAAGCTGGCATCCTAGGAAGGAGCAAAAATGGTTCCCGGTAGGGGCGGAGCAGCCTTCTCTGAACAGGAGGCCTGGGCAGGGCCATTCAGAAGCGCCTGTTTCTGGAGAGTTCTGCATGCAGAAACTACATAGATTAAGTGGACACTCTTCAGTCCAACTGCGAAAGCCCATTCAGAGCCCTTCTGGGTTGCCCTGGAAACCCCAACAGAAGCAACTGTCACTGGATGGGGGAGGGGCTCCCAGCCCGATAGGGCATTGGTCCCCTCCACTGCCCCACTCACCATCCTGCTGTCCTGTGGGGGGTCACAGCTCTGAGACCTGAAGGGAGGAACCTCATGGCTCCCACCTGTCCTGGGGGAAACAAGGGCTCAGAGACACCACTGGATAGCTTGGGGGCTGCACAAATATGCCTCCTCAACTAATAGGTCCTTAAGAATAAATTGTATGGATGTACAAATATATACAATTGTATTGAGAGACTATATAGCGTGGCCGTGGCCTACCAGAAACAGATTTGCTAACAAGGGGCTGGGCTGTACAGTAGAGAGCACCTGGGCTGCAGAGGAACCCCACAGCTGGCCTCTGAGCTCAGGTTTCGGGCAGAGAGGAACCCAAAGTGCAGAGGCAACAAGGACACCAGGCAGTGTCTGCCAAGTCATGTCCTCCCACTGACCCCACATCCCCTAAGCCTCATGAACCCCAGTTCTTATGAAAGGAAAGAGATGAATACACAGGAGTAAAGGGCACAGGGTCTGCGTGGGTGGAGAGGATGGAGAAATTTATAGAAATAAAGTAGACAAGACAGAACCTCGGGCAAGATTGGGTGGTGCAGCTGAAAGGGAGGGGAAATGATGGGAAGCCATAAAAGAGCAAGAGTTGGTGGTGGGGGGGAGAGGGAGGAAAGAAAGGTAGAGACCCAGAGGTGCTACTAAAGGTGAATGCTGAAGCCCGGACTGAACTGGCCAGGGCTGGAGGGCTGCCCCCCAGTCCCTGAAAGATGGCTTCTTGTTCCAGGTCATCACTGAGAGGGAGGGAGAGGCAGGCAGAGGGTGGAGCAAAGAGGAAGAGCCACAGCATGACAGAAGACAGACAGTCCCAAAGTGCCCTTCTCTCTTCTTTGTCCCTGGTCCCCAACCCTCCCAGAGCCCACAAACCATAGAAGGGAAGGGGACCGGATAAGGTGGGGTGGAAAGATGGGAGCTGAACATCCTTCCAGAAAGAAATTATAGTTTAACAGCAATCAGTTCAGTAACCAGGAAACAGCCCTATAATGTGGAGAGTTAAGCATCCAGTATAAAGCCCTGTGGGAGGGGCATGGTCAGGCTTGGGAGACTTTCTGAACCCCTCAATGCCCAACCTGGGTCACCCCTTAGGGGAGCCCAAGAGGAAGCCAGGTCTGAGAGAGACCCAGAAATGGCTCCCAGGCTCAGAAGGAGGTTGAGTTTCCTCCTCCAGGAAGGCTGCCTAAAGAATTGTGGGTCCAGACATGGCAGGGAACAAGCAGGAGAGAGGGGTGCCATGGCCTATGCCCTTTCCCCGGACAGCCCCTGCCAGGCTGCTCAGGAAACCCCAGCCGGAGCAACTGCCACTTTTCCTTCCTGCCATCATGGCCGTGGGGGCAACTACTTCTGGGCCCCTCCAGTGGTCCTCCTGCCCACCAGCTCTGCTGCCCTAAGGTCATCCAGTGCCCTGGATGGAGACAGGCCATGAACAGTGATGGAAATTGCAATCATGTGCCCTGGTGGGAGTGTGGTCTCAAGGAGGTTGCTAAATGACTCTCACCGTGGCTCAGTGACCGTCAGCCAAGCGGGAAGAGTTGGATTTGGATTTCTTTTCAGACAGCGGTGAGGGAACACCTAACTCTGGTGTTGCTCTTGGAGCATGCTCATGGGGAGAGACCCAGCAGACCTGGGACCAAAGATTTTGTGGGAGGGTCCCTTCACAGGACTGTCCCAGGAAACCAACTCCCAGCTGCTGGGCATCTCGGCAGCCGGGGAGTTCTGCCCTCACTTCCCTTTTGATTTCCCTGTTGCCACCATCCTCTGCTATCTGTTCAGGAATTCACCCACCCACCTGTAAGCTCATTGCAGTATCAAATATTTGTTGAGATTTGCTGGGAAGTGGTGATACAAAGATGAATGGGACAAAGTTCATGCATTCAAGTACCTTCCTCCATAGTGAGAAAAGGCAGATTGACATGCTGAGAATGAATACAAATACAAGGCCAGGCTGATGGCTCAGATATAAGTGCTCAGTAGTCCTGCACACCCCCCACCCCCACCCCAGGTAGATACATCTACTCAGAGAAAACCAACACTCAAAAAATACTCTCGGGGCACCCTATCAATCAGGAAATAGTGAGTCTTCCCTGGGCCCAGACAGGAAGTTGGAAAGGAGAAGGTTCTTTGCCCACCCAGGAGTTGTGTCTAAAAGAAAAACCCAGTTGCCTGTATTATCAGGGTACTGATCTGGAGCAGCACTGATGTTGGGGGAAAGGATTCTGCTTGGAGATTTTACAGTCCAATGGGAGTGGCCTCCAGGCAACCCACTGAACATACCTGGAAATGCTGGAGACCCAAGAATTTATAAGGTCTCTTGAGGGTGTCATATGGGTTTATTAGGGACAAGGCTCAGAGGCTTCCTAAGTTCAGCACAGAACCATCAAAGGAGGAACAGGGAAGCTCCAAAGTTCTAGGTTTGGGGGATGTGGGTGCTCACAGGGACTGAGGTTGTGTTTGGAAGCTGCCTCCTTGGTATCTCCAGTTAAAAGGCAGAGGCCAAGGGCTGGTCCCAGGAAGATGGTGACAGCCCAGATGATGGCCAGTGGGGAGTCCTGGAGACTCACAGAGAGATCCAGGAAAAGGTGGGGTGACACTGGAGTATCACAAAGATGGTGTTTCCTGGCCATCAGAAACCGGGCCTGGGGAAGAGGAAGCTGTCCCTTCCTCAGCTGGGAGGGCGGGAGGATAGATTGGAGCCACCTGGAGTCCCTTCCTCCCTGCTGCTCCTGCTACAGGCCATCACTTCTGGGGAAGGGATCCCTACAGAGAGTTGTTGAATCAGTCTCAGAAACCCAGAGAACTCGGGACTCTGGAGAGAGGGAGAAATGGGCAGGAAAAAAAGAGCTGGGGATGCTGAAGTCCCATGTGCAGAGAGAAAGAGAGAGAGAGAGGCCACAGTCAGAAGAGAGCTGGAGAAAAGAATCAAGATGAGAAACATGTATACAAAAGAGGAAACAGGAGAAGAGAGGGAAGGACAGTGCCCCATCCAGGGGACCAGAGTCAGAGGGAAATTAGGGCAAGGAGAGAAGTGCAGAACAAGCTGGCTGGCCAGACCTTGCCCAGAGAGCAAAGCTGCGGGGAGCAGAGCCTTTGGGGTCCAGGCAGCAGCTGGGAGGAGGCCGGGATGGCCAAGTGAACCAGATGCTGAGTTTGGCGAGGGAAGCTGTCCTGCTGGAGCCGGACTCAGGGTGCTTCAGGCCAGTGTGCAGATGGGGTCTTCCTTTGCCCTCCTCGGCTCCGAATTCAGGACTAGTCTCTCTTAGATCTAGTCCAATATAGATGAAGAGAAAAAGAGGAGGTCCCAGCAGGAGGTCATGAGACCAAGGTTGCACTGTGCAGGCATCCCTTGGGGCAAAACTCATCTCCAGCCTGTGAGGGTCCCCTCTGGGACCTGCTGGGATCGTGTCCTGGGCCAGCTCAGAGCCCTACTGGGACAGCAGGAGACTTTCCGGAGCCTCCCTCCCACCGTGCCTCTCTTCCCAGCCCTGCCTAGGTGCCCTTGCCAGGGATGTTTGAGATTCCCGCTTCACAGTCTCACAGTCAAAGCAGGGCCCCAGCCCCCCAGCCTGAGGAGGAGTGCCCGCAGCCCTCTGCCTCTTATTTAATGCAGAGAGATGGCATCTTAGCAACGACCTGTTTCCCACTGAGAAGAATAAAACTGGACAGTCCGAGCAGAGAGGTCTTCTTTGGGACTGGGAAAGGGAGGTGTGAGACATAAGGTTGTTTCCAGAGAAGCAGGATCCTGAGTGCACCCCTTCCCCTTAAGCCAAGATATCCCTGAGAATCCAAAGCCTGGAGCAAGCAGTCCAGCACAGAGACAACCTTCGGGGGAGGCGCTGGGCAGCTGTGTGCCCAGAAACCACACGGAATAAGCAGTTTTGCTGTATGTGCCAGAGGCCGGTCCCTGCTGGAGTCCCAGACAACCTGCCCTGGAGCCCCTGCTGAGGGTCATTGCCACCACAGGGCCCTGTCTGTCTCCCAGCCCACTCCCCAGACCACCCCTCTTCCTGGGTCCAAGGGACCGAAACCAAGCTCCCCAGCTCCTCCTGCCACAGGGCTCTGATGATCCCAGGGCCTGAGATAGAGACCAGAGCTACAAGATAGTCCAAGCGCCCCTGTGGCCGCATAGCTTGGAAATAAAAGGGTCTCAGGACAAAATTGGGGTGCTTGGGAAGTGGTCAAATCACAGTTCAGTTCAACAAGTGAGCAGCAGGCTGGATCAAGGGTCAGGTTTAGGCTTTCTCTTCAGCCAGGTGAACAAGGTGGTTTTCTCTGATCAGCTGATTTGACTATTCAAGCCGTAAGAGACACACCACCTTGGAGTCTGTATTCTTATCTCCTTGGATAGGAGGCATATGTCCCCGTTAGCTTGAACTCCAAGCGTGGGTCCCCCAGAACTTGTCCCAGGAAAGAAACTCAGGACTGAAGGCCTGGCTGTACAGGAAACCACTAATTTCCTCTTTGAATGAAGCCATGAGCCACAAAAGACTCCAGTTTAGCTGACCCTCTTGCACCCACCTGGGGACGTTCTTCATGAAAGAGGCCTGAACATGGAGTGCAGGAGAGATGCCCTTGGTCTTAGGAGGCCCAGCCCCTGCTGCTGTTCTCAGGAGCTGCCCTTCTGGACCTGGACCCATAGCCTTGCCCGAAAGGCTGGCTGTATAGGACACCACCAATTTCCTCTTTTAAAGAAGCCATGAGCCAAAAAAAACTCCAGTTTAACTGACACATTGCCCGCACCTATTAAGGTGTGTCATGAAGGAGGCGGGAACATGGAGTGCAAGAGAGATGCCCTTGGTCTTAGGAGGTCCAGCCCCTGCTGCTGTTCTCAGGAGCTGACCCTCTGGACCCAGAAACATAGCCATGCCCGAAGGGCTGGCTCTATAGGAAACGACTAAATTCCTCTTTCAATGGAGTTATGAAATACAGAAGACTCCAGAATAATTGACCCCCTTGCACACACCTGTGGAAGCGACTCATCAATGAGGCATGAAAATGGAGTGCAGGAGATGCCCTTGGTCTTAAGAGGCCTGGACACTGCTCCTGTTCTCAGGAGCTGCCCCTATGGACCCACAACCAGAGTGTTGCCTGAAGGACTGGCCGTATATGAAACCACCAATTTCCTCTTTCAATGGAGTTATGAAATAGAGCAGACTCCAGAAATGCTAACACACTTGCACCCACCTATAGAAGCGACTCATTAATGAGGCATGAACATGGAGTGTAGAACAGATGCCCTTGGTCTTAGGAGGACCAGACCCTGCTGCTGTTCTCAGGAGCTGCCTCCTGGACCCGGAACCATAGCCTTGCCCGAAGGGCTGGCTGTACAGGAAACCACCAATTTCCTCTTTGAAAGAAGCCATGAGCAACACAAAACTCCAGTTTAACTGAACAACTTGCACCCACCTATGAAGGTGCTTCATGAAGGAGGTGTGAACATGGAGTGCAGGACAGACGTCCTTGGTCTTAAGAGGCCTATCCCCTGCTTCTGTTCTCAGGAGCTTCCCCTCTGGACCCAGAACCATAGCCTTGCCCAAAGGACAGGCTCTATAGGAAACCAACAAATTCCTCTTTCAATGGAGTTAAAATTACAGCAGGCTCCAGAATAGCTGACCCTCTTGCACCCACTTGTGGAAGCGACTCATCAATGAGGCGTGAAAATGGAGTGCAGGAGATGCTCTTGGTCTTAGGAGGCCCAGACACTGTGGCAGTTCTCAGGAGCTACCCCTCTGGACCCAGACCCATAGCCTTGCAAGAAGGGATAGGTTTATAGGAAACCACCAATTTCCTCTTTAAATGAAACCATGAGCCACACAGGACTCCAGTTTATCTGACCCTCTTGAACCCACCAATGGAGGCATTTCATGAAAGAGCCGTTAACATGGAGTGCTGGAGAGATGCACTTCATCTTAAGAGGCACAACCACTGCTGCTCTACTCAGGAGATGTCCCTCTGGACTCAAAACCTTAGCCTTGCCCGAAGGGCTAGGTGTATAGGAAACCACCAATTTCCTCTTTCAATGAAGCCATGAGCCAGTGAAGAGTCCAGTTTAGCTGACCCTCTTGCACCCACCTACGAAGGTGCTTCATGAAGGAGGCGAGAAAATGGAGTGCAGGAGAGACTCCCTGGGTCTTAGGAGGACCAGAACATGCTGAGGTTCTCAGGAACGTCCACTCTGGGTCCAGATCCGTAGCATTTCTGGAAGGCCTGAGTGTATAGGAATCCACCAATTTCCTCTTCGAATGAAGCCATGAGTCACACAAGGCTCCAGTTTATCTGAACCTCTTGAACCCACCTATGAAGGCATTTGTTGAAGGAGGCGTGAACGTGGAGTGCCGGAGAGATGCTCTTAGTCTTAGGAGGCCCCGCCCCTGCTGCCGTTCTCAGGAGCTGCATCTCTGGACCCAAAACCATAGCCTTGCCCAAAGGGCATGCTATATAGGAAACCACCAATTTCCTCTTTCAATGGAGTTATGAAATAGAACAGACTCCAGAAGAGCTGACCCTCTTGCACCCACTTGTGGGAGCGACTCATCAATGAGGTGTGAAAATGTAGTGCAGGAGATGCCCTTTGTCTTAGGAGGCCCAGACCATGCTGATGTTCTCAGGAGCTGCCCCTCTGGCCCCAGACCCATAGCCTTGTCAGAAAGGCTAGGTTTATAGGAAACCACCAATTTCCTCTTTGAAAGAAGCCATAAGCCAAAAAACCCTCCAGTTTAACTGACCCATTTCCCCCAACTATGAAGGAGCTTCATGAAGGAGGCGTGTACATGGAGTGAAGGGGAGATGTCCTAGATCTTAGGAGGCCCAGCCCCTACTGCTGTTCTCAGGAGCTGCCCCTCTGGACCCAGACCCATAGCCTTGCCCGAAGGGCTGGCTCTATAGGAAACCACGAAATTCCTCTTTCAATGGAGTTATGAAATAGAGCAGACTCCAGAATAGCTGTCCCTCTTGCACCCACCTGTGGATGTGACTCATCAATGAGTCCTGAACATGGAGTGCAGGAAAGATGCCCTTGTTCTTAGGAGGCCCAAACCATGCTGATGTTCTCAGTAGCTGCCCCTCTGGTCCCAGAACCGTATCCTTTCCCTAAGGCCTGGGTGTATAGGAAACCAGTAATTTCCTCCTTCAATGAAGCCATGAGCCACACAAGACTCCAGTTTATCTGACCCTCTTGAACGTATCTATGGAGGCACTTCATGAAAGAGGCGTGAACATGGAGTGCAGGAGAGAGCCCTTGGTCTTAAGAGGCACATCCTCTGCTGCTGTTCGCAGGAGACGCCCCTCTGGACTCAGAAGCTTAGCCTTGCCCGAAGGGCTGGGTGTATAGGAAACCACACATTTCCTCTTTGAATGAAGCCATGAGCCACACAAGACTCCACATTAGCTGGCCCTCTTGCACCCACGTGTGAAACTGACTCCTCAGTGAGGCATGAACATGGAGTGAAGGATAGATGCCCTTGGTCTTAGGAGGCCCAGACACTTCTGCTGTTCTCAAGAGCTGACCCTCTGGACCTGGACCCATAGCCTTGCCCGAAGGGCTGGCTGTATAGGACACCACCAATTTCCTCTTTGAAGGAAGCCATGAGCCTCACAATACTCCAGTTTAACTGACCCAATTGCACCCACCTATGAAGGTGCTTCATGAAGGAGGCATGAACATGGAGTGCAGGACAGATGACCTTCATCTTAGGAGGCACAGACCATGCTTATGTTCTCATGAGCTGCCCCTCTGGGCCCAGAGCCATGGCCTTGCCCGAACGTCTGGGTGTATTGGAAGCCATCAATTTCCTCTTCAAAAGAAGCAATGAGCAACACAAGACTCCAGTTTATCAAACCTTCTTGAACCCACCTATGGAGGCATTTCATGAAGGAGGCATGAACGTGGAATGCTGGAGAGATGCCCTTGGTATTAGGAGGCCAGTCCCTGCTGCTGTTCTCAGGAGCTGCCCCTCTGGACCCAGAACGATAGCATTGCCCAAAGGGCTGCCTCAATAGGAAACAACAAATTTCCTCTTTCAATGGTATTATGAAATACAACAGACTCTAGAACAGCTGACCCGCCTGCACCCACCTGTGGGAGCGATTCTTCAATGAGGAGTGAACATGGAGTGCAATAGAGATGCCTTTGGTCTTAGGAGACCCAGCCCCTGCTGTTGTTCTCAGTAGCTGCCCCTCTGGACCTGGAACCTTAGTCTTGCCCAAAGAGCTGGCTGTATAGGACACCACCAATTTTCTCTTTGAAAGAAGCCATGAGCCACAAAAAACTCCAGTTTAACTGACCCATTGCCCCCACCTATGAATGTGCTTCATAAAAGAGGCATGAACATGGAGTTCAGGAGAGATGCCCTTGGGCATAGGAGGCCCAGCCCTTGCTGCTGTTCTCAGGAGCTGACGCTCTGGACAAAGACCAATAGCCTTGAACGAAGGACTGGCTCTATAGGAAATCACCAAATTCCTCTTTCAATGGAGTTATAAAACACAGCAGACTCTAGAATAGCTGTCCCTCTTGCACCCAACTGTGGAAGCGACTCAACAATGAGGCATGAAAATGGAGTGCAGGAGATGCCCTTGGTCTAAGGAGGCCAAGACACTGCTCCTGATCTCAGGGGTTGCCCCTCTGGACCCAGATCCATAGCCTTGCAAGAAGGGATAGGTGTATAGGAAACCACCAATTTCCTCTTTGAATGAAGCCATGAGCCACACAAGACTCCAGTTTATCTGACCTTCAACCCACCTGTGGTGGCATTTCATGAAAGAAGCATGAATATGGAGTGCAGGAGATATGCCCTTGGTCTTAAGAGACCCATAGCCTGCTGCTGTTCTCAGGAGCTGCCCCTCTGGACCCAGAACCATAGCCGTGCCCGAAGGACAGGCTGTATAGGAAACCACCAATTTCCACTTTCAATGAAGTTATGAGTGACAGAAGACTCCTGAATAGCTGACCCACTTGCACCCACCTGTGGAAGCGACTCATCAATGAGGCGTGAACATGGAGTGCAGGACAGATGGCCTTGGTCTTAGGAGGCCAATACCATGCTGCTGTTCTGAGTAACTGCCCCTCTGGGCCCAGACCCATAGCCTTGCCCAAATGGCTGGGTGTATAGGAAACCACCAATTTCCCCTTTCAATGAAGCCATGAGCCAGTGAAGAGTCCAGTTTAGCTGACCTTCTTGCACCCACCTACGAAGGCTCTTCATGAAGGAGGCGAGAAAATGGAGTGCAGGAGAGATGCTCTTGGTCTTAGGAGGCCCAGATCATGCTGATGTTCTCAGGAGCTGCCCCTCTGGGTCCAGACCCATAGCATTGCCTGAAGGGCTGGGTGTATAAGAATCCACCAATTGCCTCTTCGAATGAAGCCATGAGCCACACAAGGCTCCAGTACATCTGACCCTCTTGAACTCACCTATGAAGTCATTTGTTGAAGGAGGTGTGAACATGGAGTGCTGGAGAGAGGCCCTTGGTCTTAGGAGGCCCATGCCCTGCTGCTGTTCGCAGGAGTTGCCCTCTGTACCCAGACGCATAGTCATTCCCGAAGGGCTGGCTGTATAGGAAACCACGAATTTCCCCTTTCAATGGAGTTATGAAATAGAGCAGACTCCAGAATAGCTGTGCCTCTTGCACCCACCTGTGGATGTGACTCATCAATGAGGAGTGAACATCGAGTGCAGGACAGATGCTCTTGTACTTAGGAGGCCCAGACCATGCTGATGTTCTCAAGAGCTTCCCCTCTGGTACCAGAACTGTATCCTTTCCCTAAGGCCTGGGTGTATAGGAAACCAGTAATTTCCTCCTTCAATGAAGCCATGAGCCACACAAGCCTCCAGTTTATCTGACCCTCTTGAACGTACCTATGGAGGCATTTCATGAAACAGGCATGAACATGGAGTGAAGGACAGAAGGCTTTGGGATTATGAGGCCCATCCCCTGCTGCCATTTGCAGGAGCTGCCCCTCTGAACCCAGACCCCTAGTCTTGCCCGAAGGGCTGGCTCTAAATGAAACCACCAAATTCCTCTTTCAATGGAGTTGTGAAATACAGCAGACTCCAGATTAGCTGTCCCTCTTGCACCCACCTGTGGAAACGACTCATCAATGAGGCGTGAAAATGGAGTGCAGGAGATGCCTTTTGTCTTAGGAGGCCCAGACACTGATCGTGTTCTCTAGAGCCGCCCCTCTGGACCTAGACCCATAACCTTGCCCGAAGGGCTGGCTGTATAGGCCACCACCAATTTCCTCTGTCAATGAAGCCATGAGCCAGTGAAAACTCCAGTTTATCTGATCCACTTGAACCCACCTGTGGTGGCAATTCATGAAAGAAGCATGAAAATGGAGTGCAGGAGATATGACATTGGCCTTAAGAGACCCATAATATGCTGCTGTTCTCAGGAGCTGCCCCTCTGGACCCAGACCCATAGCCTTGCCCGAAAGACTGGCAGTATAGGAAACAACCAATTTCCACTTTCAATGAAGTTATGAATGATAGAAGACTGCAAAATAGCTGTCACACTTTCACCCACCTGTGAAAGCGACTCATCAATGAGGCGTGAATATGGAGTGCAGGAAAGATGGCCTTGGTCTTAGGAGGCCAATACCATGATGCTGTTCTCAGTAACTGACCCTCTGGGCTCAGACCCGTAGCCTTGCCAGAAGGTCTGGGTGTATAGAAAACGACCAATTTCCTCTTTCAATGAAGCCATGAGCCAGTGAATACTCCAGTTTAGCTGACCTTCTTGCACCGACCTATGAAGGCACTTCATGAAGGAGGCGAGAAAATGGAGTGCAGGAGAGATGCTTTTGGTCTTAGGAGGCCCAGACCATGCTGATGTTCTCAGGAGCTGAACCTCTGGGTCCAGAACACTAGCATTGCCCGAAAGGCTGGGTATATAGCAATCCACCAATTTCCTCTTCGAATGAAGCCATGAGCCACACAAGGCTCCAGTTTATCTGAACCTCTTGAACTCACCTATGAAGGCTTTTGTTAAAGGAGGCATGAACATGGAGTGCTGGAGATATGCCCTTGGTCTTAGGAGGCCCATCCCCTGCTGCTGTTTTCAGGAACTGCCCCTCTGGACCCAGAACCATAGCCTTGCCCAAAGGGCAGCCTCTATAGGAAATCACCAATTTCCTCTTTCAATGGGGTTATGAAATAGAGCAGATAAAAGAATAGCTGAACCTCTTGCACGCACTTGTGGAAGCGACTCATCAATGAGGCATTAAAATGGAGTGCAGGAGATGCCTTTTGTCTTATGAGACCCAGGCACTGCTGCAGTTCTCAGGAGCTACCCCTATGGACCCAGACCCATAGCCTTGCCAGAAGGGCTAGGATTATATGAATTCACCAATTTCCTCTTTGAAAGAAGCCATGAGCCACAAAAAATTCCAGTTTAAATGACCCAATGCCCCCAACTATCAAGGTGCTTCATGAAGGAGGCGTGTACATGGAGCGAAGGGGAGATGCCCTTGGTCTTAGGACGCCCAGCCCCTGCTGCTGTTCTAAGGAGCTGACCCTCTGGACCCAGACCCATAGCCTTACCCGAAGGGCTGGCTCTATAGGAAACCACCCAATTCATCTTTCAATGGAGTTGTGAAATACAGCAGTCTCCAGAATAGCTGTCCCTCTTGCACCCACTTGTGGAAACGACTCATCAATGAGGAGTGAAAATGGAGTGCAAGAGATGCCTTTGTGCTTAGGAGGCCCAGACACTGCTCCTGTTCTCTGGAGCTGGCCCTCTGGACACAGATCCATAACGTTGCCCAAAGGGCTGTGTGTATAGGAAACCACCAATTTCCTCTTTGAATGAAGCCATAAGCCACACAAGACTCCAGTTTACCTGACGCTCTTGAACCCACCTATGGTGGCATTTCATGAAAGAAGCATGAACATGGAGTGTAGGGGATATGCCCTTGGTCTTAAGAGACCCATACCCCGCTGCTGTTCTCAGGATCTGTCCCTCTGGACCCAGATCCATAGCCTTTCACGAAGGACTCGCTGTATAGGAAACCACCAATTTCCTCTTCGAATGAAGCCATGAGCCACACAAGGCTCCAGTTTATCTGACCATCTTGAACTCACCTATGAAGGCTTTTGTTGAAGAAGGCATGAACATGGAGTGCTGGAGAGGTGACCTTGGTCTTAGGAGGCCCATCCCCTGCTGCTGTTATCAGGAGCTGCACCTCTGGACCCAGAACCATAGCCATGCCCAATGGGCAGGCTCTATAGGAAACCACCAATTTCCTCTTTCAATGGAGTTATGAAATAGAGCAGACACAAGATTAGCTGACCCTCTTGCACCCACTTGTGGAAGCAACTCATCAATGAGGCATTAAAATGGAGTGCAGGAGATGCCTTTTGTCTTAGGAGGCCCAGACACTGCTGCAGTTCTCAGGAGCTACCCCTCTGGACCCAGACCCATAGCCTGGCCAGAAGGGCTAGGATTATATGAAACCACCAATTTCCTCGTTGAAAGAAGGCATGAGCCACAAAAAACTCCAGTTTAACTGACCCATTACGCCGAACTATGAAGGTGCTTCATGAAGGAGGTGTGTACATGGAGTGAAGGGGAGAGGCCCTTGGAATTAGTAGGCCCAGGCCCTGCTGCTATTCTCAGGGGCTGCCCCTCTGGACCCAGACCCATAGCCTTGCCCGAAGGGCTGGTTCTATAGGAAACCACGAAATTCCTCTTTCAATGGAGTTATGAAATAGAGCAGACTCCAGAATAGCTGTCCCTCTTGCACCCACCTGTGAATGTGACTCAACAATGAGGCCTGAACATGGAGTGCAGGACAGATGCCCTTGTTCTTAGGAGGCCCAGACCATGCTGATGTTCTCAGTAGCAGCCCATCTGGTCCCAGAACCGTATCCATTCCCTAAGGCCTGGGTGTATAGGAAACCAGTAATTTCCTCCTTCAATGAAGCCATGAGCCACACAAGACTCCAGATTATCTGACCCTCTTGAACGTACCTATGGAGGCATTTCATGAAAGAGGCATGAACATGGAATGCAGGAGAGAAGCCCTTGGTCTTATGAGGCACATCACCTGCTGCCATTTGCAGTAGCTACCCCTCTGAACCGAGACACATAGTATTGGCAGAAGGGCTGGCTGTATAGGAAACCAACAATTTCCTCTTTCAATGACGTTATGAAACATAGCAGACTCCAGAATAGATGACGCACTTGCAACCACCTTTGGAAGGGACTCATCAATGAGGTGAGAACATGGAGTGCAGGGGATGACCTTGGTCTTAGGAGGTCCAGGACCTCCTGCGGTTCTCAGGGGCTGCCCATCTGGACACAGACCCATAGCCTTGCCCGAACTGATGAGTGTATAGGATACCACCAATTTCCTCTTTAAATGAAGCCATGGGCCACACAAGACTCGAGTTTATCTGACCCACTTGAACCCACCCATGGGGGCATTTCATGTAAGAAGCATGAACATGGAGTGCAGGAGATATGCCCTTGGTCTTAAGAGACCCATACCCTTCTGCTGTTCTCAGGAGCTGCCCCTCTGGACCCAGACCCATAGCCTTGCCCGAAGGACTGGCTGTATAGGAAACCACCAATTTCCACTTTCAATGAAGTTATGAAAGACAGAAGACTCCAGAATAGCTTACCGATTTGCACCCACCTGTGGAAGCAACTCATCAATGAGGCATGAACATGGAGTGCAGAACAGATGGTCTTTGTCTTAGGAGGCCAATACCATGCTGCTGTTCTAAGTAACTGCCCCTCTGGGCCCAGACCCATAGCCTTGCACAAATGGCTGGGTGTATAGGAAACCACCAATCTCTTCTTTCAATGAAGGCATGAGCCAGTGAAGAGTCCAGTTTAGCTGACCCCCTTGCACCCACCTACGAAGGCACTTCATGAAGGAGGCGAGAAAATGGGGTGCAGGAGAGATGCCCTTGTTCTTAGGAGGCCCAGCACCTGCTGCTTTTCTCAGGAGCTGCCCCTCTGGACCCAGACCCATAGCCTTGCCCGAAGGGCTGGCTCTATAGGAAACCACCAAATTCCTCTTTCAATGGAGTTATGAAATAGAGCAGACTACAGAATAACTCTCCCTCTTGCACCCACGTGTGGATGTGACTCATCAATGAGGCGTGAACATGGAGTGCAGGACAGATGCCCTTGTTCTTAGGAGGCCCAGCCCATGCTGATGATCTCAGGAGCTGCCCCTCAGGTCCCAGAACCATATCCTTTCCCTAAGGCCTGGGAGTATAGGGAACCAGTAATTTCCTCCTTCAATGAAGCCATGAGCCACACAAGACTCCAGCTTTTCTGACCCTCTTGAACTTACCTATGGATGCATTTCATGAAAGAGGCATGAACATGGAGTGAAGGACAGAAGCCCTTGGTATTATGAGGCCCATCCCTTGCTGCAGTTTGCAGGAGCCTCCCCTCTGAACCCAGATCCATAGTCTTGCCCGAAAGGCTGGCTGTATAGGAAACCACCAATTTCCTCTTTCAATGAAGTTATGAAACATAGCAGACTCCAGAATACATGACGCCCTTGAACCCACCTGTGGAAGCGACTCATCAATGACGTGTGAACATGGAGTGCAAGAGAGATTCCCTTGGTCTAAGGAGACCCAGACCCTGCTGCTGTTCTCAGGAGCTGCCCCTCTGGACCTGGACCCATAGCCTTGCCCGAAGGGCTGGCTGTATAGGACACACCAATTTCCTCTTTGAAAGAAGCCATGAGCCGCAAAAACTCCAGTTTAACTGACCCATTGCCCCCACCTATGAAGGTGCTTCATGAAGGAGGCGTGAACATGGAGGTCAGGAGAGATGCCCTTGGTCTTAGGACGCCCAGCCCCTGCTGCTGTTCTAAGGAGCTGACCCTCTGGACCCAGACCCATAGCCTTGCCCGAAGGGCTGGCTCTATAGGAAACCACCCAATTCATCTTTCAATGGAGTTGTGAAATACAGCAGTCTCCAGAATAGCTGTCCCTCTTGCACCCACCTGTGGAAACGACTCATCAATGAGCCGTGAAAATGGAGTGCAAGAGATGCCTTTGGTCTTAGGATGCCCAGACACTGCTCCTGTTCTCTGGAGCTGCCCCTCTGGACACAGATCCATAACCTTGCCCAAAGGGCTGTGTGTATAGGAAAGCACCAATTTTCTCTTTGAATGAAGCCATAAGCCAAACAGGACTCCAGTTTACCTGACCTACTTGAACCCACCTATGATGGCATTTCATGAAAGAAGCATGAACATCGAGTGAAGGAGATACGCACTTGGTCTTAATAGACCCACACCCTGTTGCTCTTCTCAGGATCTTGCCCTCTGTACCCAGATCCATAGCCTTTCACGAGGCACTCGCTGTATAGGAAACCACCAATTTACACTTTCAATGAATTTATGAATGTCAGAAGACTCCTGAATAGCTGACCCACTTGCAACCACCTGTGGAAAAGACTCATCAATGAGGCGTGAACATGGAGTGCAGGACAGATGGCCTTGGTCTTAGGAGGCCAATACCATGCTGCTGTTCTCAGTAATGCCCCTCTGGGCCCAGACCTGTAGGCTTGCCCGAAGGGCTGGGTGTATAGGAAACCACCAATTTCCTCTTTCAATGAAGCCATGAGCCAGTGAAGAGTCCAGTTTAGCTGCACCTCTTGCACCCACTTACGAAGGCGTTTCATGAAGGAGGCGAGATAATGGAGTGCAGGAGAGATGCCCTTGGTCTTAGGAGGCCCAGACTATGATGATGTTCTCAGGCGCTGCCCCTCTGGGTCCAGACTCCTAGCATTCCACGAAAGAGTGGGTGTATAGCAATCCACCAATTTCCTCTTCGAATGAAGCCATGAGCCACACAAGGCTCCAGTTTATCTGACCCTCTTGAACTCACCTATTAAGGCTTTTGTTGAAGAAGGCATGAACATGGAGTGCTGGAGAGATGACCTTGGTCGTGGAAGGCCCATCCCCTGCTGCTGTTCTCAGAAGCTGCCCCTCTGGACCCAGAACGATAGCCTTGCCCAAAGGGCAGGCTCTATAGGAAACCACCAATTTCCTCTTTCAATGGAGTTATGAAATAGAGCAGACTCCAGAATAGCTGTCCCTCTTGCACCCATCTGTGAATGTAACTCAACAATGAGGCGTTAACATGGAGTGCAGTACAGATGCCCTTGTTCTTAGGAGGCCCAGACCATGCTGATGTTCTCAGGAGCTGCCCCTCTGGTCCCAGAACCATATCTTTTCCCTAAGGCCTGGGTGTATAGGAAACCAGTAATTTCCTCCTTCAATAAAGCCATGAGACACATAAGACTCCAGTTTTTCTAACCCTCTTGAACGTACCTATGGAGACATTTCATGAATTAGGCATGAAAATGGAGTGCAGGAGAGAAGCCCTTGGTCTTATGAGGCGCATCCCCTGCTGCCATTTGCAGGAGCTGCCCCTCTGAACCCAGATCCATAGTCTTGCCCGAAGGGGTGGCTGTATAGGAAACCACCAATTTCCTCTTTTACTGATGTTATGAAACATAGCAGACTCCAGAAGAGATGACATACTTGTTCCAACCTGTGGAAGCGACTCATCAATGAGGTGTGAACATGGATTGCAAGAGAGATGTCCCTGTTCTTATGAGGCCCACTGCCTGCTGCTATTCTCAGGAGCTGCCCCTCCGGACCAGGACCCATAGCCTTGCCCGAAGGTCTGGCTGTATAGGACACCACCAATTTCCTCTTTGAAAGAAGCCATGAGCCGTGAAAACTCCAGTTCAAATGACCCATTGTCCCCACCTATGAAGGTGCTTCATGAAGGAGGTGTGGACATGGAGTTCAGGAGAGATGCCCTTGGTTTTAGGACGCCCAGCCCCTTCTGCTGTTCTCAGGAGCTGACCCTCTGGACTCAGACCCATAGCCTTGCCCGAAGGGCTGGCTCTATAGGAAACCACCCAATTCATCTTTCAGTGCAGTTGTGAAATACAGCACTCTCCAGAATAGCTGTCCCTCTTGCACCCACCTGTGGAAACGACTCATCAATGAGGCGTGAAAATGGAGTGCAAGAGATGCCTTTGGTCTTAGGAGGCCCAGACACTGCTCCTGTTCTCTGGAGCTGCCCCTCTGGACACAGATCCATAACCTTGCCCAAAGGGCTGTGTGTATAGGAAACCACCAATTTCCTCTTTGAATGAAGCCATGAGCCACACAAGACTCCAGTTTACCTGACCCACTTGAATCCACCTGTGGTGGCATTTCATGAAAGAAGCATGAACATGGAGTGAAGGAGATACGCACTTGGTCTTAAGAGACCCATACCCCGCTGCTGTTCTCAGGATCTGTCCCTCTGGACCCAGATCCATAGCCTGTCACGAAGGACTCGCTGTATAGGAAACCACCAATTTCCACTTTCAATGAAGCTATGAATGACAGAAGACTCCTGAATAGCTGACCCACTTGCACCCACCTGTGGAAACGACTCATCAATGAGGCGTGAACATGGAGTGCAGGACAGATGACCTTGGTCTTAGGAGGCCAATACCATGCTGCTGTTCTCAGTAACTGCCCCTCTGGGCCCAGACCTGTAGGCTTGCCCGAAGGGCTGGGAGTATAGGAAACCACCAATTTCCTGTTTCAATGAAGCCGTGAGCCAGTGAAGAGTCCAGTTTCGCTGCACCTCTTGCACCCACTTATGAAGGCGCATCATGAAGGAGGCGAGATAATGGAGTGCAGGAGAGATGCCCTTGGTCTTAGGAGGCCCAGACTATGATGATGTTCTCAGGCGCTGCCCCTCTGGGTCCAGACCCCTAGCATTGCCCGAAAGTGTGGGTGTATAGCAATCCACCAATTTCCTCTTCGAATGAAGCCATGAGCCACACAAGGCTCCAGTTTATCTGACCGTCTTGAACTCACCTATGAAGGCTTTTGTTGAAGTAAGCATGAACATGGAGTGCTGGAGAGATGCCCTTTGTCGTAGAAGGCCCATCCCCTGCTGCTGTTCTCAGGAGCTGCCCCTCTGGACCCAGAACCATAGCCTTGCCCAAAGGGCAGGCTCTATAGGAAACCACCAATTTCCTCTTTCAATGGAGTTATGAAATAGAGCAGACACAAGATTAGCTGTCCCTCTTGCACCCACTTGTGGAAGCGTCTCATCAATGAGGCATTAAAATGGAGTGCAGGAGATGCCCTTAGTCTTATGAGGCCCACACAGAGGTGCAGTTCTCAGGAGCTACCCCTCTGGACCCAGACCCATAGCCTTGAACGAAGGGCTAGGTTTATATGAAACCACCAATTTCCTCTTTGAAAGAAGCCATGAGCCGCAAAAACTCCAGTTCAACTGACCCATTGCCCCCACCTATGAAGGTGCTTCATGAAGGAGGCATGAACATGGAGTTCAGGAGAGATGCCCTTGGTCTTAGGACACCCAGCCGCTGCTGCTGTTCTAAGGAGCTGACCCTCTGGACCCAGATCCATAGCCTTGCCCGAAGGGCTGGCTCTATAGGAAACCACCCATTTCATCTTTCAATGGAGTTGTGAAATACAGCAGTCTCCAGAATAGCTGTCCCTCTTGCAGCCACCTGTGGAAATGACTCATCAATGAGGCGTGAAAATGGAGTGCAGGAAATGCCTTTGGTCTTAGGAGGCCCAGACACTGCTCCTGTTCTCTGGAGCTGCCCCTCTGGACACAGATCCATAACCTTGCCAAAAGGGATGTGTGTATAGGAAACCACCAATTTCCTCTTTCAATGAAGCCATGAGGCAGTGAAGAATCTGGTTTAGCTGACCCTCTTGCACCCACCTACGAAGGCGCTTCATGAATGAGGCGAGAAAATGGAGTGCAGGAGAGATGCACTTGGTCTTAGGAGGCGCAGACCATGCTGATGTTCTCAGGAGCTGCCCCTCTGGGTCCAGACCCCTAGCATTGCCTGAAGGGCTGGGTGTATCGGAACCACCAATTGCCTCTTCGAATGAAGCCATGAGCCACACAAGGCTCCAGTACATCTGACCCTACTGAACTCACCTTTGAAGGCATTTGTTGAAGGAAGTGTGACCATGGAGTGCTGGAGAGATGCTCTTGGTCTTAGGAGGCCCATCAGCTGCTGCTGTTCTCCGGCGCTGCCCATCTGGACCCAGAACCATAGCCTTGCCCAAACGGCAGGCTCTATAGGAAAACACCAATTTGAATTTTCAATGGAGTTATGAAATAGAGCAGACTCCAGAATAGCTGTCCCTCTTGCACCCACCTGTGGATGTGACTGATCAATAAGGAGTGAACATGGAGTGCAGGACAGATGCTCTTGTACTTAGGAGGCCCAGACCATGCTGATGTTCTCAAGATCTGCCCCTCTGGTACCAGAAATGTTTCCTTTCCCTAAAGCCTGTGTGTATAGGAAACCAGTAATTTCCTCCTTCAATGAAGCCATGAGCCACACAAGATTCCAGTTTATCTGACCCTCTTGAATGTACCTATTGAGGCATTTCTTGAAAGAGGCATGAAAATGGAGTGCAATAGAGAAGCCCTTGGTCTTATGAGTCCCATCACCTGCGGCTGTTCGCAGGAGTTGCCCCTCTGTACCCAGACCCATAGTCTTTCCCGAAGGGCTGGCTGTATAGGAAACTACCAATTTCCTCTTTCAAAGAAGTTATGATGTGGGAACAGATGTATATGTATGACTGATTCACTTTGTTATAAAGCAGAAACTAATAAAAAAATGAAAAAAAAAGAAGTTATGAAACATAGCAGACTCCAGAATAGATAAGGCACTTGCACCCACCTGTGGAAGTGACTCATCAATGAGGTGTGAACATGGAGAGCAAGAGAGATGCCCTTGGCCTTAGGATGCCCAGCCCCTGCTGCTGTTCTCAGGAGCTGCCCTTCTGGACCTAGTCCCATAGCCTTGCCCGAAGGGCTGGCTGTATAGGACACCACCAATTTCCTCTTTGAAAGAAGCCATGAGCCACAAAATACTCCAGTTTAACTGACCCATTGCCCCCACCTATGAAAGTGCTTCATGAAGGATGCCTGAACATAGAGTTCAGGAGAGATGCCCCTGGTCTTAGGACGCCTAGCCCCTGCTGCTGTTCTCAGGAGCTGATCCTCTGGACCCCGAACCATAGCCTTGCCCGAAGGGCTGGCTCTAAAAGAAACCACCAAAATCCTCTTTCAATGGAGTTGTGAAATACAGCAGACTCCAGAATAGCTGTCCCTCTTGCACCCACCTGTGGAAACGACTCATCAATGAAGCGTGAAAATGGAGTGCAGGAGATGCCTTTTGTCTTAGAAGGCCCAGACACTGATCGTGTTCTCTGGAGCTTCCCCTCTGGACCCAGACCCATAGCTTTGCACGAAGGGCTGTGTGTATAGGAAACCACCAATTTCCTCTTTGAATGAAGCCATGAGCCACGCAAAACTCCAGTTTATCTGACCCTCTTGAACCCACCCATTGGGGCATTTCATGAAAAAAGCATGAACATGGAGTGCAGGAGATATGCCCTTGGCTTTAAGAGACCCATACCCTGCTGCTGTTCTCAGGAGCTGCCCCTCTGGAGCGAGTCCCATAGCCTTGCCCGAAGGACTGGCTGTATAGAAAACCACCAATTTCCACTTTCAATGAAGCTATGAATGACAGAAGACTCCAAACTAGCTGTCCCACTTGCACCCACCTGTGGAAGTGACTCATCAATGCGGTGTGAACATGGAGTGCAGGACAGATGGCCTTGGTCTTAGGAGGCCAATACCATGCTGCTATTCTCAGTAACTGCCCCTCTGGGCCCAGACCCATAGCCTTGTTCGAAGGGCTCGGTGTATAGGAAACCACCAATTTCCTCTTTCAAAGAAGCCATGAGCTAGTGAAAACTCCAGTTTAGCTGTCCCTCTAGCAACCACCGATGAAGGCGCTTCATGAAGGAGGCGAGAAAATGGAGTGCAGGAGAGATGCTCTTGGTCTTAGGAGGCCCAAACCATGCTGCTGCTCTCAGGAGCTTCGCCACTGGACCCAGAGCCATAGCCTTGCCAGAAGGGCTAGGTTCATAGGAAACCACCAATTTCCTCTTTGAAAGAAACCATGAGCCACAAATCACTCCAGGTTAACTGACCCATTGCCCCCACATATGAAGGTGCTTCATGAGGAGGCGTGTACATGGAGTCCAGGAGAGATGCCCTTGGTCTTAGGAGGCCCAGCCCCTGCTGCTGTTCTCAGGAGATGACCCTCTGGAACCAGACCCATAGCCTTGCCCGAAGGGCTGGCTCTATAGGAAACCACCAAATTCCTCTTTCAATGGAGTTATGAAATAGAGCAGACTCCAGAATACCTGTCCTTCTTGCACCCACCTGTGGATATGACTCATCAATGAGGTGTGAAAATGGAGTGCAGGACAGATGCCCTTGTTCTTCGAGGCACAGACCATGCTGATGTTTTCAGAAGATGCCCCTCTGGTTCCAGAACCGTATCCTTTCCCTAAGGGCTGGGTGTATAGGAAACCAGTAAGTTCCTCCTACAATGAAGCAATGAGCCACACAAGACTCCAGTTTATTTGACTCTCTTCAACGTACCTTTGGAGGCATTTCATGAAAGAAGCGTGAACATGTAGTGCAGAAGAGAAGCCCTTGGTCTTATGAGGCACATCCCCTGCTGCTGTTCGCAGGAGCTGGTCCTCTGTACCCAGAACCATAGTCTTGCCCGAAGGACTGGCTGTATAGGAAACCACCAGTTTCCTCTTTCAATGAAGTTATGAAACATAGCAGACTCCAGAATAGATGACGCACTTGCCTACACCTGTGGAAGCGACTCATCAATGAGCTGAGAACTTGGAGTTCAGGATATGCCCTTGGTCTTAGGAGGCCCAGGCCCTCCTGCTGTTCTCAGGGGCTACCCATCTGGACACACACCCATAGCCTTGCCCGAACGGCTGGGTGTATAGGATACCACCAATTTCCTCTTTGAATGAAGCTATGGGCCAGACAAGACTCCAGTATATCTGACCCTCTTGAACACACCCATGGAGGCATTTCATGAAAGAAGCATGAAAATGGAGTGCAGGAGATATGCCCTTGTTCTTAAGAGATCCATAACGTGCTGCGGTTCTCAGGAGCTGCCCATCTGGACCGAGAACCATAAGCTTGCCCAAAGGACTGGCTGTATAGGAAACCACCAATTTCCACTTTCAATGAAGTTATGAATGAAAGAAGACTCCAGAATAGCTGACCTATTTTCACCCACCTGTGGAAGCGACTCATCAATGAGGCATGAACATGGAGTGCAGGACAGATGGCCTTGGTCTTAGGAGGCCAATACCATGCTGCTGTTCTCAGTAACTGACCCTCTGGGCCCAGACCCATAGCCTTGCCCGAAGAGTTGGGTGTATAGGAAACCACCAATTTCCTCTTTCAATGAAGCCATGAGCCAGTGAAGATTCCAGCTTAGCTGAACCTCTTGCACCCACTTACGAAGGCAATTCATGAAGGAGGCGAGATAATGGAGTGCAGGAGAGACGCCCTTGTTCTTAGGAGGACCAGCCCCTGATGCTTTTCTCAGGAGCTGCCCCTCTGGACCCAGACCCATAGCCTTGCCCGAAGGGCTGGCTCTATAGGAAACCACCAAATTCCTCTTTCAATGGAGTTATGAAATAGAGCAGACTCCAGAATAGCTATCCCTCTTGCAGCCACCTGTGGATGTGACTCATCAATGAGGTGTGAACAAGGAGTGCAGGAGAGATGCCCTTGTTCTTAGGAGGCCCAGACCATGCTGATGTTCTCAGGAGCTGCCCCTCTGGTCCCAGAACCGTATCCTTTCCCTAAGGCCTGGGTGTATAGGAAACCAGTAATTTCCTCCTTCAATGAAGCCATGAGCCACACAAGACTCCAGTTTATCTGACCCTCTTGAACGTACCTAGGGAGGCATTTCACGAAAGAGGCATGAACATGGAGTGAAGGACAGAAGCCCTTGGTCTTATGAGGCCCATCCCCTGCTGCCATTTGCAGGAGCTGCCCCTCTGAACCCAGACCCCTAGTGTTGCCCGAAGGGCTGGCTGTATAGGAAACTACCAATTTCCTCTTTCAATGAAGTTATGAAACATAGCAGACTCCAGAATACATGACGCACTTGAACCCACCTGTGGAAGTGACTCATCAATGACGTGTGTACATGGAGTGCAAGAGAGATGTCCTTGATCTTAGGAGGCCCAGGCCCTGCTGCTGTTCTCAGGAGCTTCCCCTCTGGACCTGGACCCATAGCCTTGCCCGAAGGCCTGGCTATATAGGACACCACAAATTTCCTCTATGAAAGAAGCCATGAGCCGCAAAAACTCCAGTTTAACTGACCCATTGCCCCCACCTATGAAGGTGCTTCATGAAGGAGGCGTGAACATGGAGTTCAGGAGAGATGCCCTTGGTCTTAGGACACCCAGCCCCTGCTGCTGTTTTGAGGAGCTGACCCTCTGGACCCAGAAGCATAGCCTTGCCCGAAGGGCTGGCTCTATAGGAAACCACCAAATTCATCTTTCAATGGAGTTATGAAATAGAGCAGACTCCAGAATAGCTGTCCCTCTTGCACCCAAATGTGGATGTGACTCATCAATGAGGCATGAACATGGAATGCAGGACAGATGCCCTTGTTCTTAGGAGGCCCAGACCATGCTGATGTTCTCAGGAGCTGCCCCTCTGGTCCCTGAACTGTATGCTTTCCCTAATGCCTTGGTGTATAGGAAACTACCAAAGTCCTCTTTCAATGAAGCCGTGAGCCAGTGAAAACTCCAGTTTAGCTGACCCTCTTGCACCCACCTATGAAGGCGCTTCATGAAGGAGGCGATAAAATGGAGTGCAGGAGAGATGCTCTTGGTCTTAGGAGGCCCAGACCATGCTGATGTTCTCAGGCGCTGACCCTCTGGGTCCAGACTCCTAGCATTGCCCGAACGTGTGAGTGTATAGCAATCCACCAATTTCCTCTTCAAATGAAGCCATGAGCCACACAAGTCTCCAGTTTATCTGACCGTCTTGAACTCACCTATGAAGGCTTTTGTTGAAAAAGGCATGAACATATAGCGCTGGAGAGGTGCCCTTGGTCTTAGGAGTCCCACCCCCTGCTGCTGTTCTCAGGAGCTGCCCCTCTGGACCCAGAACCATAGCCATGCCCGAAGGGCTGGCTGTATAGGACACCACCAATTTGCTCATTGAAAGAAGCCGTGAGCCGCAAAAACTCCAGTTTAACTGACCCATTGTCCCCACCTATGAAGGTGCTTCATGAAGGAGGCGTGAACATGGAGTTCAGGAGAGATGCCCTTGGTCTTAGGACGCCCAGCCCCTGCTGCTGTTCTCAGGAGCTGACCCTCTGGAACCAGACCCATAGCGTTGCCCGAAGGGCTGGCTCTATAGGACACCACGAACTTCCTCTTTGAAAGAAGCCATGACCCGCAAAAACTCCAGTTTAACTGACCCATTGCCCCCACCTATGAAGGTGCTTCATGAAGGAGGCGTGAACATGGAGTTCAGGAGAGATGCCCTTGGTCTTAGGATGCCCAGCCGCTGCTGCTGTTCCAAGGAGCTGACCCTCTGGACCCAGACCCATAGCCTTGCCCGAAGGGCTGACTCTATAGGAAACCACCCAATTCATCTTTCAATGCAGTTGTGAAATACAGCAGTCTTCAGAATAGCTGTCCCTCTTGCAACCACTTGTGGAAACGACTCATCAGTGAGGCGTGAAAATGGAGTGCAGGAGATGCCTTTGTTCTTAGGCGGCCCAGACACTGCTCCTGTTCTCTGGAGCTGCCCCTCTGGACACAGATCCATAACCTTGCCCAAAAGGCTGTGTGTATAGGAAACCACCAATTTCCTCTTTGAATGAAGCCATGAGCCACAAAAGGCTCCAGTTTACCTGACGCTCTTGAACCCACCTATGGTGGCATTTCATGAAAGAAGCATGAACATGGAGTGTAGGGGATATGCCCTTGGTCTTAAGAGACCCATACCCTGCTGCTGTTCTCTGGATCTGTCCCTCTGGACACAGATCCATAGCCTTTCACGAAGGACTCGCTGTATAGGAAACCACCAATTTCCACTTTCAATGAAGCTATGAATGACAGAAGACTCCTGAATAGCTGACCCACTGGCACCCACCTGTGGAAGCGACTCATCAATGAGGCGTGAACATGGAGTGCAGGACAGATGGCCTTGGTCTTAGGAGGCCAATACCATGCTGCTGTTCTCAGTAACTGCCCCTCTGGGCCCAGACCCGTAGGCTTGCCCGATGGGCAGGGTGTATAGGAAACCACCAATTTCTCTTTCAATGAAGCCATGAGCCACTGAAAACTCCAGTTTTGCTGAAACTCTTGCACCTACCTATGAAGGCGCTTCATGAAGGAGGCGAGAAAATGGAGTGCAGGAGAGATGCCCTTGGCCTTAGGAGGCCCAGACTATGCTGATGCTCTCAGGAGCTGCCCCTCTGGGTCCAGATCCCTTGCATTGCCCGAAAGCCTGGGTGTATAGGCATCCACCAATTTCCTCTTCGAATGAAGCCATGAGCCACACAAGGCTCCAGTTTATCTGACCCTGTTGAACTCACCGATGAAGGCATTTGTTGAAGGAGGCGTGAACATGGAGTGCCGGAGCGATGCCCTTGGTCTTAGGAGGCCCATCCCCTGCTTCTGTTCTCAGGAGATGCCCCTCTGGACCCAGAACCATAGCCTTGCCCAAAGGGCAGGCTCTATAGGAAACCACCAATTTCCTCTTTCAATGGAGTTATGAAATAGAGCAGACTCCAGAATAGCTGACCCTCTTGCACCCACTTGTGGAAGCGACTCTTCAATGAGGCATATAAATGGAGTGCAGGAGATGCCCTTGGTCTTATGAGGCCCAGACACTGCTGCAGTTCTCAGGAGCTACCCCTCTGGACTCAGACCCATAGCCTTGCCAGTAGGGCTAAGTTTATAGGAAACCACCAATTTCCTCTTTGAAAGAAGCCATGAGCCACAAAAATCTGCAGTTTAACTGACCCATTGCCCCCAAGTATGAAGGTGCTTCATGAAGGAGGCGTGTACCTGGAGTGCAGGGGAGATGCCCTTGGTCTTAGGAAGCCCAGCCCCTGCTGCAGTTTCAAGGAGCTGCCCCTCTGGACCCAGACCCATAGCCTTGCCCGAAGGGCTGGCTGTATAGGAAAACAACAGTTTCCTCTTTCAATGAAGTTATGAAACATAGCAGACTCCAGAATAGATGACACACTTGCACCCAGCTGTGGAAGCGACTCATCAATGAGGTGTGAACATGGAGTGCAAGAGAGATGCCCTAGGTCTTAGGAGGCCAAGCCCCTGCTGCTGTTCTCAGGAGCTGCCCCTCTGGACCCGGACACATAGCCTTGCCCGAAGGGCTGGCTCTATAGGATACCACCCAATTCCTCTTTCAATGGAGTTGTGAAATAGAGCACACTCCAAAATAGCTGTCCCTCTTGCAGCCACTTGTGGAAGCGACTCATCAATGAGGCGTGAACATGGAGTGCAGGACACATGCCCTTGGTCTTATGAGGCCAATACCATGCTGCTGTTCTCAGTAACTGCCCCTCTGGGCCCAGACCCATAGCCTTGCCCGAAGGGTTGAGTGTATAGGAAACCACCAATTTCCTCTTTCAATGAAGCCATGGGCCAGTGAAGTCTCCAGCTTAGCTGACCCTCTTGCACCCACTTACGAAGGAGCTTCATGAAGGAGGCGAGAAAATGGAGTTCAGGAGAGATGCCCTTGGTCTAAGGAGGCCCAGCCCCTGCTGCTTTTCTCAGGAGCTGCCCCTCTGGACCCAGACCCATAGCCAAGCCCAAAGGGCTGGCTCTATAGGAAACCACCAAATTCCTCTTTCAATGGAGTTATGAAATAGAGCAGACTCCAGAATAGCTGTCCCTCTTGCACCCACCTGTGGAAGCGACTCATCAATGAGGTGAGAACATGGAGTGCAGGACAGATGCTCTTGTACTTAGGAGGCCCAGACCATGTTGATGTTCTCAAGAGCTGCCCCTCTGGTACCAGAACTCTATCCTTTCCCTAAGGCATGGGTGTATAGAAAACCAGTAATTTCCTCCTTCAATGAAGCCATGAGCCACACAAGACTCCAGTTTATCTGACTCTCTTCAACGTACCTTTGGAGGCATTTCATGAAAGAAGCGTGAACATGTAGTGCAGAAGAGAAGCCCTTGGTCTTATGAGGCACATCCCCTGCTGCTGTTCGCAGGAGCTGCCCCTCTGTACCCAGAACCATAGTCTTGCCCGAAGGACTGGCTGTATAGGAAACCACCAATTTCCTCTTTCAATGAAGTTATGAAACATAGCAGACTCCAGAATAGATGACGCACTTGCACCCACCTGTGGAAGCGACTCATCAATGAGGTGAGAACATGGAGTGCAGGAGATGTCCTTGGTCTTAGGAGGCCCAGGCCCTCCTGCTGTTCTCAGGGGCTGCCCATCTGGACACAGACCCATAGCCTGGCCCAAACGGCTGGGTGTATAGGATACCACCAATTTCCTCTTTGAATGAAGCCATGGGCCAGACAAGACTCCAGTATATCTGACCCTCTTGAACCCACCCATTGGGGCATTTCATGAAAGAAGTATGAACATGGAGTGCAGGAGATATGTCCTTGGTCATAAGAGACCCATACCCTGCTGCTGTTCTCAGGAGCTGCCCCTCTGGAGCGAGACCCATAGCCTTGCCCGAAGGACTGGCTGTATAGGAAACCACCAATTTCCACTTTCAATGAAGTGATGAATGACAGAAGACTCCAGGATAGCTGACCTATTTGCACCCACCTGTGGAAGCAACTCATCAATGAGGCATGAACATGGAGTGCAGGACAGATGGCCTTGGTCTTAGGAGGCCAATACCATGCTGCTGTTCCCAGTAACTGCCCCTCTGTGCCCAGACCCATAGCCTTTCCCGAAGGGTTGTGTGGATAGGAAACCACCAATTTCCTCTTTCAATGAAGCCATGAGCCAGTGAAGACTCCAGCTTAGCTGACCCTCTTGCATACTCCTATGAAGGCACTTCATGAAGGAGGCGAGAAAATGGAGTGCAGGAGAGATTCCCTTGGACTTAGGAGGCCCAGCGCCTGCTGCTGTTCTCAGGAGCTGCCCCTCTGGTCCCAGAACCATATCCTTTCCCTAAGGCCTGGGTGTATAGGAAACAAGTAATTTCCTCCTTCAATGAAGCCATGAGCCACACAAGACTCCAGTTTATCTGAAACTCTTGAACGTACCTATGGAGGCATTTCATGAAAGAGGCATGAACATGGAGTGAAGCACAGAAGCCCTTGGTATTATGAGGCCCATCCCCTGTTGCCATTTGCAGGAGCTGCCCCTCTGAACCCAGATCCCTAGTCTTGCCCGAAGGGCTGGCTGTATAGGAAACCACCAATTTCCTCTTTCAATGAAGTTATGAAACATAGCAGACTCCAGAATACATGACGCCCTTGAACCCACCTGTGGAAGCGACTCATCAATGACGTGTGAACATGGAGTGCAAGAGAGATGCCCTTGGTCTAAGGAGACCCAGACCCTGCTGCTGTTCTCAGGAGCTGCCCCTCTGGACCCAGACCCATAGCCTTGCCCGAAGGGCTGGCTGTATAGGACACACCAATTTCCTCTTTGAAAGAAGCCATGAGCCGCAAAAACTCCAGTTTAACTGACCCATTGCCCCCACCTATGAAGGTGCTTCATGAAGGAGGCGTGAACATGGAGTTCAGGAGAGATACCCTTGGTCTTAGGACGTCCAGCCCCTGCTGCTGTTCTAAGGAGCTGACCCTCTGGACCCAGACCCATAGCCTTGCCCGAAGGGCTGGCTCTATAGGAAACCACCCAATTCATCTTTCAATGGAGTTGTGAAATACAGCAGTCTCCAGAATAGCTGTCCCTCTTGCACCAACCTGTGGAAACGACTCATCAATGAGGCGTGAAAATGGAGTGCAAGAGATGCCTTTGGTCTTAGGAGGCCCAGACACTGCTCCTGTTCTCTGGAGCTGCCCCTCTGGACACAGATCCATAACCTTGCCCAAAGGGCTGTGTGTATAGGAAACCACCAATTTCCTCTTTGAATGAAGCCATGAGCCACACAAGACTCCAGTTTACCTGACGCTCTTGAGCCCACCTATGCTGGCATTTCATGAAAGAAGCATGAACATGGAGTGTAGGGGATATGCCCTTGGTCTTAAGAGACCCATACCCCGCTGCTGTTCTCAGGATCTGTCCCTCTGGACCCAGATCCATAGCCTTTCACGAAGGACTCACTGTATAGGAAACCACCAATTTCCACTTTCAATGAAGCTATGAATGACAGAAGACTCCTGAATTGCTTACCCACTTGCCCCCACCTGTGGAAGCGACTCATCAATGAGGCGTGAACGTGGAGTGCAGGACAGATGGCCTTGGTCTTAGGAGGCCAATACCATGCTGCTGTTCTCAGTAACTGCCCCTCTGGGCCCAGACCCATAGGCTTGCCCGAAGGGCAGGGTGTATAGGAAACCACCAATTTCTCTTTCAATGAAGCCATGAGCCAGTGAAGACTCCAGTTTAGCTGAAACTCTTGCACCTACCTATGAAGGCGCTTCATGAAGGAGGCGAGAAAATGGAGTGCAGGAGAGATATCCTTGGTCTTAGGAGGCCCAGACTATGCTGATGCTCTCAGGAGAAGCCCCTCTCGGTCTAGATCCCTTGCATTGCGCAAAAGCCTGCGTGTATAGGCATCCACCAATTTCCTCTTCGAATGAAGCCATGAGCCACACAAGGCTCCCATTTATCTGTCCCTGTTGAACTCACCTATGAAGGCAATTGTTGAAGGAGGCGTGAACATGGAGTGCCGGAGCGATGCCCTTGGTCTTAGGAGGCCCATTCCCTGCTGAGGTTCTCAGGAACTGCCCCTCTGGACCCAGAACCATAGCCTGGCCCAAAGGGCAGGCTCTATAGGAAACCACCAATTTCCTCTTTCAATGGAGTTATGAAATAGAGCAGACTCCAGAATAGCTGACACTCTTGCACCCACTTGTGGAAGCGACTCTTCAATGAGGCATATAAATGGAGTGCAGGAGATGCCCTTGGTCTTATGAGGCCCAGACACTGCTGCAGTTCTCAGGAGCTACCCCTCTGGACTCAGACCCATAGCCTTGCCAGTAGGGCTAAGTTTATAGGAAACCACCAATTTCCTCTTTGAAAGAAGCCATGAGCCACAAAAATCTCCAGTTTAACTGACCCATTGCCCCCAAGTATGAAGGTGCTTCATGAAGGAGGCGTGTACCTGGAGTGCAGGGGAGATGCCCTTGGTCTTAGGAAGCCCAGCCCCTGCTGCAGTTTCAAGGAGCTGCCCCTCTGGACCCAGACACATAGCCTTGCCCGAAGGGCTGGCTGTATAGGAAAACAACAGTTTCCTCTTTCAATGAAGTTATGAAACATAGCAGACTCCAGAATAGATGACACACTTGCACCCACCTGTGGAAGCGACTCATCAATGACGTGTGAACATGGAGTGCAAGAGAGATGCCCTAGGTCTTAGGAGGCCAAGCCCCTGCTGCTGTTCTCAGGAGCTGCCCCTCTGGACCCAGACCCATAGCCTTGCCCGAAGGCCTGGCTCTATAGGAAACCACCCAATTCATCTTTCAATGGAGTTGTGAAATAGAGCACACTCCAAAATAGCTGTCCCTCTTGCAGCCACCTGTGGAAGCGACTCATCAATGAGGCGTGAACATGGAGTGCAAGAGATGCCTTTGGTCTTAGGAGGCCCAGACACTGCTCCTGTTACCTGGGGCTGCCCCTCTGGACACAGATCCATAACCTTGCCCAAAGGGCTGTGTGTATAGGAAAGCACCAATTTCCTCTTTGAATGAAGCCATGGGCCAGTGAAGTCTCCAGCTTAGCTGACCCTCTTGCACCCACTTACGAAGGCGCTTCATGAAGGAGGCGAGAAAATGGAGTTCAGGAGAGATTCCCTTGTTCTAAGGAGGCCCAGCCCCTGCTGCTTTTCTCAGGAGCTGCCCCTCTGGACCCAGACCCATAGCCTTGCCCGAAGGGTTGGCTGTATAAGAAAACAACAGTTTCCTCTTTCAATGAAGTTATGAAACATAGCAGACTCCAGAATAGATGACACACTTGCACCCACCTGTGGAAGCGACTCATCAATGACGTGTGAACATGGAGTGCAAGAGAGATGCCCTAGGTCTTAGGAGGCCAAGCCCCTGCTGCTGTTCTCAGGAGCTGCCCCTCTGGGCCCAGACCCGTAGGCTGGCCCGAAGGGCTGGGTGTATAGGAAACCACCAATTTTCTCTTTCAATGAAGCCATGAGCCAGTGAAGAGTCCAGTTTCGCTGCACCTCTTGCACCCACTTACGAAGGCGCTTCATGAAGGAGGCGAGATAATGGAGTGCAGGAGAGATGCCCTTGGTCTTAGGGGGCCCAGAGTATGATGATGTTCTCAGGCGCTGTCCCTCTGGGTCCAGACCCCTAGCATTGCCCTAAAGGGTGGGTGTATAGCAATCCACCAATTTCCTCTTCAAATGAAGCCATGAGCCACACAAGGCTTCAGTTTTTCTGACCGTCTTGAACTCAACTATGAAGGCTTTTGTTGAAGAAGGCATGAACATGGAGTGCTGGAGAGATGCCCCTGGTCTTAAGAGGCCCATCCCCTGCTGCTGTTCTCAGGAGCTGCCCCTCTGGACCCAGAACCATAGCCTTGCCCAAAGCACAGGCTCTATAGGAAACCAAAAATTTCCTCTTTAAAATGAGTTATGAAAGAGAGCAGACACAAGAATAGCTGACACTCTAGCACCCACTTGTGGAAGCGACTCATCAATGAGGCATTAAAATGGAGTGCAGGACATGCACTTAGTCTTATGAGGCCCAGACACAGCTGCAGTTCTCAGGAGCTACCACTCTGGACCCAGACCGATAGCCTTGACAGAAGGGCTAGGTTTATATGAAACCACCAATTTCCTCTTTGAAAGAAGCCATGAGCCACAGAAAACTCCCGTTTAACTGATCCATTTCCCCAACTATGAAGGTGCTTCATGAAGAAGGCGTGTACATGGAGTGAAGGGGAGATGCCCTTGGACTTAGGAGGTCCAGCCCCTGCTGCTGTTCTCAGGATCTGTCCCTCTGGACCCAGATCCATAGCCTCTCACGAAGGATTCACTGTATAGGAAACCACCAATTTCCACTTTCAATGAAGCTATGAATGACAGAAGACTCCTGAATAGCTGACCCACTTGAACCCACCTGTGGAAGCGACTCATCAATGAGGAGTGAACATGGAGTGCAGGACAGATGGCTTTGGTCTTAGGAGGCCAATACCATGCTGCTGTTCTCAGTAACTGCCCCTCTGGGCCCAGACCCATAGCCTTGCCCAAAAGGCTGGGTGTATAGGAAACCACCAATTTCCTCTTTCAATGAAGCCATGAGCCAGTGAAGACTCCAGTTTAGCTGACCCTCTTGCACCCACCTACGAAGGCGCTTCATGAATGAGGTGAGAAAATGGAGTGCAGGACAGATGCTCTTGGTCTTAGGAGGCCCAGACCATGGTGATGCTCTCAGTAGCTGCCCCTCTGAGTCCAGACCGCTAGCATTGCCTGAAGGGCTGGGTGTATAGGAATCCAACAATTTCTCTTTCAATGAAGCCAGGAGTCAGTGAAGACTCCAGTTTAGCTGAAACTCTTGCACCTACCTACGAAGGTGCTTCATGAAGGAGGCGTGTACATGGAGTGCAGGGGAGATGCCTTGGTCTTTGGAAGCCCAGCCCCTGCTGCAGTTTCAAGGAGCTGCCCCTCTAGACCCAGACCCATAGCCTTGCCCGAAGAGCTGGCTGTATAGGAAAACAACAATTTCCTCTTCCAATGAAGTTATGAAACATAGCAGACTCCAGAATAGATGATGCACTTGCACCCACCTGTGGAAGCGACTCATCAATGAGGTGTGAACATGGAGTGCAGGAGAGATACCCTTGGACTTAGGAGGCCCAGCGCCTGCTGCTGTTCTCAGGAGCTGCCCATCTGGACCTAGATCCATAGCCTTGCTCGAAGGGCTGGCTCTATAGGAAACCACCAAATTCCTCTTTCAATGGAGTTATGAAATAGAGCAGACTCCAGAATAGCAGTCCCTCTTGCACCCACCTATGGATGTGACTCATCATTGAGGCCTGAACATGGAGTGCAGGACAGATGCTGTTGTTCTTCGGAGGCCCAGACCATGCTGATGTTCTCAAGACCTGCCCCTCTGGTCCCAGAACCATATCCTTTCCCTAAGGCCTGGGTGTATAGGAAACCAGTAATTTCCTCCTTCAATGAAGCCATGAGCCACACAAGACTCCAGTTTATCTGAAACACTTGAACGTACCTATGGAGGCATTTCATGAAAGAGGCATGAACATGGAGTGAAGGACAGAAGCCCTTGGTATTATGAGGCCCATCACCTGCTGCCATTTGCAGGAGCTGCCCTTCTGAACCCAGACCCCTAGTCTTGCCCGAAGGGCTGGCTGTATAGGAAACCACCAATTTCCTCTTTCAATGAAGTTATGAAACATAGCAGACTCCAGAATACATGACGCACTTGAACCTACCTGTGGAAGCGACTCATCAATGACGTGTGAACATGGAGTGCAAGAGAGATGCTCTTGGTCTTAGGAGGCCCAGCCCCTGCTGCTGTTCTCAGGAGTTGCCCCTCTGGACCTGGACCCATAGCCTTGCCCGAAGGGCTGGCTTTATAGGACACACCAATTTCCTCTTTGAAAGAAGCCCTGAGCCACAAAAACTCCAGTTTAACTGACCCATTGCCCCCACCTATGAAGGTGCTTCATGAAGGAGGCGTGAACATGGAGGTCAGGAGAGATGCCCTTGGTCTGAGGACGCCCAGCCCCTGCTGCTGTTCTAAGGAGCTGACCCTCTGGACCCAGACCCATAGCCTTGCCCGAAGGCCTGGCTCTATAGGAAACCACCCAATTCATCTTTCAATGGAGTTGTGAAATACAGCAGTCTCCAGAATAGCTGTCCCTCTTGCACCCACCTGTGGAAACGACTCATCAATGAGGCGTGAAAATGGAATGCAGGAGATGCCTTTGCTCTTAGGCGGCCCAGACACTGCTCCTGTTCTCTGGAGCTGCCCCTCTGGACACAGATCCATAACCTTGCCCAAAGGGCTGTGTGTATAGGAAACCACCAATTTCCTCTTTGAATGAAGCCATGAGCCACACAAGGCTCCAGTTTACCTGATGCACTTGAACCCACCTGTGGTGGCAATACATGAAAGAAGCATGAACATGGAGTGTAGGGGATATGCCCTTGGTCTTAAGAGACCCATACCCCGCTGCTGTTCTCAGGATCTGTGCCTCTGGACCCAGATCCATAGCCTTACACGAAGGACTCGCTGTATAGGAAACCACAAATTTCCACTTTCAATGAAGCTATGAATGACAGAAAACTCCTGAATAGCTGACCCACTTGCACCCACCTATGGAAGCGACTCATCAATGAGGCGTGAACATGGAGTGCAGGACAGATGGCCTTGGTCTTAGGAGGCCAATACCATGCTGCTGTTCTCAGTAACTGCCCCTCTGGGCCCAGACCCATAGGCTTGCCCGATGGGCAGGGTGTATAGGAAACCACCAATTTCTCTTTCAATGAAGCCATGAACCAGTGAACACTCCAGTTTAGCTGAAACACTTGCACCTACCTATGAAGGCGCTTCATGAAGGAGGCGAGAAAATGGAGTGCAGGAGAGATGCCCTTGGCCTTAGGAGGCCCAGACTATGCTGATGCTCTCAGGAGCTGCCCCTCTGGGTCCAGATCCCTTGCATTGCCCGAAAGCCTGGGTGTATAGGCATCCACCAATTTCCTCTTCGAATGAAGCCATGAGCCACACAAGGCTCCAGTTTATCTGACCCTGTTGAACTCACCTATGAAGGCATTTGATGAAGGAGGCGTGAACATGGAGTGCCGGAGCGATGCCCTTGGTCTTAGGGGGCCCATCCCCTGCTTCTGTTCTCAGGAGCTGCCCCCTTGACCCAGAACCATAGCCTTGCCCAAAGGGCAGGCTCTATAGGAAACCACCAATTTCCTCTTTCAATGGAGTTATGAAATAGAGCAGACTCCAGAATAGCTGACCCTCTTGCACCCACTTGCGGAAGCGACTCTTCAATGAGGCATATAAATGGAGTGCAGGAGATGCCCTTGGTCTTATGAGGCCCAGACACTGCTGCAGTTCTCAGGAGCTACCCCTCTGGACTCAGACCCATAGCCTTGCCAGTAGGGCTAAGTTTATAGGAAACCACCAATTTCCTCTTTGAAAGAAGCCATGAGCCACAAAAATCTCCACTTTAACTGACCCATTGCCCCCAAGTATGAAGGTGCTTCATGAAGGAGGCGTGTACCTGGAGTGTAGGGGAGATGCCCTTGGTCTTAGGAAGCCCAGCCCCTGCTGCAGTTTCAAGGAGCTGCCCCTCGGGACCCAGACCCATAGCCTTGCCTGAAGGGCTGGCTGTATAGTAAAACAACAGTTTCCTCTTTCAATGAAGTTATGAAACATAGCAGACTCCAGAATAGATGACACACTTGCACCCACCTGTGGAAGCGACTCATCAATGAGGCATGAACATGGAGTGCAGGACACATGCCCTTGGTCTTAGGAGGCCAAGCCCCTGCTGCTGTTCTCAGGAGCTGCCCCTCTGGACCCGGACACATAGCCTTGCCCGAAGGGCGGGCTCTATAGGAAACCACCCAATTCCTCTTTCAATGGAGTTGTGAAATAGAGCACACTCCAAAATAGCTGTCCTTCTTGCAGCCACTTGTGGAAGCGACTCATCAATGAGGCGTGAACATGGAGTGCAGGACACATGACCTTGGTCTTATGAGGCCAATACCATGCTGCTGTTCTCAGTAACTGCCCCTCTGGGCCCAGACCCATAGCCTTGCCCGAAGGGTTGGGTGTATAGGAAACCACCAATTTCCTCTTTCAATGAAGCCATGGGCCATTGAAGTCTCCAGCTTAGCTGACCCTCTTGCACCCACTTACAAAGGCGCTTCATGAAGGAGGCGAGAAAATGGAGTGCAGGAGAGATGCCCTTGGTCTTAGGAGGCCCAGCCCCTGCTGCTTTTCTCAGGAGCTGCCCCTCTGGACCCAGACCCATAGCCAAGCCCGAAGGGCTGGCTCTATAGGAAACCACCAAATTCCTCTTTCAATGGAGTTATGAAATAGAGCAGACTCCAGAATAGCTGTCCCTCTTGCACCCACCTGTGGATGTGACTCATCAATGAGGAGTGAACATGGAGTGCAGGACAGATGCTCTTGTACTTAGGAGGCCCAGACCATGTTGATGTTCTCAAGAGCTGCCCCTCTGGTACCAGAACTCTATCCTTTCCCTAAGGCATGGGTGTATAGGAAACCAGTAATTTCCTCCTTCAATGAAGCCATGAGCCACACAAGACTCCAGTTTATCTGACTCTCTTCAACGTACCTTTGGAGGCATTTCATGAAAGAAGCGTGAACATGTAGTGCAGAAGAGAAGCCCTTGGTCTTATGAGGCACATCCCCTGCTGCTGTTCGCAGGAGCTGCCCCTCTGTACCCAGAACCATAGTCTTGCCCGAAGGACTGGCTGTATAGGAAACCACCAATTTCCTCTTTCAATGAAGTTATGAAACATAGCAGACTCCAGAATAGATGATGCACTTGCACCCACCTGTGGAAGCGACTCATCAATGAGGTGAGAACATGGAGTGCAGGAGATGCCCTTGGTCTTAGGAGGCCCAGGCCCTCCTGCTGTTCTCAGGGGCTGCCCATCTGGACACAGACCCATAGCCTGGCCCAAACGGCTGGGTGTATAGGATACCACCAATTTCCTCTTTGAATGAAGCCATGGGCCAGACAAGACTCCAGTATATCTGACCCTCTTGAACCCACCCATTGGGGCATTTCATGAAAGAAGTATGAACATGGAGTGCAGGAGATATGCCCTTGGTCATAAGAGACCCATACCCTGCTGCTGTTCTCAGGAGCTGCCCCTCTGGAGCGAGACCCATAGCCTTGCCCGAAGGACTGGCTGTATAGGAAACCACCAATTTCCACTTTCAATGAAGTGATGAATGACAGAAGACTCCAGAATAGCTGACCTATTTGCACCCACCTGTGGAAGCAACTCATCAATGAGACATGAACATGGAGTGCAGGACAGATGGCCTTGGTCTTAGGAGGCCAATACCATGCTGCTGTTCCCAGTAACTGCCCCTCTGTGCCCAGACCCATAGCCTTTCCCGAAGGGTTGTGTGGATAGGAAACCACCAATTTCCTCTTTCAATGAAGCCGTGAGCCAGTGAAGACTCCAGCTTAGCTGACCCTCTTGCATCCTCCTATGAAGGCACTTCATGAAGGAGGCGAGAAAATGGAGTGCAGGAGAGATGCCCTTGGACTTAGGAGGCCCAGCGCCTGCTGCTGTTCTCAGGAGCTGCCCATCTGGACCCAGACTGATAGCCTTGCTCGAAGGGCTGGCTCTATAGGAAACCACCAAATTCCTCTTTCAATGGAGTTATGAAATAGAGCAGACTCCAGAATAGTGCTCCCTCTTGCACCCACCTATGGATGTGATTCATCATTGAGGCTTGAACATGGAGTGCAGCACAGATGCTGTTGTTCTTCGGAGGCCCAGACCATGCTGATGTTCTCAAGACATGCCCCTCTGGTCCCAGAACCATATCCTTTCCCTAAGGCCTGGGTGTATAGGAAACCAGTAATTTCCTACTTCAATGAAGCCATGAGCCACACAAGACTCCAGTTTATCTGAAACTCTTGAACGTACCTATGGAGGCGTTTCATGAAAGAGGCATGAACATGGAGTGAAGGACAGAAGCACTTGGTATTATGAGGCCTTTCCATTGCTGCCATTTGCAGGAGCTGCCCCTCTGAACCCAGATCCCTAGTCTTGCCTGAAGGGCTGGCTGTATAGGAAACCACCAATTTCCTCTTTCAATGAAGTTATGAAACATAGCAGACTCCAGAATACATGACGCACTTGAACCCACCTGTGGAAGCGACTCATCAATGACGTGTGAACATGGAGTGCAAGAGAGATGCCCTTGGTCTAAGGAGACCAAGCCCCTGCTGCTGTTCTCAGGAGCTGCCCCTCTGGACCTGGACCCATAGCCTTGCCCGAAGGGCTGGCTGTATAGGACACACCAATTTCCTCTTTGAAAGAAGCCATGAGCCGCAAAAACTCCAGTTTAACTGACCCATTGCCCCCAACTATGAAGGTGCTTCATGAAGGAGGCGTGAACATGGAGTTCAGGAGACATGCCCTTCGTCTTAGGACGCCCAGCCCCTGCTGCTGTTCTAAGGAGCTGACCCTCTGGACCCAGACCCATAGCCTTGCCCGAAGGGCTGGCTCTATAGGAAACCAACCAATTCATCTTTCAATGGAGTTGTGAAATACAGCAGTCTCCAGAATAGCTGTCCCTCTTGCACCCACATGTGGAAACGACTCATCAATGAGGCGTGAAAATGGAGTGCAAGACATGCCTTTGGTCTTAGGAGGCCCAGACACTGCTCCTGTTCTCTGGAGCTGCCCCTCTGGACACAGATCCATAACTTTGCCCAAAGAGCTGTGTGTATAGGAAACCACCAATTTCCACTTTGAATGAAGCCATGAGCCACACAAGACTCCAGTTTACCTGACGCTCTTGAACCCACCTATGGTGCCATTTCATGAAAGAAGCATGAACATGGAGTGTAGGGGATATGCCCTTGGTCTTAAGAGACCCATACCCCGCTGCTGTTCTCAGGATCTGTACCTCTGGACCCAGATCCATAGCCTTTCACGAAGGACTCGCTGTATAGGAAACCACCAATTTCCACTTTCAATGAAGCTATGAATGACAGAAGACTCCTGAATTGCTTACCCACTTGCACCCACCTGTGGAAGCGACTCATCAATGAGGCGTGAACATGGAGTGCAGGACAGATGGCCTTGGTCTTAGGAGGCCAATACCATGCTGCTGTTCTCAGTAACTGCCCCTCTGAGCCCAGACCCATAGGCTTGCCCGAAGGGCAGGGTGTATAGGAAACCACCAATTTCTCTTTCAATGAAGCCATGAGCCAGTGAAGACTCCAGTTTAGCTGAAACTCTTGCACCTACCTATGAAGGCGCTTCATGAAGGAGGGGAGAAAATGGAGTGCAAGAAGGATATCCTTGGTCTTAGGAGGCCCAGACTATGCTGATGCTCTCAGGAGCAGCCCCTCTCAGTCCAGATCCCTTGCATTGCCCAAAAGCCTGGGTGTATAGGCATCCACCAATTTCCTCTTCGAATGAAGCCATGAGCCACACAAGGCTCCCGTTTATCTGACCCTGTTGAACTCACCTATGAAGGCATTTGTTGAAGGAGGCGTGAACATGGAGTGCCGGAGCGATGCCCTTGGTCTTAGGAGGCCCATCCCCTGCTGCTGTTCTCAGAAGCTGCCCCTCTGGACCCAGAACCATAGCCTTGCCCAAAGAGCAGGCTCTATAGGAAACCACCAATTTCCTCTTTCAATGGAGTTATGAAATAGAGCAGACTCCAGAATAGCTGACCCTCTTTCACCCACTTGTGGAAGCGACTCTTCAATGAGGCATATAAATGGAGTGCAGGAGATGCCCTTGGTCTTATGAGGCCCAGACACTGCTGCAGTTCTCAGGAGCTACCCCTCTGGACTCAGACCCATAGCCTTGCCAGTAGGGCTAAGTTTATAGGAAACCACCAATTTCCTCTTTGAAAGAAGCCATGAGCCACAAAAATCTGCAGTTTAACTGACCCATTGCCCCCAAGTATGAAGGTGCTTCATGAAGGAGGCGTGTACCTGGAGTGCAGGGGAGATTACCTTGGTCTTAGGAAGCCCAGCCCCTGCTGCAGTTTCAAGGAGCTGCCCCTCGGGACCCAGACCCATAGCCTTGCCCGAAGGGCTGGCTGTATAGGAAAACAACAATTTCCTCTTTCAATGAAGTTATGAAACATAGCAGACTCCAGAAGAGATGATGCACTTGCACCCACGTGTGGAAGCGACAAATCAATGACGTGTGAACATGGAGTGCAAGAGAGATGCCCTTGGTCTTAGGAGGCCAAGAACCTGCTGCTGTTCTCAGGAGCTGACCCTCTGGACCCAGACCCATAGCCTTGCCCGAAGGCCTGGCTCTATAGGAAACCACCCAATTCATCTTTCAATGGAGTTGTGAAATACAGCAGTCTCCAGAATAGCTGTCCCTCTTGCACCCACCTCTGGAAACGACTAATCAATGAGGCGTGAAAATGGAGTGCAAGAGATGCCTTTGGTCTTAGGAGGCCCAGACACTGCTCCTGTTCCCTGGAGCTGCCCCTCTGGACACAGATCCATAATCTTGCCCAAAGGGCTGTGTGTATAGGAAAGCACCAATTTCCTCTTTGAATGAAGCCATGAGCCACACAAGACTCCAGTTTACCTGACCTTCTTGAACCCACCTATGGTGGCATTTCATGAAAGAAGCATGAACATGGAGTGTAGGAGATATGCCCTTGGTCTTAAGAGACCCATACCCTGCTACTGTTCTCAGGATCTTTCCCTCTGGACCCAGATCCATAGCCTTTCACGAAGGGCTCGCTGTATAGGAAACCACCAATTTCCACTTTCAATGAAGCTATGAATGACAGAAGACTCCTGAATAGCTGACCCACTTGCACCCACCTGTGGAAGCGACTCATCAATGAGGCGTGAACATGGAGTGCAGGACAGAGGACCTTGTTCTTAGGAGGCCAATACCATGCTGCTGTTCTCAGTAACTGCCCCTCTGGGCCCAGACCCGTAGGCTTGCCCGAAGGGCTGGGTGTATAGGAAACCACCAATTTCCTCTTTCAATGAAGCCATGAGCCAGTGAAGAGTCCAGTTTTGCTGCACCTCTTGCACCCACTTACGAAGACGCTTCATGAAGGAGGCGAGATAATGGAGTGCAGGAGAGATGCCCTTGGTCTTAGGGGGCCCAGACTATGATGATGTTCTCAGGTGCTGTCCCTCTGGGTCCAGACCCCTAGCATTGCCCTAAAGGGTGGGTGTATAGCAATCCACCAATTTCCTCTTCAAATGAAGCCATGAGCCACACAAGGCTTCAGTTTTTCTGACCGTCTTGAACTCAACTATGAAGGCTTTTGTTGAAGAAGGCATGAACATGGAGTGCTGGAGAGATGCCCCTGGTCTTAAGAGACCCATTCCCTGCTGCTGTTCTCAGGAGCTGCCCCTCTGGACCCAGAACCATAGCCTTGCCCAAAGCGCAGGCTCTATAGGAAACCACAAATTTCCTCTGTAAAATGAGTTATGAAATAGAGCAGACACAAGAATACCTGACCCTCTAGCACCCACTTGTGGAAGCGACTCATCAATGAGGCATTAAAATGGAGTGCAGGAGATGCACTTAGTCTTATGAGGCCCAGACACAGCTGCATTTCTCAGGAGCAACCACTCTGGACCCAGACCGATAGCCTTGACAGAAGGGCTAGGTTTATATGAAACCACCAATTTCCTCTTTGAAAGAAGCCATGAGCCACAGAAAACTCCCGTTTAACTGATCCATTTCCCCAACTATGAAGGTGCTTCATGAAGAAGGCGTGTACATGGAGTGAAGGGGAGATGCCCTTGGACTTAGGAGGTCCAGCCGCTACTGCTGTTCTCAGAATCTGTCCCTCTGGACCCAGATCCATAGCCTCTCATGAAGGATTCACTGTATAGGAAACCACCAATTTCCACTTTCAATGAAGCTATGAATGACAGAAGACTCCTGAATAGCTGACCCACTTGAACCCACCTGTGGAAGCGACTCATCAATGAGGAGTGAACATGGAGTGCAGGACAGATGGCTTTGGTCTTAGGAGGCCAATACCATGCTGCTGTTCTCAGTAACTGCCCCTCTGGGCCCAGACCCATAGCCTTGCCCAAAAGGCTGGGTGTATAGGAAACCACCAATTTCCTCTTTCAATGAAGCCATGAGCCAGTGAAGACTCCAGTTTAGCTGACCCTCTTGCACCCACCTACGAAGGCGCTTCATGAATGAGGTGAGAAAATGGAGTGCAGGACAGATGCTCTTGGTCTTAGGAGGCCCAGACCATGGTGATGCTCTCAGTAGCTGCCCCTCTGAGTCTAGACCGCTAGCATTGCCTGAGGGGCTGGGTGTATAGGAATCCAACAATTTCTCTTTCAATGAAGCCAGGAGTCAGTGAAGACTCCAGTTTAGCTGAAACTCTTGCACCTACCTACGAAGGCGCTTCATGAAGGAGGCGTGTACATGGAGTGCAGGGGAGATGCCCTTGGTCTTTGGAAGCCCAGCCCCTGCTGCAGTTTCAAGGAGCTGCCCCTCTGGACCCAGACCCAGAGCCTTGCCCGAAGGGCTGGCTGTATAGGAAAACAACAATTTCCTCTTCCAATGAAGTTATGAAACATAGCAGACTCCAGAATAGATGATGCACTTGCACCCACCTGTGGAAGCGACTCATCAATGAGGTGTGAACATGGAGTGCAGGAGAGATACCCTTGGACTTAGGAGGCCCTGCGCCTGCTGCTGTTCTCAGGAGCTGCCCATCTGGACCCAGATCCATAGCCTTGCTCGAAGGGCTGGCTCTATAGGAAACCACCAAATTCCTCTTTCAATGGAGTTATGAAATAGAGCAGACTCCAGAATAGCAGTCACTCTTGCACCCACCTATGGATGTGACTCATCATTGAGGCCTGAACATGGAGTGCAGGACAGATGCTGTTGTTCTTCGGAGGCCCAGACCATGCTGATGTTCTCAAGACCTGCCCCTCTGGTCCCAGAACCATATCCTTTCCCTAAGGCCTGGGTGTATAGGAAACCAGTAATTTCCTCCTTCAATGAAGCCATGAGCCACACAAAACTCCAGTTTATCTGAAACACTTGAACGTACCTATGGAGGCATTTCATGAAAGAGGCATGAACATGGAGTGAAGGACAGAAGCCCTTGGTCTAATGAGGCCCATCCCCTGCTGCCATTTGCAGGAGCTGCCCCTCTGAACCCAGATCCCTAGTCTTGCCGAAGGGCTGGCTGTATAGGAAACCACCAATTTCCTCTTTCAATGAAGTTATGAAACATAGCAGACTCCAGAATACATGACACACTTGAACCTACCTGTGGAAGCGAATCATCAATGACGTGTGAACATGGAGTGCAAGAGAGATGCCCTTGGTCTTAGGAGGCCCAGCCCCTGCTGCTGTTCTCAGGAGCTGCCCCTCTGGACCTGGACCCATAGCCTTGCCCGAAGGGCTGGCTGTATAGGACACACCAATTTCCTCTTTGAAAGAAGCCATGAGCCGCAAAAACTCCAGTTTAACTGACCCATTGCCCCCACCTATGAAGGTGCTTCATGAAGGAGGCGTGAACATGGAGGTCAGGAGAGATGCCATTGGTCTGAGGACGCCCAGCCCCTGCTGCTGTTCTAAGGAGCTGACCCTCTGGACCCAGACCCATAGCCTTGCCCGAAGGGCTGGCTCTATAGGAAACCACCCAATTCATCTTTCAATGGAGTTGTGAAATACAGCAGTCTCCAGAATAGCTGTCCCTCTTGCACCCAGCTGTGGAAGCGACTCATCAATGAGGCGTGAACATGGAGTGCAGGACAGATGGCCTTGGTCTTAGGAGGCCAATACCATGCTGCTGTTCTCAGTAACTGCCCCTCTGGTCCCAGACCCATAGGCTTGCCCGATGGGCAGGGTGTATAGGAAACCAGCAATTTCCTCTTTCAATGAAGCCATGAGCCAGTGAAGACTCCAGTTTAGCTGAAACTCTTGCACCTACCTATGAAGGCGCTTCATGAAGGAGGTGAGAAAATGGAGTGCAGGAGAGATGCCCTTGGCCTTAGGAGGCCCAGACTATGCTGATGCTCTCAGGAGCTGCCCCTCTGGGTCCAGATCCCTTGCATTGCCCGAAAGCCTGGGTGTATAGGCATCCACCAATTTCCTCTTCGAATGAAGCCATGAGCCACACAAGGCTCCAGTTTATCTGACCCTGTTGAACTCACCTATGAAGGCATTTGTTGAAGGAGGCGTGAACATGGAGTGCCGGAGCGATGCCCTTGGTCTTAGGGGGCCCATCCCCTGCTTCTGTTCTCAGGAGCTGCCCCTTGACCCAGAACCATAGCCTTGCCCAAAGGGCAGGCTCTATAGGAAACCACCAATTTCCTCTTTCAATGGAGTTATGAAATAGAGCAGACTCCAGAATAGCTGACCCTCTTGCACCCACTTGTGGAAGCGACTCTTCAATGAGGCATATAAATGGAGTGCAGGAGATGCCCTTGGTCTTATGAGGCCCAGACACTGCTGCAGTTCTCAGGAGCTACCCCTCTGGACTCAGACCCATAGCCTTGCCAGTAGGGCTAAGTTTATAGGAAAACACCAATTTCCTCTTTGAGAGAAGCCATGAGCCACAAAAATCTCCAGTTTAACTGACCCATTGCCCCCAAGTATGAAGGTGCTTCATGAAGGAGGCGTGTACCTGGAGTGCAGGGGAGATGCCCTTGGTCTTAGGAAGCCCAGCCCCTGCTGCAGTTTCAAGGAGCTGCCCCTCTGGTCCCAGACACATAGCCTTGCCCGAAGGGCTGGCTGTATAGGAAAACAACAGTTTCCTCTTTCAATGAAGTTATGAAACATAGCAGACTCCAGAATAGATGACACACTTGCACCCACCTGTGGAAGCGACTCATCAATGAGGTGTGAACATGGAGTGCAAGAGAGATGCCCTTGGTCTTAGGAGGCCAAGCCCCTGTTGCTGTTCTCAGGAGCTGCCCCTCTGGACCCGGACACATAGCCTTGCCCGAAGGGCTGGCTCTATAGGAAACCACCCAATTCCTCTTTCAATGGAGTTGTGAAATAGAGCACACTCCAAAATAGCTGTCCCTCTTGCAGCCACTTGTGGAAGCGACTCATCAATGAGGCGTGAACATGGAGTGCAGGACACATGCCCTTGGTCTTATGAGGCCAATACCATGCTGCTGTTCTCAGTAACTGCCCCTCTGGGCCCAGACCCATAGCCTTGCCCGAAGGGTTGGGTGTATAGGAAACCATCAATTTCCTCTTTCAATGAAGCCATGAGCCAGTGAAGTCTCCAGCTTAGCTGACCCTCTTGCACCCACTTACGAAGGCGCTTCATGAAGGAGGCGAGAAAATGGAGTTCAGGAGAGATGCCCTTGGTCTTAGGAGGCCCAGCCCCTGCTGCCTTTCTCAGGAGCTGCCCCTCTGGACCCAGACCCATAGCCAAGCCCGAAGGGCTGGCTCTATAGGAAACCACCAAATTCCTCTTTCAATGGAGTTATGAAATAGAGCAGACTCCAGAATAGCTGTCCCTCTTGCACCCACCTGTGGATGTGACTCATCAATGAGGAGTGAACATGGAGTGCAGGACAGATGCTCTTGTACTTAGGAGGCACAGACCATGTTGATGTTCTCAAGAGCTGCCCCTCTGGTACCAGAACTCTATCCTTTCCCTAAGGCATGGGTGTATAGGAAACCAGTAATTTCCTCCTTCAATGAAGCCATGAGCCACACAAGACTCCAGTTTATCTGACTCTCTTCAACGTACCTTTGGAGGCATTTCATGAAAGAAGCGTGAACATGTAGTGCAGAAGAGAAGCCCTTGGTCTTATGAGGCACATCCCCTGCTGCTGTTCGCAGGAGCTGCCCCTCTGTACCCAGAACCATAGTCTTGCCCGAAGGACTGGCTGTATAGGAAACCACCAATTTCCTCTTTCAATGAAGTTATGAAACATAGCAGACTCCAGAATAGATGACGCACTTGCACCCACCTGTGGAAGCGACTCATCAATGAGGTGAGAACATGGAGTGCAGGAGAGCCCTTGGTCTTAGGAGGCCCAGGCCCTCCTGCTGTTCTCAGGGGCTGCCCATCTGGACACAGACCCATAGCCTGGCCCAAACGGCTGGGTGTATAGGATACCACCAATTTCCTCTTTGAATGAAGCCATGGGCCAGACAAGACTCCAGTATATCTGACCCTCTTGAACCCACCCATTGGGGCATTTCATGAAAGAAGTATGAACATGGAGTGCAGGAGATATGCCCTTGGTCATAAGAGACCCATACCCTGCTGCTGTTCTCAGGAGCTGCCCCTCTGGAGCGAGACCCATAGCCTTGCCCGAAGGACTGGCTGTATAGGAAACCACCAATTTCCACTTTCAATGAAGTGATGAATGACAGAAGACTCCAGGATAGCTGACCTATTTGCACCCACCTGTGGAAGCAACTCATCAATGAGGCATGAACATGGAGTGCAGGACAGATGGCCTTGGTCTTAGGAGGCCAATACCATGCTGCTGTTCCCAGTAACTGCCCCTCTGTGCCCAGACCCATAGCCTTTCCCGAAGGGTTGTGTGGATAGGAAACCACCAATTTCCTCTTTCAATGAAGCCATGAGCCAGTGAAGACTCCAGCTTAGCTGACCCTCTTGCATCCTCCTATGAAGGCACTTCATGAAGGAGGCGAGAAAATGGAGTGCAGGAGAGATGCCCTTGGACTTAGGAGGCCCAGCGCCTGCTGCTGTTCTCAGGAGCTGCCCATCTGGACCCAGACTGATAGCCTTGCTCGAAGGGCTGGCTCTATAGGAAACCACCAAATTCCTCTTTCAATGGAGTTATGAAATAGAGCAGACTCCAGAATAGTGCTCCCTCTTGCACCCACCTATGGATGTGATTCATCATTGAGGCTTGAACATGGAGTGCAGCACAGATGCCGTTGTTCTTCGGAGGCCCAGACCATGCTGATGTTCTCAAGACCTGCCCCTCTGGTCCCAGAACCATATCCTTTCCCTAAGGCCTGGGTGCATAGGAAACCAGTAATTTCCTCCTTCAATGAAGCCATGAGCCACACAAGACTCCAGTTTATCTGAAACTCTTGAACGTACCTATGGAGGCATTTCATGAAAGAGCCATGAACATGGAGTGAAGGACAGAAGCACTTGGTATTATGAGGCCTATCCATTGCTGCCATTTGCAGGAGCTGCCCCTCTGAACCCAGATCCCTAGTCTTGCCCGAAGGGCTGGCTGTATAGGAAACCACCAATTTCCTCTTTCAATGAAGTTATGAAACATAGCAGACTCCAGAATACATGACGCCCTTGAACCCACCTGTGGAAGCGACTCATCAATGACGTGTGAACATGGAGTGCAAGAGAGATGCCCTTGGTCTAAGGAGACCCAGCCCCTGATGCTGTTCTCAGGAGCTGACCCTCTGGACCCAGACCCATAGCCTTGCCCGAAGGGCTGGCTCTATAGGAAACCACCCAATTCATCTTTCAATGGAGTTGTGAAATACAGCACTCTCCAGAATAGCTGTCCCTCTTGCACCCACCTGTGGAAATGACTCATCAATGAGGCGTGAAAATGGAGTGCAAGAGATGCCTTTGGTCTTAGGAGGCCCAGACACTGCTCCTGTTCTCTGGAGCTGCCCCTCTGGACACAGATCCATAACCTTGCCCAAAGGGCTGTGTGTATAGGAAACCACCAATTTCCTCTTTGAATGAAGCCATGAGCCACACAAGACTCCAGTTTACCTGACGCTCTTGAGCCCACCTATGCTGGCATTTCATGAAAGAAGCATGAACATGGAGTGTAGGGGATATGCCCTTGGTCTTAAGAGACCCATACCCCGCTGCTGTTCTCAGGATCTGTCCCTCTGGACCCAGATCCATAGCCTTTCACGAAGGACTCACTGTATAGGAAACCACCAATTTCCACTTTCAATGAAGCTATGAATGACAGAAGACTCCTGAATTGCTTACCCACTTGCCCCCACCTGTGGAAGCGACTCATCAATGAGGCGTGAACGTGGAGTGCAGGACAGATGGCCTTGGTCTTAGGAGGCCAATACCATGCTGCTGTTCTCAGTAACTGCCCCTCTGGGCCCAGACCCATAGGCTTGCCCGAAGGGCAGGGTGTATAGGAAACCACCAATTTCTCTTTCAATGAAGCCATGAGCCAGTGAAGACTCCAGTTTAGCTGAAACTCTTGCACCTACCTATGAAGGCGCTTCATGAAGGAGGCGAGAAAATGGAGTGCAGGAGAGATATCCTTGGTCTTAGGAGGCCCAGACTATGCTGATGCTCTCAGGAGCAGCCCCTCTCGGTCCAGATACCTTGCATTGCCCAAAAGCCTGGGTGTATAGGCATCCACCAATTTCCTCTTCGAATGAAGCCATGAGCCACACAAGACGCCTGTTTATCTGACCCTGTTGAACTCACCTATGAAGGCATTTGTTGAAGGAAGCGTGAACATGGATTGCCGGAGCGATGCCCTTGGTCTTAGGAGGCCCATCCCCTGCTGCTGTTCTCAGGAGCTGCCCCTCTGGACCCAGAACCATAGCCTTGCCCAAAGGGCAGGCTCTATAGGAAACCACCAATTTCCTCTTTCAATGGAGTTATGAAATAGAGCCGACTCCAGAATAGCTGACCCTCTTGCACCCATTTGTGGAAGCGACTCTTCAATGAGGCATATAAATGGAGTGCAGGAGATGCCCTTGGTCTTATGAGGCCCAGACACTGCTGCAGTTCTCAGGAGCTACCCCTCTGGACGCAGACCCATAGCCTTGCCAGTAGGGCTAAGTTTATAGGAAACCACCAATTTCCTCTTTGAAAGAAGCCATGAGCCACAAAAATCTGCAACTTAACTGACCCATTGCCCCCAAGTATGAAGGTGCTTCATGAAGGAGGCGTGTACCTGGAGTGCAGGGGAGATGCCCGTGGTCTTAGGAAGCCCAGCCCCTGCTGCAGTTTCAAGGAGCTGCCCCTCTGGACCCAGACCCATAGCCTTACCCGAAGGGCTGGCTGTATAGGAAAACAACAATTTCCTCTTTCAATGAAGTTATGAAACATAGCAGACTCCAGAAGAGATGATGCACTTGCACCCACGTGTGGAAGCGACAAATCAATGACGTGTGAACATGGAGTGCAAGAGAGATGCCCTTGGTCTTAGGAGGCCAAGAACCTGCTGCTGTTCTCAGGAGCTGACCCTCTGGACCCAGACCCATAGCCTTGCCCGAAGGGCTGGCTCTATAGGAAACCACCCAATTCATCTTTCAATGGAGTTGTGAAATACAGCAGTCTCCAGAATAGCTGTCCCTCTTGCACCCACCTCTGGAAACGACTAATCAATGAGGCGTGAAAATGGAGTGCAAGAGATGCCTTTGGTCTTAGGAGGCCCAGACACTGCTCCTGTTCCCTGGAGCTGCCCCTCTGGACACAGATCCATAACCTTGCCCAAAGGGCTGTGTGTATAGGAAAGCACCAATTTCCTCTTTGAATGAAGCCATGAGCCACACAAGACTCCAGTTTACCTGACCTTCTTGAACCCACCTATGGTGGCATTTCATGAAAGAAGCATGAACATGGAGTGTAGGAGATATGCCCTTGGTCTTAAGAGACCCATACCCTGCTACTGTTCTCAGGATCTTTCCCTCTGGACCCAGATCCATAGCTTTTCACGAAGGACTCGCTGTATAGGAAACCACCAATTTCCACTTTCAATGAAGCTATGAATGACAGAAGACTCCTGAATAGCTGACCCACTTGTACCCACCTGTGGAAGCGACTCATCAATGAGGCGTGAACATGGAGTGCTGGACAGAGGACCTTGGTCTTAGGAGGCCAATATCATGCTGCTGTTCTCAGTAACTGCCCCTCTGGGCCCAGACCCGTAGGCTTGCCCAAAGGGCTGGGTGTATAGGAAACCACCAATTTCCTCTTTCAATGAAGCCATGAGCCAGTGAAGAGTCCAGTTTCGCTGCACCTCTTGCACCCACTTACGAAGGCGCTTCATGAAGGAGGTGAGATAATGGAGTGCAGGAGAGATGCCCTTGGTCTTAGGGGGCCCAGACTATGATGATATTCTCAGGCGCTGTCCCTCTGTGTCCAGACCCCTAGCATTGCCCTAAAGGGTGGGTGTATAGCAATCCACCAATTTCCTTTTCAAATGAAGCCATGAGCCACACTTGCTTCAGTTTTTCTGACCGTCTTGAACTCAACTATGAAGGCTTTTGTTGAAGAAGGCATGAACATGGAGTGCTGGAGAGATGCACCTGGTCTTAAGAGGCCCATTCCCTGCTGCTGTTCTCAGGAGCTGCCCCTCTGGACCCAGAACCATAGCCTTGCCCAAAGCGCAGGCTCTATAGGAAACCACAAATTTCCTCTTTAAAATGAGTTATGAAAGAGAGCAGACACAAGAATACCTGACCCTCTAGCACCCACTTGTGGAAGCGACTCATCAATGAGGCATTAAAATGGAGTGCAGGAGCTGCACTTAGTCTTATGAGGCCCAGACACAGCTGCATTTCTCAGGAGCAACCACTCTGGACCCAGACCGATAGCCTTGACAGAAGGGCTAGGTTTATATGAAACCACCAATTTCCTCTTTGAAAGAAGCCATGAGCCACAGAAAACTCCCGTTTAACTGATCCATTTCCCCAACTATGAAGGTGCTTCATGAAGAAGGCGTGTACATGGAGTGAATGGGAGATGCCCTTGGACTTAGGAGGTCCAGCCCCTGCTGCTGTTCTCAGGATCTGTCCCTCTGGACCCAGATCCATAGCCTCTCACGAAGGATTCACTGTATAGGAAACCACCAATTTCCACTTTCAATGAAGCTATGAATGACAGAAGACTCCTGAATAGCTGACCCACTTGAACCCACCTGTGGAAGCGACTCATCAATGAGGAGTGAACATGGAGTGCAGGACAGATGGCTTTGGTCTTAGGAGGCCAATACCATGCTGCTGTTCTCAGTAACTGCCCCTCTGGGCCCAGACCCATAGCCTTGCCCAAAAGGCTGGGTGTATAGGAAACCACCAATTTCCTCTTTCAATGAAGCCATGAGCCAGTGAAGACTCCAGTTTAGCTGACCCTCTTGCACCCACCTACGAAGGCGCTTCATGAATGAGGTGAGAAAATGGAGTGCAGGACAGATGCTCTTGGTCTTAGGAGGCCCAGACCATGGTGATGCTCTCAGTAGCTGCCCCTCTGAGTCCAGACCGCTAGCATTGCCTGAAGGGCTGGGTGTATAGGAATCCAACAATTTCTCTTTCAATGAAGCCAGGAGTCAGTGAAGACTCCAGTTTAGCTGAAACTCTTGCACCTACCTACGAAGGCGCTTCATGAAGGAGGCGTGTACATGGAGTGCAGGGGAGATGCCCTTGGTCTTTGGAAGCCCAGCCCCTGCTGCAGTTTCAAGGAGCTGCCCCTCTGGACCCAGACCCAGAGCCTTGCCCGAAGGGCTGGCTGTATAGGAAAACAACAATTTCCTCTTCCAATGAAGTTATGAAACATAGCAGACTCCAAAATAGATGATGCACTTGCACCCACCTGTGGAAGCGACTCATCAATGAGGTGTGAACATGGAGTGCAGGAGAGATACCTTTGGACTTAGGAGGCCCAGCGCCTGCTGCTGTTCTCAGGAGCTGCCCATCTGGACCCAGACCCATAGCCAAGCCCGAAGGGCTGGCTCTATAGGAAACCACCAAATTCCTCTTTCAATGGAGTTATGAAATAGAGCAGACTCCAGAATAGCAGTCCCTCTTGAACCCACCTATGGATGTGACTCATCATTGAGGCCTGAACATGGAGTGCAGGACAGATGCTGTTGTTCTTCGGAGGCCCAGACCATGCTGATGTTCTCAAGACCTGCCCCTCTGGTCCCAGAACCATATCCTTTCCCTAGGGCCTGGGTGTATAGGAAACCAGTAATTTCCTCCTTCAATGAAGCCATGAGCCACACAAGACTCCAGTTTATCTGAAACACTTGAACGTACCTATGGAGGCATTTCATGAAAGAGGCATGAACATGGAGTGAAGGACAGAAGCCCTTGGTATTATGAGGCCCATCACCTGCTGCCATTTGCAGGAGCTGCCCTTCTGAACCCAGATCCCTAGTCTTGCCCGAAGGGCTGGCTGTATAGGAAACCACCAATTTCCTCTTTCAATGAAGTTATGAAACATAGCAGACTCCAGAATACATGACGCCCTTGAACCCACCTGTGGAAGCGACTCATCAATGACGTGTGAACATGGAGTGCAAGAGAGATGCCCTTGGTCTCAGGAGGCCCAGCCCCTGCTGCTGTTCTCAGGAGCTGCCCCTCTGGACCTGGACCCATAGCCTTGCCTGAAGGGCTGGCTGTATAGGACACACAAATTTCCTCTTTGAAAGAAGCCATGAGCCGCAAAAACTCCAGTTTAACTGACCCATTGCCCCCACCTATGAAGGTGCTTCATGAAGGAGGCGTGAACATGGAGGTCAGGAGAGATGCCCTTGGTCTGAGGACGCCCAGCCCCTGCTGCTGTTCTAAGGAGCTGACCCTCTGGGCCCAGACCCATAGCCTTGCCCGAAGGGTTGGGTGTATAGGAAACCACCAATTTCCTCTTTCAATGAAGCCATGGGCCAGTGAAGTCTCCAGCTTAGCTGACCCTCTTGCACCCACTTACAAAGGCGCTTCATGAAGGAGGCGGAAAATGGAGTGCAGGAGAGATGCCCTTGGTCTTAGGAGGCCCAGGCCCTGCTGCTTTTCTCAGGAGCTGCCCCTCTGGACCCAGACCCATAGCCAAGCCCGAAGGGCTGGCTCTATAGGAAACCACCAAATTCCTCTTTCAATGGAGTTATGAAATAGAGCAGACTCCAGAATAGCTGTCCCTCTTGCACCCACCTGTGGATGTGACTCATCAATGAGGAGTGAACATGGAGTGCAGGACAGATGCTCTTGTACTTAGGAGGCCCAGACCATGTTGATGTTCTCAAGAGCTGCCCCTCTGGTACCAGAACTCTATCCTTTCCCTAAGGCATGGGTGTATAGGAAACCAGTAATTTCCTCCTTCAATGAAGCCATGAGCCACACAAGACTCCAGTTTATCTGACTCTCTTCAACGTACCTTTGGAGGCATTTCATGAAAGAAGCGTGAACATGTAGTGCAGAAGAGAAGCCCTTGGTCTTATGAGGCACATCCCCTGCTGCTGTTCGCAGGAGCTGCCCCTCTGTACCCAGAACCATAGTCTTGCCCGAAGGACTGGCTGTATAGGAAACCACCAATTTCCTCTTTCAATGAAGTTATGAAACATAGCAGACTCCAGAATAGATGACGCACTTGCACCCACCTGTGGAAGCGACTCATCAATGAGGTGAGAACATGGAGTGCAGGAGATGCCCTTGGTCTTAGGAGGCCCAGGCCCTCCTGCTGTTCTCAGGGGCTGCCCATCTGGACACAGACCCATAGCCTGGCCCAAACGGCTGGGTGTATAGGATACCACCAATTTCCTCTTTGAATGAAGCCATGGGCCAGACAAGACTCCAGTATATCTGACCCTCTTAAACCCACCCATTGGGGCATTTCATGAAAGAAGTATGAACATGGAGTGCAGGAGATATGCCCTTGGTCATAAGAGACCCATACCCTGCTGCTGTTCTCAGGAGCTGCCCCTCTGGAGCGAGACCCATAGCCTTGCCCGAAGGACTGGCTGTATAGGAAACCACCAATTTCCACTTTCAATGAAGTGATGAATGACAGAAGACTCCAGGATAGCTGACCTATTTGCACCCACCTGTGGAAGCAACTCATCAATGAGGCATGAACATGGAGTGCAGGACAGATGGCCTTGGTCTTAGGAGGCCAATACCATGCTGCTGTTCCCAGTAACTGCCCCTCTGTGCCCAGACCCATAGCCTTTCCCGAAGGGTTGTGTGGATAGGAAACCACCAATTTCCTCTTTCAATGAAGCCATGAGCCAGTGAAGACTCCAGCTTAGCTGACCCTCTTGCATCCTCCTATGAAGGCACTTCATGAAGGAGGCGAGAAAATGGAGTGCAGGAGAGATGCCCTTGGACTTAGGAGGCCCAGCGCCTGCTGCTGCTCTCAGGAGCTGCCCATCTGGACCCAGACTGATAGCCTTGCTCGAAGGGCTGGCTCTATAGGAAACCACCAAATTCCTCTTTCAATGGAGTTATGAAATAGAGCAGACTCCAGAATAGTGCTCCCTCTTGCACCCACCTATGGATGTGATTCATCATTGAGGCTTGAACATGGAGTGCAGCACAGATGCCGTTGTTCTTCGGAGGCCCAGACCATGCTGATGTTCTCAAGACCTGCCCCTCTGGTCCCAGAACCATATCCTTTCCCTAAGGCCTGGGTGTATAGGAAACCAGTAATTTCCTCCTTCAATGAAGCCATGAGCCACACAAGACTCCAGTTTATCTGAAACTCTTGAACGTACCTATGGAGGCATTTCATGAAAGAGGCATGAACATGGAGTGAAGGACAGAAGCACTTGGTATTATGAGGCCTATCCATTGCTGCCATTTGCAGGAGCTGCCCCTCTGAACCCAGATCCCTAGTCTTGCCCGAAGGGCTGGCTGTATAGGAAACCACCAATTTCCTCTTTCAATGAAGTTATGAAACATAGCAGACTCCAGAATACATGACGCCCTTGAACCCACCTGTGGAAGCGACTCATCAATGACGTGTGAACATGGAGTGCAAGAGAGATGCCCTTGGTCTAAGGAGACCCAGCCCCTGATGCTGTTCTCAGGAGCTGACCCTCTGGACCCAGACCCATAGCCTTGCCCGAAGGGCTGGCTCTATAGGAAACCACCCAATTCATCTTTCAATGGAGTTGTGAAATACAGCACTCTCCAGAATAGCTGTCCCTCTTGCACCCACCTGTGGAAATGACTCATCAATGAGGCGTGAAAATGGAGTGCAAGAGATGCCTTTGGTCTTAGGAGGCCCAGACACTGCTCCTGTTCTCTGGAGCTGCCCCTCTGGACACAGATCCATAACCTTGCCCAAAGGGCTGTGTGTATAGGAAACCACCAATTTCCTCTTTGAATGAAGCCATGAGCCACACAAGACTCCAGTTTACCTGACGCTCTTGAGCCCACCTATGCTGGCATTTCATGAAAGAAGCATGAACATGGAGTGTAGGGGATATGCCCTTGGTCTTAAGAGACCCATACCCCGCTGCTGTTCTCAGGATCTGTCCCTCTGGACCCAGATCCATAGCCTTTCACGAAGGACTCACTGTATAGGAAACCACCAATTTCCACTTTCAATGAAGCTATGAATGACAGAAGACTCCTGAATTGCTTACCCACTTGCCCCCACCTGTGGAAGCGACTCATCAATGAGGCGTGAACGTGGAGTGCAGGACAGATGGCCTTGGTCTTAGGAGGCCAATACCATGCTGCTGTTCTCAGTAACTGCCCCTCTGGGCCCAGACCCATAGGCTTGCCCGAAGGGCAGGGTGTATAGGAAACCACCAATTTCTCTTTCAATGAAGCCATGAGCCAGTGAAGACTCCAGTTTAGCTGAAACTCTTGCACCTACCTATGAAGGCGCTTCATGAAGGAGGCGAGAAAATGGAGTGCAGGAGAGATATCCTTGGTCTTAGGAGGCCCAGACTATGCTGATGCTCTCAGGAGCAGCCCCTCTCGGTCCAGATACCTTGCATTGCCCAAAAGCCTGGGTGTATAGGCATCCACCAATTTCCTCTTCGAATGAAGCCATGAGCCACACAAGACGCCCGTTTATCTGACCCTGTTGAACTCACCTATGAAGGCATTTGTTGAAGGAAGCGTGAACATGGATTGCCGGAGCGATGCCCTTGGTCTTAGGAGGCCCATCCCCTGCTGCTGTTCTCAGGAGCTGCCCCTCTGGACCCAGAACCATAGCCTTGCCCAAAGGGCAGGCTCTATAGGAAACCACCAATTTCCTCTTTCAATGGAGTTATGAAATAGAGCCGACTCCAGAATAGCTGACCCTCTTGCACCCATTTGTGGAAGCGACTCTTCAATGAGGCATATAAATGGAGTGCAGGAGATGCCCTTGGTCTTATGAGGCCCAGACACTGCTGCAGTTCTCAGGAGCTACCCCTCTGGACTCAGACCCATAGCCTTGCCAGTAGGGCTAAGTTTATAGGAAACCACCAATTTCCTCTTTGAAAGAAGCCATGAGCCACAAAAATCTGCAACTTAACTGACCCATTGCCCCCAAGTATGAAGGTGCTTCATGAAGGAGGCGTGTACCTGGAGTGCAGGGGAGATGCCCGTGGTCTTAGGAAGCCCAGCCCCTGCTGCAGTTTCAAGGAGCTGCCCCTCTGGACCCAGACCCATAGCCTTGCCCGAAGGGCTGGCTGTATAGGAAAACAACAATTTCCTCTTTCAATGAAGTTATGAAACATAGCAGACTCCAGAAGAGATGATGCACTTTCACCCACGTGTGGAAGCGACAAATCAATGACGTGTGAACATGGAGTGCAAGAGAGATGCCCTTGGTCTTAGGAGGCCAAGAACCTGCTGCTGTTCTCAGGAGCTGACCCTCTGGACCCAGACCCATAGCCTTGCCCGAAGGGCTGGCTCTATAGGAAACCACCCAATTCATCTTTCAATGGAGTTGTGAAATACAGCAGTCTCCAGAATAGCTGTCCCTCTTGCACCCACCTCTGGAAACGACTAATCAATGAGGCGTGAAAATGGAGTGCAAGAGATGCCTTTGGTCTTAGGAGGCCCAGACACTGCTCCTGTTCCCTGGAGCTGCCCCTCTGGACACAGATCCATAACCTTGCCCAAAGGGCTGTGTGTATAGGAAACCACCAATTTCCTCTTTGAATGAAGCCATGAACCACACAAGACTCCAGTTTACCTGACCTTCTTGAACCCACCTATGGTGGCATTTCATGAAAGAAGCATGAACATGGAGTGTAGGAGATATGCCCTTGGTCTTAAGAGACCCATACCCTGCTACTGTTCTCAGGATCTTTCCCTCTGGACCCAGATCCATAGCTTTTCACGAAGGACTCGCTGTATAGGAAACCACCAATTTCCACTTTCAATGAAGCTATGAATGACAGAAGACTCCTGAATAGCTGACCCACTTGCACCCACCTGTGGAAGCGACTCATCAATGAGGCGTGAACATGGAGTGCTGGACAGAGGACCTTGGTCTTAGGAGGCCAATATCATGCTGCTGTTCTCAGTAACTGCCCCTCTGGGCCCAGACCCGTAGGCTTGCCCGAAGGGCTGGGTGTATAGGAAACCACCAATTTCCTCTTTCAATGAAGCCATGAGCCAGTGAAGAGTCCAGTTGCGCTGCACCTCTTGCACCCACTTACGAAGGCGCTTCATGAAGGAGGTGAGATAATGGAGTGCAGGAGAGATGCCCTTGGTCTTAGGGGGCCCAGACTATGATGATATTCTCAGGCGCTGTCCCTCTGGGTCCAGACCCCTAGCATTGCCCTAAAGGGTGGGTGTATAGCAATCCACCAATTTCCTCTTCAAATGAAGCCATGAGCCACACAAGGCTTCAGTTTTTCTGACCGTCTTGAACTCAACTATGAAGGCTTTTGTTGAAGAAGGCATGAACATGGAGTGCTGGAGAGATGCACCTGGTCTTAAGAGGCCCATTCCCTGCTGCTGTTCTCAGGAGCTGCCCCTCTGGACCCAGAACCATAGCCTTGCCCAAAGCGCAGGCTCTATAGGAAACCACAAATTTCCTCTTTAAAATGAGTTATGAAAGAGAGCAGACACAAGAATACCTGACCCTCTAGCACCCACTTGTGGAAGCGACTCATCAATGAGGCATTAAAATGGATTGCAGGAGCTGCACTTAGTCTTATGAGGCCCAGACACAGCTGCATTTCTCAGGAGCAACCACTCTGGACCCAGACCGATAGCCTTGACAGAAGGGCTAGGTTTATATGAAACCACCAATTTCCTCTTTGAAAGAAGCCATGAGCCACAGAAAACTCCCGTTTAACTGATCCATTTCCCCAACTATGAAGGTGCTTCATGAAGAAGGCGTGTACATGGAGTGAATGGGAGATGCCCTTGGACTTAGGAGGTCCAGCCCCTGCTGCTGTTCTCAGGATCTGTCCCTCTGGACCCAGATCCATAGCCTCTCACGAAGGATTCACTGTATAGGAAACCACCAATTTCCACTTTCAATGAAGCTATGAATGACAGAAGACTCCTGAATAGCTGACCCACTTGAACCCACCTGTGGAAGCGACTCATCAATGAGGAGTGAACATGGAGTGCAGGACAGATGGCTTTGGTCTTAGGAGGCCAATACCATGCTGCTGTTCTCAGTAACTGCCCCTCTGGGCCCAGACCCATAGCCTTGCCCAAAAGGCTGGGTGTATAGGAAACCACCAATTTCCTCTTTCAATGAAGCCATGAGCCAGTGAAGACTCCAGTTTAGCTGACCCTCTTGCACCCACCTACGAAGGCGCTTCATGAATGAGGTGAGAAAATGGAGTGCAGGACAGATGCTCTTGGTCTTAGGAGGCCCAGACCATGGTGATGCTCTCAGTAGCTGCCCCTCTGAGTCCAGACCGCTAGCATTGCCTGAAGGGCTGGGTGTATAGGAATCCAACAATTTCTCTTTCAATGAAGCCAGGAGTCAGTGAAGACTCCAGTTTAGCTGAAACTCTTGCACCTACCTACGAAGGCGCTTCATGAAGGAGGCGTGTACATGGAGTGCAGGGGAGATGCCCTTGGTCTTTGGAAGCCCAGCCCCTGCTGCAGTTTCAAGGAGCTGCCCCTCTGGACCCAGACCCAGAGCCTTGCCCGAAGGGCTGGCTGTATAGGAAAACAACAATTTCCTCTTCCAATGAAGTTATGAAACATAGCAGACTCCAAAATAGATGATGCACTTGCACCCACCTGTGGAAGCGACTCATCAATGAGGTGTGAACATGGAGTGCAGGAGAGATACCCTTGGACTTAGGAGGCCCAGCGCCTGCTGCTGTTCTCAGGAGCTGCCCATCTGGACCCAGACCCATAGCCAAGCCCGAAGGGCTGGCTCTATAGGAAACCACCAAATTCCTCTTTCAATGGAGTTATGAAATAGAGCAGACTCCAGAATAGCAGTCCCTCTTGAACCCACCTATGGATGTGACTCATCATTGAGGCCTGAACATGGAGTGCAGGACAGATGCTGTTGTTCTTCGGAGGCCCAGACCATGCTGATGTTCTCAAGACCTGCCCCTCTGGTCCCAGAACCATATCCTTTCCCTAGGGCCTGGGTGTATAGGAAACCAGTAATTTCCTCCTTCAATGAAGCCATGAGCCACACAAGACTCCAGTTTATCTGAAACACTTGAACGTACCTATGGAGGCATTTCATGAAAGAGGCATGAACATGGAGTGAAGGACAGAAGCCCTTGGTATTATGAGGCCCATCACCTGCTGCCATTTGCAGGAGCTGCCCTTCTGAACCCAGACCCCTAGTCTTGCCCGAAGGGCTGGCTGTATAGGAAACCACCAATTTCCTCTTTCAATGAAGTTATGAAACATAGCAGACTCCAGAATACATGACGCCCTTGAACCCACCTGTGGAAGCGACTCATCAATGACGTGTGAACATGGAGTGCAAGAGAGATGCCCTTGGTCTCAGGAGGCCCAGACCCTGCTGCTGTTCTCAGGAGCTGCCCCTCTGGACCTGGACCCATAGCCTTGCCCGAAGGGCTGGCTGTATAGGACACACCAATTTCCTCTTTGAAAGAAGCCATGAGCCGCAAAAACTCCAGTTTAACTGACCCATTGCCCCCACCTATGAAGGTGCTTCATGAAGGAGGCGTGAACATGGAGGTCAGGAGAGATGCCCTTGGTCTGAGGACGCCCAGCCCCTGCTGCTGTTCTAAGGAGCTGACCCTCTGGACCCAGACCCATAGCCTTGCCCGAAGGCCTGGCTCTATAGGAAACCACCCAATTCATCTTTCAATGGAGTTGTGAAATACAGCACTCTCCAGAATAGCTGTCCCACTTGCACCCACCTGTGGAAACGACTCAAAAATGAGGCGTGAAAATGGAGTGCAAGACATGCCTTTGGTCTTAGGAGGCCCAGACCCTGCTCCTGTTCCCTGGAGATGCCCCTCTGGACACAGATCCATAACCTTGCCCAAAGGGCTGTGTGTATAGGAAACCACCAATTTCCTCTTTGAATAAAGCCATGAGCCACACAAGGATCCAGTTTACCTGTCGCTCTTGAACCCACCTATGGTGGCATTTCATGAAAGAAGCATGAACATGGAGTGTAGGGGATATGCCCTTGGTCTTAAGAGACCCATACCCTGCTGCTGTTCTCAGGATCTGTCCCTCTGGACCCAGATCCATAGCCTTTCACGAAGGACTCGCTGTATAGGAAACCACCAATTTCCACTTTCAATGAAGCTATGAATGACAGAAGACTCCTGAATAGCTGACCCACTTGCACCCACCTATGGAAGCGACTCATCAATGAGGCGTGAACATGGAGTGCAGGACAGATGGCCTTGGTCTTAGGAGGCCAATACCATGCTGCTGTTCTCAGTAACTGCCCCTCTGGGCCCAGACCCATAGGCTTGCCCGAAGGGCAGGGTGTATAGGAAACCACCAATTTCTCTTTCAATGAAGCCATGAGCCAGTGAAGACTCCAGTTTAGCTGAAACTCTTGCACCTACCTATGAAGGCGCTTCATGAAGGAGGCGAGAAAATGGAGTGCAGGAGAGATATCCTTGGCCTTAGGAGGCCCAGACTATGCTGATGCTCTCAGGAGCTGCCCCTCTGGGTCCAGATCCCTTGCATTGCCCGAAAGCCTGGGTGTATAGGCATCCACCAATTTCCTCTTTGAATGAAGCCATGAGCCACACAAGGCTCCAGTTTATCTGACCCTTTTGAACTCACCTATGAAGGCATTTGTTGAAGGAGGCGTGAACATGGAGTGCCGGAGCGATGCCCTTGGTCTTAGGAGGCCCATCCCCTGCTGCTGTTCTCAGGAGCTGCCCCTCTGGACCCAGAACCATAGCCTTGCCCAAAGGGCAGGCTCTATAGGAAACCACCAATTTCCTCTTTCAATGGAGTTATGAAATAGAGCAGACTCCAGAATAGCTGACCCTCTTGCACCCACTTGTGGAAGCGACTCTTCAATGAGGCATATAAATGGAGTGCAGGAGATGCCCTTGGTCTTATGAGGCCCAGACACTGCTGCAGTTCTCAGGAGCTACCCCTCTGGACTCAGACCCATAGCCTTGCCAGTAGGGCTAAGTTTATAGGAAACCACCAATTTCCTCTTTGAAAGAAGCCATGAGCCACAAAAATCTCCAGTTTAACTGACCCATTGCCCCCAAGTATGAAGGTGCTTCATGAAGGAGGCGTGTACCTGGAGTGCAGGGGAGATGCCCTTGGTCTTAGGAAGCCCAGCCCCTGCTGCAGTTTCAAGGAGCTGCCCCTCTGGACCCAGACACATAGCCTTGCCCGAAGGGCTGGCTGTATAGGAAAACAACAGTTTCCTCTTTCAATGAAGTTATGAAACATAGCAGACTCCAGAATAGATGACACACTTGCACCCAGCTGTGGAAGCGACTCATCAATGAGGTGTGAACATGGAGTGCAAGAGAGATGCCCTTGGTCTTAGGAGGCCAAGCCCCTGCTGCTGTTCTCAGGAGCTGCCCCTCTGGACCCGGACACATAGCCTTGCCCGAAGGGCTGGCTCTATAGGAAACCACCCAATTCCTCTTTCAATGGAGTTGTGAAATAGAGCACACTCCAAAATAGCTGTCCCTCTTGCAGCCACTTGTGGAAGCGACTCATTAATGAGGCGTGAACATGGAGTGCAGGACACATGCCCTTGGTCTTATGAGGCAAATACCATGCTGCTGTTCTCAGTAACTGCCCCTCTGGGCCCAGACCCATAGCCTTGCCCGAAGGGTTGGGTGTATAGGAAACCACCAATTTCCTCTTTCAATGAAGCCATGGGCCAGTGAAGTCTCCAGCTTAGCTGACCCTCTTGCACCCACTTACAAAGGCGCTTCATGAAGGAGGCGGAAAATGGAGTGCAGGAGAGATGCCCTTGGTCTTAGGAGGCCCAGGCCCTGCTGCTTTTCTCAGGAGCTGCCCCTCTGGACCCAGACCCATAGCCAAGCCCGAAGGGCTGGCTCTATAGGAAACCACCAAATTCCTCTTTCAATGGAGTTATGAAATAGAGCAGACTCCAGAATAGCTGTCCCTCTTGCACCCACCTGTGGATGTGACTCATCAATGAGGAGTGAACATGGAGTGCAGGACAGATGCTCTTGTACTTAGGAGGCCCAGACCATGTTGATGTTCTCAAGAGCTGCCCCTCTGGTACCAGAACTCTATCCTTTCCCTAAGGCATGGGTGTATAGGAAACCAGTAATTTCCTCCTTCAATGAAGCCATGAGCCACACAAGACTCCAGTTTATCTGACTCTCTTCAACGTACCTTTGGAGGCATTTCATGAAAGAAGCGTGAACATGTAGTGCAGAAGAGAAGCCCTTGGTCTTATGAGGCACATCCCCTGCTGCTGTTCGCAGGAGCTGCCCCTCTGTACCCAGAACCATAGTCTTGCCCGAAGGACTGGCTGTATAGGAAACCACCAATTTCCTCTTTCAATGAAGTTATGAAACATAGCAGACTCCAGAATAGATGACGCACTTGCACCCACCTGTGGAAGCGACTCATCAATGAGGTGAGAACATGGAGTGCAGGAGATGCCCTTGGTCTTAGGAGGCCCAGGCCCTCCTGCTGTTCTCAGGGGCTGCCCATCTGGACACAGACCCATAGCCTGGCCCAAACGGCTGGGTGTATAGGATACCACCAATTTCCTCTTTGAATGAAGCCATGGGCCAGACAAGACTCCAGTATATCTGACCCTCTTGAACCCACCCATTGGGGCATTTCATGAAAGAAGTATGAACATGGAGTGCAGGAGATATGCCCTTGGTCATAAGAGACCCATACCCTGCTGCTGTTCTCAGGAGCTGCCCCTCTGGAGCGAGACCCATAGCCTTGCCCGAAGGACTGGCTGTATAGGAAACCACCAATTTCCACTTTCAATGAAGTGATGAATGACAGAAGACTCCAGGATAGCTGACCTATTTGCACCCACCTGTGGAAGCAACTCATCAATGAGGCATGAACATGGAGTGCAGGACAGATGGCCTTGGTCTTAGGAGGCCAATACCATGCTGCTGTTCCCAGTAACTGCCCCTCTGTGCCCAGACCCATAGCCTTTCCCGAAGGGTTGTGTGGATAGGAAACCACCAATTTCCTCTTTCAATGAAGCCATGAGCCAGTGAAGACTCCAGCTTAGCTGACCCTCTTGCATCCTCCTATGAAGGCACTTCATGAAGGAGGCGAGAAAATGGAGTGCAGGAGAGATGCCCTTGGACTTAGGAGGCCCAGCGCCTGCTGCTGTTCTCAGGAGCTGCCCATCTGGACCCAGACTGATAGCCTTGCTCGAAGGGCTGGCTCTATAGGAAACCACCAAATTCCTCTTTCAATGGAGTTATGAAATAGAGCAGACTCCAGAATAGTGCTCCCTCTTGCACCCACCTATGGATGTGATTCATCATTGAGGCTTGAACATGGAGTGCAGCACAGATGCCGTTGTTCTTCGGAGGCCCAGACCATGCTGATGTTCTCAAGACCTGCCCCTCTGGTCCCAGAACCATATCCTTTCCCTAAGGCCTGGGTGTATAGGAAACCAGTAATTTCCTCCTTCAATGAAGCCATGAGCCACACAAGACTCCAGTTTATCTGAAACTCTTGAACGTACCTATGGAGGCATTTCATGAAAGAGGCATGAACATGGAGTGAAGGACAGAAGCACTTGGTATTATGAGGCCTATCCATTGCTGCCATTTGCAGGAGCTGCCCCTCTGAACCCAGATCCCTAGTCTTGCCCGAAGGGCTGGCTGTATAGGAAACCACCAATTTCCTCTTTCAATGAAGTTATGAAACATAGCAGACTCCAGAATACATGACGCCCTTGAACCCACCTGTGGAAGCGACTCATCAATGACGTGTGAACATGGAGTGCAAGAGAGATGCCCTTGGTCTAAGGAGACCCAGCCCCTGATGCTGTTCTCAGGAGCTGACCCTCTGGACCCAGACCCATAGCCTTGCCCGAAGGGCTGGCTCTATAGGAAACCACCCAATTCATCTTTCAATGGAGTTGTGAAATACAGCACTCTCCAGAATAGCTGTCCCTCTTGCACCCACCTGTGGAAATGACTCATCAATGAGGCGTGAAAATGGAGTGCAAGAGATGCCTTTGGTCTTAGGAGGCCCAGACACTGCTCCTGTTCTCTGGAGCTGCCCCTCTGGACACAGATCCATAACCTTGCCCAAAGGGCTGTGTGTATAGGAAACCACCAATTTCCTCTTTGAATGAAGCCATGAGCCACACAAGACTCCAGTTTACCTGACGCTCTTGAGCCCACCTATGGTGGCATTTCATGAAAGAAGCATGAACATGGAGTGTAGGGGATATGCCCTTGGTCTTAAGAGACCCATACCCCGCTGCTGTTCTCAGGATCTGTCCCTCTGGACCCAGATCCATAGCCTTTCACGAAGGACTCACTGTATAGGAAACCACCAATTTCCACTTTCAATGAAGCTATGAATGACAGAAGACTCCTGAATTGCTTACCCACTTGCCCCCACCTGTGGAAGCGACTCATCAATGAGGCGTGAACGTGGAGTGCAGGACAGATGGCCTTGGTCTTAGGAGGCCAATACCATGCTGCTGTTCTCAGTAACTGCCCCTCTGGGCCCAGACCCATAGGCTTGCCCGAAGGGCAGGGTGTATAGGAAACCACCAATTTCTCTTTCAATGAAGCCATGAGCCAGTGAAGACTCCAGTTTAGCTGAAACTCTTGCACCTACCTATGAAGGCGCTTCATGAAGGAGGCGAGAAAATGGAGTGCAGGAGAGATATCCTTGGTCTTAGGAGGCCCAGACTATGCTGATGCTCTCAGGAGCAGCCCCTCTCGGTCCAGATACCTTGCATTGCCCAAAAGCCTGGGTGTATAGGCATCCACCAATTTCCTCTTCGAATGAAGCCATGAGCCACACAAGGCGTCCATTTATCTGACCCTGTTGAACTCACCTATGAAGGCATTTGTTGAAGGAGGCGTGAACATGGAGTGCCGGAGCGATGCCCTTGGTCTTAGGAGGCCCATCCCCTGCTGCTGTTCTCAGGAGCTGCCCCTCTGGACCCAGAACCATAGCCTTGCCCAAAGGGCAGGCTCTATAGGAAACCACCAATTTCCTCTTTCAATGGAGTTATGAAATAGAGCAGACTCCAGAATAGCTGACCCTCTTGCACCCACTTGTGGAAGCGACTCTTCAATGAGGCATATAAATGGAGTGCAGGAGATGCCCTTGGTCTTATGAGGCCCAGACACTGCTGCAGTTCTCAGGAGCTACCCCTCTGGACTCAGACCCATAGCCTTGCCAGTAGGGCTAAGTTTATAGGAAACCACCAATTTCCTCTTTGAAAGAAGCCATGAGCCACAAAAATCTGCAGCTTAACTGACCCATTGCCCCCAAGTATGAAGGTGCTTCATGAAGGAGGCGTGTACCTGGAGTGCAGGGGAGATGCCCGTGGTCTTAGGAAGCCCAGCCCCTGCTGCAGTTTCAAGGAGTTGTCCCTCTGGACCCAGACCCATAGCCTTGCCCGAAGGGCTGGCTGTATAGGAAAACAACAATTTCCTCTTTCAATGAAGTTATGAAACATAGCAGACTCCAGAAGAGATGATGCACTTGCACCCACGTGTGGAAGCGACAAATCAATGAGGTGTGAACATGGAGTGCAAGAGAGATGCCCTTGGTCTTAGGAGGCCAAGAACCTGCTGCTGTTCTCAGGAGCTGACCCTCTGGACCCAGACCCATAGCCTTGCCCGAAGGGCTGGCTCTATAGGAAACCACCCAATTCATCTTTCAATGGAGTTGTGAAATACAGCAGTCTCCAGAATAGCTGTCCCTCTTGCACCCACCTCTGGAAACGACTAATCAATGAGGCGTGAAAATGGAGTGCAAGAGATGCCTTTGGTCTTAGGAGGCCCAGACACTGCTCCTGTTCCCTGGAGCTGCCCCTCTGGACACAGATCCATAACCTTGCCCAAAGGGCTGTGTGTATAGGAAAGCACCAATTTCCTCTTTGAATGAAGCCATGAGCCACACAAGACTCCAGTTTACCTGACCTTCTTGAACCCACCTATGGTGGCATTTCATGAAAGAAGCATGAACATGGAGTGTAGGAGATATGCCCTTGGTCTTAAGAGACCCATACCCTGCTACTGTTCTCAGGATCTTTCCCTCTGGACCCAGATCCATAGCTTTTCACGAAGGACTCGCTGTATAGGAAACCACCAATTTCCACTTTCAATGAAGCTATGAATGACAGAAGACTCCTGAATAGCTGACCCACTTGTACCCACCTGTGGAAGCGACTCATCAATGAGGCGTGAACATGGAGTGCAGGACAGAGGACCTTGGTCTAAGGAGGCCAATACCATGCTGCTGTTCTCAGTAACTGCCCCTCTGGGCCCAGACCCGTAGGCTTGCCCGAAGGGCTGGGTGTATAGGAAACCACCAATTTCCTCTTTCAATGAAGCCATGAGCCAGTGAAGAGTCCAGTTTCGCTGCACCTCTTGCACCCACTTACGAAGGCGCTTCATGAAGGAGGTGAGATAATGGAGTGCAGGAGAGATGCCCTTGGTCTTAGGGGGCCCAGACAATGATGATATTCTCAGGCGCTGTCCCTCTGGGTCCAGACCCCTAGCATTGCCCTAAAGGGTGGGTGTATAGCAATCCACCAATTTCCTCTTCAAATGAAGCCATGAGCCACACAAGGCTTCAGTTTTTCTGACCGTCTTGAACTCAACTATGAAGGCTTTTGTTGAAGAAGGCATGAACATGGAGTGCTGGAGAGATGCACCTGGTCTTAAGAGGCCCATTCCCTGCTGCTGTTATCAGGAGCTGCCCCTCTGGACCCAGAACCATAGCCTTGCCCAAAGCGCAGGCTCTATAGGAAACCACAAATTTCCTCTTTAAAATGAGTTATGAAAGAGAGCAGACACAAGAATACCTGACCCTCTAGCACCCACTTGTGGAAGCGACTCATCAATGAGGCATTAAAATGGAGTGCAGGAGCTGCACTTAGTCTTATGAGGCCCAGACACAGCTGCATTTCTCAGGAGCAACCACTCTGGACCCAGACCGATAGCCTTGACAGAAGGGCTAGGTTTATATGAAACCACCAATTTCCTCTTTGAAAGAAGCCATGAGCCACAGAAAACTCCCGTTTAACTGATCCATTTCCCCAACTATGAAGGTGCTTCATGAAGAAGGCGTGTACATGGAGTGAAGGGGAGATGCCCTTGGACTTAGGAGGTCCAGCCCCTGCTGCTGTTCTCAGGATCTGTCCCTCTGGACCCAGATCCATAGCCTCTCACGAAGGATTCACTGTATAGGAAACCACCAATTTCCACTTTCAATGAAGCTATGAATGACAGAAGACTCCTGAATAGCTGACCCACTTGAACCCACCTGTGGAAGCGACTCATCAATGAGGAGTGAACATGGAGTGCAGGACAGATGGCTTTGGTCTTAGGAGGCCAATACCATGCTGCTGTTCTCAGTAACTGCCCCTCTGGGCCCAGACCCATAGCCTTGCCCAAAAGGCTGGGTGTATAGGAAACCACCAATTTCCTCTTTCAATGAAGCCATGAGCCAGTGAAGACTCCAGTTTAGCTGACCCTCTTGCACCCACCTACGAAGGCGCTTCATGAATGAGGTGAGAAAATGGAGTGCAGGACAGATGCTCTTGGTCTTAGGAGGCCCAGACCATGGTGATGCTCTCAGTAGCTGCCCCTCTGAGTCCAGACTGCTAGCATTGCCTGAAGGGCTGGGTGTATAGGAATCCAACAATTTCTCTTTCAATGAAGCCAGGAGTCAGTGAAGACTCCAGTTTAGCTGAAACTCTTGCACCTACCTACGAAGGCGCTTCATGAAGGAGGCGTGTACATGGAGTGCAGGGGAGATGCCCTTGGTCTTTGGAAGCCCAGCCCCTGCTGCAGTTTCAAGGAGCTGCCCCTCTGGACCCAGACCCAGAGCCTTGCCCGAAGGGCTGGCTGTATAGGAAAACAACAATTTCCTCTTCCAATGAAGTTATGAAACATAGCAGACTCCAAAATAGATGATGCACTTGCACCCACCTGTGGAAGCGACTCATCAATGAGGTGTGAACATGGAGTGCAGGAGAGATACCCTTGGACTTAGGAGGCCCAGCGCCTGCTGCTGTTCTCAGGAGCTGCCCCTCTGGACCCAGACCCATAGCCAAGCCCGAAGGGCTGGCTCTATAGGAAACCACCAAATTCCTCTTTCAATGGAGTTATGAAATAGAGCAGACTCCAGAATAGCAGTCCCTCTTGCACCCACCTATGGATGTGACTCATCATTGAGGCCTGAACATGGAGTGCAGGACAGATGCTGTTGTTCTTCGGAGGCCCAGACCATGCTGATGTTCTCAAGACCTGCCCCTCTGGTCCCAGAACCATATCCTTTCCCTAAGGCCTGGGTGTATAGGAAACCAGTAATTTCCTCCTTCAATGAAGCCATGAGCCACACAAGACTCCAGTTTATCTGAAACACTTGAACGTACCTATGGAGGCATTTCATGAAAGAGGCATGAACATGGAGTGAAGGACAGAAGCCCTTGGTATTATGAGGCCCATCACCTGCTGCCATTTGCAGGAGCTGCCCTTCGGAACCCAGACCCCTAGTCTTGCCCGAAGGGCTGGCTGTATAGGAAACCACCAATTTCCTCTTTCAATGAAGTTATGAAACATAGCAGACTCCAGAATACATGACGCACTTGAACCTACCTGTGGAAGCGACTCATCAATGACGTGTGAACATGGAGTGCAAGAGAGATGCCCTTGGTCTCAGGAGGCCCAGCCCCTGCTGCTGTTCTCAGGAGCTGCCCCTCTGGACCTGGACCCATAGCCTTGCCCGAAGGGCTGGCTGTATAGGACACACCAATTTCCTCTTTGAAAGAAGCCATGAGCCGCAAAAACTCCAGTTTAACTGACCCATTGCCCCCACCTATGAAGGTGCTTCATGAAGGAGGCGTGAACATGGAGTTCAGGAGAGATGCCCTTGGTCTGAGGACGCCCAGCCCCTGCTGCTGTTCTAAGGAGCTGACCCTCTGGACCCAGACCCATAGCCTTGCCCGAAGGCCTGGCTCTATAGGAAACCACCCAATTCATCTTTCAATGGAGTTGTGAAATACAGCAGTCTCCAGAATAGCTGTCCCTCTTGCACCCACCTGTGGAAATGACTCATCAATGAGGCGTGAAAATGGAGTGCAAGACATGCCTTTGGTCTTAGGAGGCCCAGACACTGCTCCTGTTCCCTGGAGCTGCCCCTCTGGACACAGATCCATAACCTTGCCCAAAGGGCTGTGTGTATAGGAAACCACCAATTTCCTCTTTGAATAAAGCCATGAGGCACACAAGGCTCCAGTTTACCTGACGCTCTTGAACCCACCTATGGTGGCATTTCATGAAAGAAGCATGAACATGGAGTGTAGGGGATATGCCCTTGGTCTTAAGAGACCCATACCCTGCTGCTGTTCTCAGGATCTGTCCCTCTGGACCCAGATCCATAGCCTTTCACGAAGGACTCGCTGTATAGGAAACCACCAATTTCCACTTTCAATGAAGCTATGAATGACAGAAGACTCCTGAATAGCTGACCCACTTGCACCCACCTATGGAAGCGACTCATCAATGAGGCGTGAACATGGAGTGCAGGACAGATGGCCTTGGTCTTAGGAAGCCAATACCATGCTGCTGTTCTCAGTAACTGCCCCTCTGGGCCCAGACCCATAGGCTTGCCCAAAGGGCAGGGTGTATAGGAAACCACCAATTTCTCTTTCAATGAAGCCATGAGCCAGTGAAGACTCCAGTTTAGCTGAAACACTTGCACCTACCTATGAAGGCGCTTCATGAAGGAGGCGAGAAAATGGAGTGCAGGAGAGATGCCCTTGGCCTTAGGAGGCCCAGACTATGCTGATGCTCTCAGGAGCTGCCCCTCTGGGTCCAGAACCCTTGCATTGCCCGAAAGCCTGGGTGTATAGGCATCCACCAATTTCCTCTTCGAATGAAGCCATGAGCCACACAAGGCTCCAGTTTATCTGACCCTGTTGAACTCACCTATGAAGGCATTTGTTGAAGGAGGCGTGAACATGGAGTGCCGGAGCGATGCCCTTGGTCTTAGGAGGCCCATCCCCTGCTGCTGTTCTCAGGAGCTGCCCCTCTGGACCCAGAACCATAGCCTTGCCCAAAGGGCAGGCTCTATAGGAAACCACCAATTTCCTCTTTCAATGGAGTTATGAAATAGAGCAGACTCCAGAATAGCTGACCCTCTTGCACCCACTTGTGGAAGCGACTCTTCAATGAGGCCTATAAATGGAGTGCAGGAGATGCCCTTGGTCTTATGAGGCCCAGACACTGCTGCAGTTCTCAGGAGCTACCCCTCTGGACTCAGACCCATAGCCTTGCCAGTAGGGCTAAGTTTATAGGAAACCACCAATTTCCTCTTTGAAAGAAGCCATGAGCCACAAAAATCTCCAGTTTAACTGACCCATTGCCCCCAAGTATGAAGGTGCTTCATGAAGGAGGCGTGTACCTGGAGTGCAGGGGAGATGCCCTTGGTCTTAGCAAGCCCAGCACCTGCTGCAGTTTCAAGGAGCTGCCCCTCTGGACCCAGACCCATCGCCTTGCCCGAAGGGCTGGCTGCATAGGAAAACAACAGTTTCCTCTTTCAATGAAGTTATGAAACATAGCAGACTCCAGAATAGATGACACACTTGCACCCAGCTGTGGAAGCGACTCATCAATGAGGTGTGAACATGGAGTGCAAGAGAGATGCCCTTGGTCTTAGGAGGCCTAGCCCCTGCTGCTGTTCTCAGGAGCTGCCCCTCTGGACCCGGACACATAGCCTTGCCCTAAGGGCTGGCTCTATAGGAAACCACCCAATTCCTCTTTCAATGGAGTTGTGAAATAGAGCACATTCCAAAATAGCTGTCCCTCTTGCAGCCACTTGTGGAAGCGACTCATCAATGAGGCATGAACATGGAGTGCAGGACACATGCCCTTGGTCTTATGAGGCAAATACCATGCTGCTGTTCTCAGTAACTGCCCCTCTGGGCCCAGACCCATAGCCTTGCCCGAAGGGTTGGGTGTATAGGAAACCACCAATTTCCTCTTTCAATGAAGCCATGAGCCAGTGAAGTCTCCAGCTTAGCTGACCCTCTTGCACCCACTTACGAAGGCGCTTCATGAAGGAGGCGAGAAAATGGAGTTCAGGAGAGATGCCCTTGGTCTTAGGAGGCCCAGCCCCTGCTGCCTTTCTCAGGAGCTGCCCCTCTGGACCCAGACCCATAGCCAAGCCCGAAGGGCTGGCTCTATAGGAAACCACCAAATTCCTCTTTCAATGGAGTTATGAAATAGAGCAGACTCCAGAATAGCTGTCCCTCTTGCACCCACCTGTGGATGTGACTCATCAATGAGGAGTGAACATGGAGTGCAGGACAGATGCTCTTGTACTTAGGAGGCCCAGACCATGTTGATGTTCTCAAGAGCTGCCCCTCTGGTACCAGAACTCTATCCTTTCCCTAAGGCATGGGTGTATAGGAAACCAGTAATTTCCTCCTTCAATGAAGCCATGAGCCACACAAGACTCCAGTTTATCTGACTCTCTTCAACGTACCTTTGGAGGCATTTCATGAAAGAAGCGTGAACATGTAGTGCAGAAGAGAAGCCCTTGGTCTTATGAGGCACATCCCCTGCTGCTGTTCGCAGGAGCTGCCCCTCTGTACCCAGAACCATAGTCTTGCCCGAAGGACTGGCTGTATAGGAAACCACCAATTTCCTCTTTCAATGAAGTTATGAAACATAGCAGACTCCAGAATAGATGACGCACTTGCACCCACCTGTGGAAGCGACTCATCAATGAGGTGAGAACATGGAGTGCAGGAGATGCCCTTGGTCTTAGGAGGCCCAGGCCCTCCTGCTGTTCTCAGGGGCTGCCCATCTGGACACAGACCCATAGCCTGGCCCAAACGGCTGGGTGTATAGGATACCACCAATTTCCTCTTTGAATGAAGCCATGGGCCAGACAAGACTCCAGTATATCTGACCCTCTTGAACCCACCCATTGGGGCATTTCATGAAAGAAGTATGAACATGGAGTGCAGGAGATATGCCCTTGGTCATAAGAGACCCATACCCTGCTGCTGTTCTCAGGAGCTGCCCCTCTGGAGCGAGACCCATAGCCTTGCCCGAAGGACTGGCTGTATAGGAAACCACCAATTTCCACTTTCAATGAAGTGATGAATGACAGAAGACTCCAGGATAGCTGACCTATTTGCACCCACCTGTGGAAGCAACTCATCAATGAGGCATGAACATGGAGTGCAGGACAGATGGCCTTGGTCTTAGGAGGCCAATACCATGCTGCTGTTCCCAGTAACTGCCCCTCTGTGCCCAGACCCATAGCCTTTCCCGAAGGGTTGTGTGGATAGGAAACCACCAATTTCCTCTTTCAATGAAGCCATGAGCCAGTGAAGACTCCAGCTTAGCTGACCCTCTTGCATCCTCCTATGAAGGCACTTCATGAAGGAGGCGAGAAAATGGAGTGCAGGAGAGATGCCCTTGGACTTAGGAGGCCCAGCGCCTGCTGCTGCTCTCAGGAGCTGCCCATCTGGACCCAGACTGATAGCCTTGCTCGAAGGGCTGGCTCTATAGGAAACCACCAAATTCCTCTTTCAATGGAGTTATGAAATAGAGCAGACTCCAGAATAGTGCTCCCTCTTGCACCCACCTATGGATGTGATTCATCATTGAGGCTTGAACATGGAGTGCAGCACAGATGCCGTTGTTCTTCGGAGGCCCAGACCATGCTGATGTTCTCAAGACCTGCCCCTCTGGTCCCAGAACCATATCCTTTCCCTAAGGCCTGGGTGTATAGGAAACCAGTAATTTCCTCCTTCAATGAAGCCATGAGCCACACAAGACTCCAGTTTATCTGAAACTCTTGAACGTACCTATGGAGGCATTTCATGAAAGAGGCATGAACATGGAGTGAAGGACAGAAGCACTTGGTATTATGAGGCCTATCCATTGCTGCCATTTGCAGGAGCTGCCCCTCTGAACCCAGATCCCTAGTCTTGCCCGAAGGGCTGGCTGTATAGGAAACCACCAATTTCCTCTTTCAATGAAGTTATGAAACATAGCAGACTCCAGAATACATGACGCCCTTGAACCCACCTGTGGAAGCGACTCATCAATGACGTGTGAACATGGAGTGCAAGAGAGATGCCCTTGGTCTAAGGAGACCCAGCCCCTGATGCTGTTCTCAGGAGCTGACCCTCTGGACCCAGACCCATAGCCTTGCCCGAAGGGCTGGCTCTATAGGAAACCACCCAATTCATCTTTCAATGGAGTTGTGAAATACAGCACTCTCCAGAATAGCTGTCCCTCTTGCACCCACCTGTGGAAACGACTCATCAATGAGGCGTGAAAATGGAGTGCAAGAGATGCCTTTGGTCTTAGGAGGCCCAGACACTGCTCCTGTTCTCTGGAGCTGCCCCTCTGGACACAGATCCATAACCTTGCCCAAAGGGCTGTGTGTATAGGAAACCACCAATTTCCTCTTTGAATGAAGCCATGAGCCACACAAGACTCCAGTTTACCTGATGCTCTTGAGCCCACCTATGCTGGCATTTCATGAAAGAAGCATGAACATGGAGTGTAGGGGATATGCCCTTGGTCTTAAGAGACCCATACCCCGCTGCTGTTCTCAGGATCTGTCCCTCTGGACCCAGATCCATAGCCTTTCACGAAGGACTCACTGTATAGGAAACCACCAATTTCCACTTTCAATGAAGCTATGAATGACAGAAGACTCCTGAATTGCTTACCCACTTGCCCCCACCTGTGGAAGCGACTCATCAATGAGGCGTGAACGTGGAGTGCAGGACACATGGCCTTGGTCTTAGGAGGCCAATACCATGCTGCTGTTCTCAGTAACTGCCCCTCTGGGCCCAGACCCATAGGCTTGCCCGAAGGGCAGGGTGTATAGGAAACCACCAATTTCTCTTTCAATGAAGCCATGAGCCAGTGAAGACTCCAGTTTAGCTGAAACTCTTGCACCTACCTATGAAGGCGCTTCATGAAGGAGGCGAGAAAATGGAGTGCAGGAGAGATATCCTTGGTCTTAGGAGGCCCAGACTATGCTGATGCTCTCAGGAGCAGCCCCTCTCGGTCCAGATACCTTGCATTGCCCAAAAGCCTGGGTGTATAGGCATCCACCAATTTCCTCTTCGAATGAAGCCATGAGCCACACAAGGCGCCCGTTTATCTCACCCTGTTGAACTCACCTATGAAGGCATTTGTTGAAGGAGGCGTGAACATGGAGTGCCGGAGCGATGCCCTTGGTCTTAGGAGGCCCATCCCCTGCTGCTGTTCTCAGAAGCTGCCCCTCTGGACCCAGAACCATAGCCTTGCCCAAAGGGCAGGCTCTATAGGAAACCACCAATTTCCTCTTTCAATGGAGTTATGAAATAGAGCCGACTCCAGAATAGCTGACCCTCTTGCACCCATTTGTGGAAGCGACTCTTCAATGAGGCATATAACTGGAGTGCAGGAGATGCCCTTGGTCTTATGAGGCCCAGACACTGCTGCAGTTCTCAGGAGCTACCCCTCTGGACTCAGACCCATAGCCTTGACAGTAGGGCTAAGTTTATAGGAAACCACCAATTTCCTCTTTGAAAGAAGCCATGAGCCACAAAAATCTGCAGCTTAACTGACCCATTGCCCCCAAGTATGAAGGTGCTTCATGAAGGAGGCGTGTACCTGGAGTGCAGGGGAGATGCCCGTGGTCTTAGGAAGCCCAGCCCCTGCTGCAGTTTCAAGGAGCTGCCCCTCTGGACCCAGACCCATAGCCTTGCCCGAAGGGCTGGCTGTATAGGAAAACAACAATTTCCTCTTTCAATGAAGTTATGAAACATAGCAGACTCCAGAAGAGATGATGCACTTGCACCCACCTGTGGAAGCGACAAATCAATGACGTGTGAACATGGAGTGCAAGAGAGATGCCCTTGGTCTTAGGAGGCCAAGAACCTGCTGCTGTTCTCAGGAGCTGACCCTCTGGACCCAGACCCATAGCCTTGCCCGAAGGGCTGGCTCTATAGGAAACCACCCAATTCATCTTTCAATGGAGTTGTGAAATACAGCAGTCTCCAGAATAGCTGTCCCTCTTGCACCCACCTCTGGAAACGACTAATCAATGAGGCGTGAAAATGGAGTGCAAGAGATGCCTTTGGTCTTAGGATGCCCAGACACTGCTCCTGTTCCCTGGAGCTGCCCCTCTGGACACAGATCCATAACCTTGCCCAAAGGGCTGTGTGTATAGGAAAGCACCAATTTCCTCTTTGAATGAAGCCATGAACCACACAAGACTCCAGTTTACCTGACCTTCTTGAACCCACCTATGGTGGCATTTCATGAAAGAAGCATGAACATGGAGTGTAGGAGATATGCCCTTGGTCTTAAGAGACCCATACCCTGCTACTGTTCTCAGGATCTTTCCCTCTGGACCCAGATCCATAGCTTTTCACGAAGGACTCGCTGTATAGGAAACCACCAATTTCCACTTTCAATGAAGCTATGAATGACAGAAGACTCCTGAATAGCTGACCCACTTGTACCCACCTGTGGAAGCGACTCATCAATGAGGCGTGAACATGGAGTGCAGGACAGAGGACCTTGGTCTTAGGAGGCCAATATCATGCTGCTGTTCTCAGTAACTGCCCCTCTGGGCCCAGACCCGTAAGCTTGCCCGAAGGGCTGGGTGTATAGGAAACCACCAATTTCCTCTTTCAATGAAGCCATGAGCCAGTGAAGAGTCCAGTTTCGCTGCACCTCTTGCACCCACTTACGAAGGCGCTTCATGAAGGAGGTGAGATAATGGAGTGCAGGAGAGATGCCCTTGGTCTTAGGGGGCCCAGACTATGATGATGTTCTCAGGCGCTGTCCCTCTGGGTCCAGACCCCTAGCATTGCCCTAAAGGGTGGGTGTATAGCAATCCACCAATTTCCTCTTCAAATGAAGCCATGAGCCACACAAGGCTTCAGTTTTTCTGACCATCTTGAACTCAACTATGAAGGCTTTTGTTGAAGAAGGCATGAACATGGAGTGCTGGAGAGATGCACCTGGTCTTAAGAGGCCCATTCCCTGCTGCTGTTCTCAGGAGCTGCCCCTCTGGACCCAGAACCATAGCCTTGCCCAAAGCGCAGGCTCTATAGGAAACCACAAATTTCCTCTTTAAAATGAGTTATGAAATAGAGCAGACACAAGAATACCTGACCCTCTAGAACCCACTTGTGGAAGCGACTCATCAATGAGGCATTAAAATGGAGTGAAGGAGATGCACTTAGTCTTATGAGGCCCAGACACAGCTGCATTTCTCAGGAGCAACCACTCTGGACCCAGACCGATAGCCTTGACAGAAGGGCTAGGTTTATATGAAACCACCAATTTCCTCTTTGAAAGAAGCCATGAGCCACAGAAAACTCCCGTTTAACTGATCCATTTCCCCAACTATGAAGGTGCTTCATGAAGAAGGCGTGTACATGGAGTGAAGGGGAGATGCCCTTGGACTTAGGAGGTCCAGCCCCTGCTGCTGTTCTCAGGATCTGTCCCTCTGGACCCAGATCCATAGCCTCTCACGAAGGATTCACTGTATAGGAAACCACCAATTTCCACTTTCAATGAAGCTATGAATGACAGAAGACTCCTGAATAGCTGACCCACTTGAACCCACCTGTGGAAGCGACTCATCAATGAGGAGTGAACATGGAGTGCAGGACAGATGGCTTTGGTCTTAGGAGGCCAATACCATGCTGCTGTTCTCAGTAACTGCCCCTCTGGGCCCAGACCCATAGCCTTGCCCAAAAGGCTGGGTGTATAGGAAACCACCAATTTCCTCTTTCAATGAAGCCATGAGCCAGTGAAGACTCCAGTTTAGCTGACCCTCTTGCACCCACCTACGAAGGCGCTTCATGAATGAGGTGAGAAAATGGAGTGCAGGACAGATGCTCTTGGTCTTAGGAGGCCCAGACCATGGTGATGCTCTCAGTAGCTGCCCCTCTGAGTCCAGACTGCTAGCATTGCCTGAAGGGCTGGGTGTATAGGAATCCAACAATTTCTCTTTCAATGAAGCCAGGAGTCAGTGAAGACTCCAGTTTAGCTGAAACTCTTGCACCTACCTACGAAGGCGCTTCATGAAGGAGGCGTGTACATGGAGTGCAGGGGAGATGCCCTTGGTCTTTGGAAGCCCAGCCCCTGCTACAGTTTCAAGGAGCTGCCCCTCTGGACCCAGACCCAGAGCCTTGCCCGAAGGGCTGGCTGTATAGGAAAACAACAATTTCCTCTTCCAATGAAGTTATGAAACATAGCAGACTCCAGAATAGATGATGCACTTGCACCCACCTGTGGAAGCGACTCATCAATGAGGTGTGAACATGGAGTGCAGGAGAGATACCCTTGGACTTAGGAGGCCCAGCGCCTGCTGCTGTTCTCAGGAGCTGCCCCTCTGGACCCAGACCCATAGCCAAGCCCGAAAGGCTGGCTCTATAGGAAACCACCAAATTCCTCTTTCAATGGAGTTATGAAATAGAGCAGACTCCAGAATAGCAGTCCCTCTTGCACCCACCTATGGATGTGACTCATCATTGAGGCCTGAACATGGAGTGCAGGACAGATGCTGTTGTTCTTCGGAGGCCCAGACCATGCTGATGTTCTCAAGACCTGCCCCTCTGGTCCCAGAACCATATCCTTTCCCTAAGGCCTGGGTGTATAGGAAACCAGTAATTTCCTCCTTCAATGAAGCCATGAGCCACACAAGACTCCAGTTTATCTGAAACACTTGAACGTACCTATGGAGGCATTTCATGAAAGAGGCATGAACATGGAGTGAAGGACAGAAGCCCTTGGTATTATGAGGCCCATCACCTGCTGCCATTTGCAGGAGCTGCCCTTCGGAACCCAGACCCCTAGTCTTGCCCGAAGGGCTGGCTGTATAGGAAACCACCAATTTCCTCTTTCAATGAAGTTATGAAACATAGCAGACTCCAGAATACATGATGCACTTGAACCTACCTGTGGAAGCGACTCATCAATGACGTGTGAACATGGAGTGCAAGAGAGATGCCCTTGGTCTCAGGAGGCCCAGCCCCTGCTGCTGTTCTCAGGAGCTGCCCCTCTGGACCTGGACCCATAGCCTTGCCCGAAGGGCTGGCTGTATAGGACACACCAATTTCCTCTTTGAAAGAAGCCATGAGCCGCAAAAACTCCAGTTTAACTGACCCATTGCCCCCACCTATGAAGGTGCTTCATGAAGGAGGCGTGAACATGGAGGTCAGGAGAGATGCCCTTGGTCTGAGGACGCCCAGCCCCTGCTGCTGTTCTAAGGAGCTGACCCTCTGGACCCAGACCCATAGCCTTGCCCGAAGGCCTGGCTCTATAGGAAACCACCCAATTCATCTTTCAATGGAGTTGTGAAATACAGCACTCTCCAGAATAGCTGTCCCTCTTGCACCCACCTGTGGAAACGACTCATCAATGAGGCGTGAAAATGGAGTGCAAGACATGCCTTTGGTCTTAGGAGGCCCAGACACTGCTCCTGTTCCCTGGAGCTGCCCCTCTGGACACAGATCCATAACCTTGCCCAAAGGGCTGTGTGTATAGGAAACCACCAATTTCCTCTTTGAATAAAGCCATGAGGCACACAAGGCTCCAGTTTACCTGACGCTCTTGAACCCACCTATGGTGGCATTTCATGAAAGAAGCATGAACATGGAGTGTAGGGGATATGCCCTTGGTCTTAAGAGACCCATACCCTGCTGCTGTTCTCAGGATCTGTCCCTCTGGACACAGATCCATAGCCTTTCACGAAGGACTCGCTGTATAGGAAACCACCAATTTCCACTTTCAATGAAGCTATGAATGACAGAAGACTCCTGAATAGCTGACCCACTTGCACCCACCTATGGAAGCGACTCATCAATGAGGCGTGAACATGGAGTGCAGGACAGATGGCCTTGGTCTTAGGAGGCCAATACCATGCTGCTGTTCTCAGTAACTGCCACTCTGGGCCCAGACCCATAGGCTTGCCCGAAGGGCAGGGTGTATAGGAAACCACCAATTTCTCTTTCAATGAAGCCATGAGCCAGTGAAGACTCCAGTTTAGCTGAAACTCTTGCACCTACCTATGAAGGCGCTTCATGAAGGAGGCGAGAAAATGGAGTGCAGGAGAGATGCCCTTGGCCTTAGGAGGCCCAGACTATGCTGATGCTCTCAGGAGCTGCCCCTCTGGGTCCAGATCCCTTGCATTGCCCGAAAGCCTGTGTGTATAGGCATCCACCAATTTCCTCTTCGAATGAAGCCATGAGCCACACAAGGCTCCAGTTTATCTGACCCTGTTGAACTCACCTATGAAGGCATTTGTTGAAGGAGGCGTGAACATGGAGTGCCGGAGCGATGCCCTTGGTCTTAGGAGGCCCATCCCCTGCTGCTGTTCTCAGGAGCTGCCCCTCTGGACCCAGAACCATAGCCTTGCCCAAAGGGCAGGCTCTATAGGAAACCACCAATTTCCTCTTTCAATGGAGTTATGAAATAGAGCAGACTCCAGAATAGCTGACCCTCTTGCACCCACTTGTGGAAGCGACTCTTCAATGAGGCATATAAATTGAGTGCAGGAGATGCCCTTGGTCTTATGAGGCCCAGACACTGCTGCAGTTCTCAGGAGCTACCCCTCTGGACTCAGACCCATAGCCTTGCCAGTAGGGCTAAGTTTATAGGAAACCACCAATTTCCTCTTTGAAAGAAGCCATGAGCCACAAAAATCTCCAGTTTAACTGACCCATTGCCCCCAAGTATGAAGGTGCTTCATGAAGGAGGCGTGTACCTGGAGTGCAGGGGAGATGTCCTTGGTCTTAGCAAGCCCAGCACCTGCTGAAGTTTCAAGGAGCTGCCTCTCTGGACCCAGACCCATCGCCTTGCCCGAAGGGCTGGCTGCATAGGAAAACAACAGTTTCCTCTTTCAATGAAGTTATGAAACATAGCAGACTCCAGAATAGATGACACACTTGCACCCAGCTGTGGAAGCGACTCATCAATGAGGTGTGAACATGGAGTGCAAGAGAGATGCCCTTGGTCTTAGGAGGCCTAGCCCCTGCTGCTGTTCTCAGGAGCTGCCCCTCTGGACCGGGACACATAGCCTTGCCCGAAGGGCTGGCTCTATAGGAAACCACCCAATTCCTCTTTCAATGGAGTTGTGAAATAGAGCACATTCCAAAATAGCTGTCCCTCTTGCAGCCACTTGTGGAAGCGACTCATCAATGAGGCATGAACATGGAGTGCAGGACACATGCCCTTGGTCTTATGAGGCCAATACCATGCTGCTGTTCTCAGTAACTGCCCCTCTGGGCCCAGACCCATAGCCTTGCCCGAAGGGTTGGGTGTATAGGAAACCACCAATTTCCTCTTTCAATGAAGCCATGGGCCAGTGAAGTCTCCAGCTTAGCTGACCCTCTTGCACCCACTTACGAAGGCGCTTCATGAAGGAGGCGAGAAAATGGAGTTCAGGAGAGATGCCCTTGGTCTTAGGAGGCCCAGCCCCTGCTGCCTTTCTCAGGAGCTGCCCCTCTGGACCCAGACCCATAGCCAAGCCCGAAGGGCTGGCTCTATAGGAAACCACCAAATTCCTCTTTCAATGGAGTTATGAAATAGAGCAGACTCCAGAATAGCTGTCCCTCTTGCACCCACCTGTGGATGTGACTCATCAATGAGGAGTGAACATGGAGTGCAGGACAGATGCTCTTGTACTTAGGAGGCCCAGACCATGTTGATGTTCTCAAGAGCTGCCCCTCTGGTACCAGAACTCTATCCTTTCCCTAAGGCATGGGTGTATAGGAAACCAGTAATTTCCTCCTTCAATGAAGCCATGAGCCACACAAGACTCCAGTTTATCTGACTCTCTTCAACGTACCTTTGGAGGCATTTCATGAAAGAAGCGTGAACATGTAGTGCAGAAGAGAAGCCCTTGGTCTTATGAGGCACATCCCCTGCTGCTGTTCGCAGGAGCTGCCCCTCTGTACCCAGAACCATAGTCTTGCCCGAAGGACTGGCTGTATAGGAAACCACCAATTTCCTCTTTCAATGAAGTTATGAAACATAGCAGACTCCAGAATAGATGACGCACTTGCACCCACCTGTGGAAGCGACTCATCAATGAGGTGAGAACATGGAGTGCAGGAGATGCCCTTGGTCTTAGGAGGCCCAGGCCCTCCTGCTGTTCTTAGGGGCTGCCCATCTGGACACAGACCCATAGCCTGGCCCAAACGGCTGGGTGTATAGGATACCACCAATTTCCTCTTTGAATGAAGCCATGGGCCAGACAAGACTCCAGTATATCTGACCCTCTTGAACCCACCCATTGGGGCATTTCATGAAAGAAGTATGAACATGGAGTGCAGGAGATATGCCCTTGGTCATAAGAGACCCATACCCTGCTGCTGTTCTCAGGAGCTGCCCCTCTGGAGCGAGACCCATAGCCTTGCCCGAAGGACTGGCTGTATAGGAAACCACCAATTTCCACTTTCAATGAAGTGATGAATGACAGAAGACTCCAGAATAGCTGACCTATTTGCACCCACCTGTGGAAGCAACTCATCAATGAGGCATGAACATGGAGTGCAGGACAGATGGCCTTGGTCTTAGGAGGCCAATACCATGCTGCTGTTCCCAGTAACTGCCCCTCTGTGCCCAGACCCATAGCCTTTCCCGAAGGGTTGTGTGGATAGGAAACCACCAATTTCCTCTTTCAATGAAGCCATGAGCCAGTGAAGACTCCAGCTTAGCTGACCCTCTTGCATCCTCCTATGAAGGCACTTCATGAAGGAGGCGAGAAAATGGAGTGCAGGAGAGATGCCCTTGGACTTAGGAGGCCCAGCGCCTGCTGCTGTTCTCAGGAGCTGCCCATCTGGACCCAGACTGATAGCCTTGCTCGAAGGGCTGGCTCTATAGGAAACCACCAAATTCCTCTTTCAATGGAGTTATGAAATAGAGCAGACTCCAGAATAGTGCTCCCTCTTGCACCCACCTATGGATGTGATTCATCATTGAGGCTTGAACATGGAGTGCAGCACAGATGCCGTTGTTCTTCGGAGGCCCAGACCATGCTGATGTTCTCAAGACATGCCCCTCTGGTCCCAGAACCATATCCTTTCCCTAAGGCCTGGGTGTATAGGAAACCAGTAATTTCCTCCTTCAATGAAGCCATGAGCCACACAAGACTCCAGTTTATCTGAAACTCTTGAACGTACCTATGGAGGCGTTTCATGAAAGAGGCATGAACATGGAGTGAAGGACAGAAGCACTTGGTATTATGAGGCCTTTCCATTGCTGCCATTTGCAGGAGCTGCCCCTCTGAACCCAGATCCCTAGTCTTGCCCGAAGGGCTGGCTGTATAGGAAACCACCAATTTCCTCTTTCAATGAAGTTATGAAACATAGCAGACTCCAGAATACATGACGCCCTTGAACCCACCTGTGGAAGCGACTCATCAATGACGTGTGAACATGGAGTGCAAGAGAGATGCCCTTGGTCTAAGGAGACCCAGCCCCTGATGCTGTTCTCAGGAGCTGACCCTCTGGACCCAGACCCATAGCCTTGCCCGAAGGCCTGGCTCTATAGGAAACCACCCAATTCATCTTTCAATGGAGTTGTGAAATACAGCACTCTCCAGAATAGCTGTCCCTCTTGCACCCACCTGTGGAAACGACTCATCAATGAGGCGTGAAAATGGAGTGCAAGAGATGCCTTTGGTCTTAGGAGGCCCAGACACTGCTCCTGTTCTCTGGAGCTGCCCCTCTGGACACAGATCCATAACCTTGCCCAAAGGGCTGTGTGTATAGGAAACCACCAATTTCCTCTTTGAATGAAGCCATGAGCCACACAAGACTCCAGTTTACCTGACGCTCTTGAGCCCACCTATGGTGGCATTTCATGAAAGAAGCATGAACATGGAGTGTAGGGGATATGCCCTTGGTCTTAAGAGACCCATACCCCGCTGCTGTTCTCAGGATCTGTCCCTCTGGACCCAGATCCATAGCCTTTCACGAAGGACTCACTGTATAGGAAACCACCAATTTCCACTTTCAATGAAGCTATGAATGACAGAAGACTCCTGAATTGCTTACCCACTTGCCCCCACCTGTGGAAGCGACTCATCCATGAGGCGTGAACGTGGAGTGCAGGACAGATGGCCTTGGTCTTAGGAGGCCAATACCATGCTGCTGTTCTCAGTAACTGCCACTCTGGGCCCAGACCCATAGGCTTGCCCGAAGGGCAGGGTGTATAGGAAACCACCAATTTCTCTTTCAATGAAGCCATGAGCCAGTGAAGACTCCAGTTTAGCTGAAACTCTTGCACCTACCTATGAAGGCGCTTCATGAAGGAGGCGAGAAAATGGAGTGCAGGAGAGATATCCTTGGTCTTAGGAGGCCCAGACTATGCTGATGCTCTCAGGAGCAGCCCCTCTCGGTCCAGATACCTTGCATTGCCCAAAAGCCTGGGTGTATAGGCATCCACCAATTTCCTCTTCGAATGAAGCCATGAGCCACACAAGGCGCCCGTTTATCTCACCCTGTTGAACTCACCTATGAAGGCATTTGTTGAAGGAGGCGTGAACATGGAGTGCCGGAGCGATGCCCTTGGTCTTAGGAGGCCCATCCCCTGCTGCTGTTCTCAGAAGCTGCCCCTCTGGACCCAGAACCATAGCCTTGCCCAAAGGGCAGGCTCTATAGGAAACCACCAATTTCCTCTTTCAATGGAGTTATGAAATAGAGCCGACTCCAGAATAGCTGACCCTCTTGCACCCATTTGTGGAAGCGACTCTTCAATGAGGCATATAACTGGAGTGCAGGAGATGCCCTTGGTCTTATGAGGCCCAGACACTGCTGCAGTTCTCAGGAGCTACCCCTCTGGACTCAGACCCATAGCCTTGCCAGTAGGGCTAAGTTTATAGGAAACCACCAATTTCCTCTTTGAAAGAAGCCATGAGCCACAAAAATCTGCAGCTTAACTGACCCATTGCCCCCAAGTATGAAGGTGCTTCATGAAGGAGGCGTGTACCTGGAGTGCAGGGGAGATGCCCGTGGTCTTAGGAAGCCCAGCCCCTGCTGCAGTTTCAAGGAGCTGCCCCTCTGGACCCAGACCCATAGCCTTGCCCGAAGGGCTGGCTGTATAGGAAAACAACAATTTCCTCTTTCAATGAAGTTATGAAACATAGCAGACTCCAGAAGAGATGATGCACTTGCACCCACCTGTGGAAGCGACAAATCAATGACGTGTGAACATGGAGTGCAAGAGAGATGCCCTTGGTCTTAGGAGGCCAAGAACCTGCTGCTGTTCTCAGGAGCTGACCCTCTGGACCCAGACCCATAGCCTTGACCGAAGGGCTGGCTCTATAGGAAACCACCCAATTCATCTTTCAATGGAGTTGTGAAATACAGCAGTCTCCAGAATAGCTGTCCCTCTTGCACCCACCTCTGGAAACGACTAATCAATGAGGCGTGAAAATGGAGTGCAAGAGATGCCTTTGGTCTTAGGATGCCCAGACACTGCTCCTGTTCCCTGGAGCTGCCCCTCTGGACACAGATCCATAACCTTGCCCAAAGGGCTGTGTGTATAGGAAAGCACCAATTTCCTCTTTGAATGAAGCCATGAACCACACAAGACTCCAGTTTACCTGACCTTCTTGAACCCACCTATGGTGGCATTTCATGAAAGAAGCATGAACATGGAGTGTAGGAGATATGCCCTTGGTCTTAAGAGACCCATACCCTGCTACTGTTCTCAGGATCTTTCCCTCTGGACCCAGATCCATAGCTTTTCACGAAGGACTCGCTGTATAGGAAACCACCAATTTCCACTTTCAATGAAGCTATGAATGACAGAAGACTCCTGAATAGCTGACCCACTTGTACCCACCTGTGGAAGCGACTCATCAATGAGGCGTGAACATGGAGTGCAGGACAGAGGACCTTGGTCTTAGGAGGCCAATATCATGCTGCTGTTCTCAGTAACTGCCCCTCTGGGCCCAGACCCGTAGGCTTGCCCGAAGGGCTGGGTGTATAGGAAACCACCAATTTCCTCTTTCAATGAAGCCATGAGCCAGTGAAGAGTCCAGTTTCGCTGCACCTCTTGCACCCACTTACGAAGGCGCTTCATGAAGGAGGTGAGATAATGGAGTGCAGGAGAGATGCCCTTGGTCTTAGGGGGCCCAGACTATGATGATGTTCTCAGGCGCTGTCCCTCTGGGTCCAGACCCCTAGCATTGCCCTAAAGGGTGGGTGTATAGCAATCCACCAATTTCCTCTTCAAATGAAGCCATGAGCCACACAAGGCTTCAGTTTTTCTGACCATCTTGAACTCAACTATGAAGGCTTTTGTTGAAGAAGGCATGAACATGGAGTGCTGGAGAGATGCACCTGGTCTTAAGAGGCCCATTCCCTGCTGCTGTTCTCAGGAGCTGCCCCTCTGGACCCAGAACCATAGCCTTGCCCAAAGCGCAGGCTCTATAGGAAACCACAAATTTCCTCTTTAAAATGAGTTATGAAATAGAGCAGACACAAGAATACCTGACCCTCTAGCACCCACTTGTGGAAGCGACTCATCAATGAGGCATTAAAATGGAGTGAAGGAGATGCACTTAGTCTTAAGAGGCCCAGACACAGCTGCATTTCTCAGGAGCAACCACTCTGGACCCAGACCGATAGCCTTGACAGAAGGGCTAGGTTTATATGAAACCACCAATTTCCTCTTTGAAAGAAGCCATGAGCCACAGAAAACTCCCGTTTAACTGATCCATTTCCCCAACTATGAAGGTGCTTCATGAAGAAGGCGTGTACATGGAGTGAAGGGGAGATGCCCTTGGACTTAGGAGGTCCAGCCCCTGCTGCTGTTCTCAGGATCTGTCCCTCTGGACCCAGATCCATAGCCTCTCACGAAGGATTCACTGTATAGGAAACCACCAATTTCCACTTTCAATGAAGCTATGAATGACAGAAGACTCCTGAATAGCTGACCCACTTGAACCCACCTTTGGAAGCGACTCATCAATGAGGAGTGAACATGGAGTGCAGGACAGATGGCTTTGGTCTTAGGAGGCCAATACCATGCTGCTGTTCTCAGTAACTGCCCCTCTGGGCCCAGACCCATAGCCTTGCCCAAAAGGCTGGGTGTATAGGAAACCACCAATTTCCTCTTTCAATGAAGCCATGAGCCAGTGAAGACTCCAGTTTAGCTGACCCTCTTGCACCCACCTACGAAGGCGCTTCATGAATGAGGTGAGAAAATGGAGTGCAGGACAGATGCTCTTGGTCTTAGGAGGCCCAGACCATGGTGATGCTCTCAGTAGCTGCCCCTCTGAGTCCAGACCGCTAGCATTGCCTGAAGGGCTGGGTGTATAGGAATCCAACAATTTCTCTTTCAATGAAGCCAGGAGTCAGTGAAGACTCCAGTTTAGCTGAAACTCTTGCACCTACCTACGAAGGCGCTTCATGAAGGAGGCTTGTACATGGAGTGCAGGGGAGATGCCCTTGGTCTTTGGAAGCCCAGCCCCTGCTGCAGTTTCAAGGAGCTGCCCCTCTGGACCCAGACCCAGAGCCTTGCCCGAAGGGCTGGCTGTATAGGAAAACAACAATTTCCTCTTCCAATGAAGTTATGAAACATAGCAGACTCCAGAATAGATGATGCACTTGCACCCACCTGTGGAAGCGACTCATCAATGAGGTGTGAACATGGAGTGCAGGAGAGATACCCTTGGACTTAGGAGGCCCAGCGCCTGCTGCTGTTCTCAGGAGCTGCCCATCTGGACCCAGATCCATAGCCTTGCTCGAAGGGCTGGCTCTATAGGAAACCACCAAATTCCTCTTTCAATGGAGTTATGAAATAGAGCAGACTCCAGAATAGCAGTCCCTCTTGCACCCACCTATGGATGTGACTCATCATTGAGGCCTGAACATGGAGTGCAGGACAGATGCTGTTGTTCTTCGGAGGCCCAGACCATGCTGATGTTCTCAAGACCTGCCCCTCTGGTCCCAGAACCATATCCTTTCCCTAAGGCCTGGGTGTATAGGAAACCAGTAATTTCCTCCTTCAATGAAGCCATGAGCCACACAAGACTCCAGTTTATCTGAAACACTTGAACGTACCTATGGAGGCATTTCATGAAAGAGGCATGAACATGGAGTGAAGGACAGAAGCCCTTGGTATTATGAGGCCCATCACCTGCTGCCATTTGCAGGAGCTGCCCTTCGGAACCCAGACCCCTAGTCTTGCCCGAAGGGCTGGCTGTATAGGAAACCACCAATTTCCTCTTTCAATGAAGTTATGAAACATAGCAGACTCCAGAATACATGACGCACTTGAACCTACCTGTGGAAGCGACTCATCAATGACGTGTGAACATGGAGTGCAAGAGAGATGCCCTTGGTCTCAGGAGGCCCAGCCCCTGCTGCTGTTCTCAGGAGCTGCCCCTCTGGACCTGGACCCATAGCCTTGCCCGAAGGGCTGGCTGTATAGGACACACCAATTTCCTCTTTGAAAGAAGCCATGAGCCGCAAAAACTCCAGTTTAACTGACCCATTGCCCCCACCTATGAAGGTGCTTCATGAAGGAGGCGTGAACATGGAGGTCAGGAGAGATGCCCTTGGTCTGAGGACGCCCAGCCCCTGCTGCTGTTCTAAGGAGCTGACCCTCTGGACCCAGACCCATAGCCTTGCCCGAAGGCCTGGCTCTATAGGAAACCACCCAATTCATCTTTCAATGGAGTTGTGAAATACAGCACTCTCCAGAATAGCTGTCCCTCTTGCACCCACCTGTGGAAACGACTCATCAATGAGGCGTAAAAATGGGGTGCAAGACATGCCTTTGGTCTTAGGAGGCCCAGACACTGCTCCTGTTCCCTGGAGCTGCCCCTCTGGACACAGATCCATAACCTTGCCCAAAGGGCTGTGTGTATAGGAAACCACCAATTTCCTCTTTGAATAAAGCCATGAGGCACACAAGGCTCCAGTTTACCTGACGCTCTTGAACCCACCTATGGTGGCATTTCATGAAAGAAGCATGAACATGGAGTGTAGGGGATATGCCCTTGGTCTTAAGAGACCCATACCCTGCTGCTGTTCTCAGGATCTGTCCCTCTGGACACAGATCCATAGCCTTTCACGAAGGACTCGCTGTATAGGAAACCACCAATTTCCACTTTCAATGAAGCTATGAATGACAGAAGACTCCTGAATAGCTGACCCACTTGCACCCACCTGTGGAAGCGACTCATCAATGAGGCGTGAACGTGGAGTGCAGGACACATGGCCTTGGTCTTAGGAGGCCAATACCATGCTGCTGTTCTCAGTAACTGCCCCTCTGGGCCCAGACCCATAGGCTTGCCCGAAGGGCAGGGTGTATAGGAAACCACCAATTTCTCTTTCAATGAAGCCATGAGCCAGTGAAGACTCCAGTTTAGCTGAAACTCTTGCACCTACCTATGAAGGTGCTTCATGAAGGAGGCGAGAAAATGGAGTGCAGGAGAGATGCCCTTGGCCTTAGGAGGCCCAGACTATGCTGATGCTCTCAGGAGCTGCCCCTCTCGGTCCAGATCCCTTGCATTGCCCGAAAGCCTGGGTGTATAGGCATCCACCAATTTCCTCTTCGAATGAAGCCATGAGCCACACAAGGCTCCAGTTTATCTGACCCTGTTGAACTCACCTATGAAGGCATTTGTTGAAGGAGGCGTGAACATGGAGTGCCGGAGCGATGCCCTTGGTCTTAGGAGGCCCATCCCCTGCTGCTGTTCTCAGGAGCTGCCCCTCTGGACCCAGAACCATAGCCTTGCCCAAAGGGCAGGCTCTATAGGAAACCACCAATTTCCTCTTTCAATGGAGTTATGAAATAGAGCAGACTCCAGAATAGCTGACCCTCTTGCACCCACTTGTGGAAGCGACTCTTCAATGAGGCATATAAATGGAGTGCAGGAGATGCCCTTGGTCTTATGAGGCCCAGACACTGCTGCAGTTCTCAGGAGCTACCCCTCTGGACTCAGACCCATAGCCTTGCCAGTAGGGCTAAGTTTATAGGAAACCACCAATTTCCTCTTTGAAAGAAGCCATGAGCCACAAAAATCTCCAGTTTAACTGACCCATTGCCCCCAAGTATGAAGGTGCTTCATGAAGGAGGCGTGTACCTGGAGTGCAGGGGAGATGCCCTTGGTCTTAGCAAGCCCAGCACCTGCTGCAGTTTCAAGGAGCTGCCCCTCTGGACCCAGACCCATCGCCTTGCCCTAAGGGCTGGCTGCATAGGAAAACAACAGTTTCCTCTTTCAATGAAGTTATGAAACATAGCAGACTCCAGAATAGATGACACACTTGCACCCAGCTGTGGAAGCGACTCATCAATGAGGTGTGAACATGGAGTGCAAGAGAGATGCCCTTGGTCTTAGGAGGCCTAGCCCCTGCTGCTGTTCTCAGGAGCTGCCCCTCTGGACCCGGACACATAGCCTTGCCCTAAGGGCTGGCTCTATAGGAAACCACCCAATTCCTCTTTCAATGGAGTTGTGAAATAGAGCACATTCCAAAATAGCTGTCCCTCTTGCAGCCACTTGTGGAAGCGACTCATCAATGAGGCATGAACATGGAGTGCAGGACACATGCCCTTGGTCTTATGAGGCAAATACCATGCTGCTGTTCTCAGTAACTGCCCCTCTGGGCCCAGACCCATAGCCTTGCCCGAAGGGTTGGGTGTATAGGAAACCACCAATTTCCTCTTTCAATGAAGCCATGAGCCAGTGAAGTCTCCAGCTTAGCTGACCCTCTTGCACCCACTTACGAAGGCGCTTCATGAAGGAGGCGAGAAAATGGAGTTCAGGAGAGATGCCCTTGGTCTTAGGAGGCCCAGCCCCTGCTGCCTTTCTCAGGAGCTGCCCCTCTGGACCCAGACCCATAGCCAAGCCCGAAGGGCTGGCTCTATAGGAAACCACCAAATTCCTCTTTCAATGGAGTTATGAAATAGAGCAGACTCCAGAATAGCTGTCCCTCTTGCACCCACCTGTGGATGTGACTCATCAATGAGGAGTGAACATGGAGTGCAGGACAGATGCTCTTGTACTTAGGAGGCCCAGACCATGTTGATGTTCTCAAGAGCTGCCCCTCTGGTACCAGAACTCTATCCTTTCCCTAAGGCATGGGTGTATAGGAAACCAGTAATTTCCTCCTTCAATGAAGCCATGAGCCACACAAGACTCCAGTTTATCTGACTCTCTTCAACGTACCTTTGGAGGCATTTCATGAAAGAAGCGTGAACATGTAGTGCAGAAGAGAAGCCCTTGGTCTTATGAGGCACATCCCCTGCTGCTGTTCGCAGGAGCTGCCCCTCTGTACCCAGAACCATAGTCTTGCCCGAAGGACTGGCTGTATAGGAAACCACCAATTTCCTCTTTCAATGAAGTTATGAAACATAGCAGACTCCAGAATAGATGACGCACTTGCACCCACCTGTGGAAGCGACTCATCAATGAGGTGAGAACATGGAGTGCAGGAGATGCCCTTGGTCTTAGGAGGCCCAGGCCCTCCTGCTGTTCTCAGGGGCTGCCCATCTGGACACAGACCCATAGCCTGGCCCAAACGGCTGGGTGTATAGGATACCACCAATTTCCTCTTTGAATGAAGCCATGGGCCAGACAAGACTCCAGTATATCTGACCCTCTTGAACCCACCCATTGGGGCATTTCATGAAAGAAGTATGAACATGGAGTGCAGGAGATATGCCCTTGGTCATAAGAGACCCATACCCTGCTGCTGTTCTCAGGAGCTGCCCCTCTGGAGCGAGACCCATAGCCTTGCCCGAAGGACTGGCTGTATAGGAAACCACCAATTTCCACTTTCAATGAAGTGATGAATGACAGAAGACTCCAGGATAGCTCACCTATTTGCACCCACCTGTGGAAGCAACTCATCAATGAGGCATGAACATGGAGTGCAGGACAGATGGCCTTGGTCTTAGGAGGCCAATACCATGCTGCTGTTCCCAGTAACTGCCCCTCTGTGCCCAGACCCATAGCCTTTCCCGAAGGGTTGTGTGGATAGGAAACCACCAATTTCCTCTTTCAATGAAGCCATGAGCCAGTGAAGACTCCAGCTTAGCTGACCCTCTTGCATCCTCCTATGAAGGCACTTCATGAAGGAGGCGAGAAAATGGAGTGCAGGAGAGATGCCCTTGGACTTAGGAGGCCCAGCGCCTGCTGCTGTTCTCAGGAGCTGCCCATCTGGACCCAGACTGATAGCCTTGCTCGAAGGGCTGGCTCTATAGGAAACCACCAAATTCCTCTTTCAATGGAGTTATGAAATAGAGCAGACTCCAGAATAGTGCTCCCTCTTGCACCCACCTATGGATGTGATTCATCATTGAGGCTTGAACATGGAGTGCAGCACAGATGCCGTTGTTCTTCGGAGGCCCAGACCATGCTGATGTTCTCAAGACCTGCCCCTCTGGTCCCAGAACCATATCCTTTCCCTAAGGCCTGGGTGTATAGGAAACCAGTAATTTCCTCCTTCAATGAAGCCATGAGCCACACAAGACTCCAGTTTATCTGAAACTCTTGAACGTACCTATGGAGGCATTTCATGAAAGAGGCATGAACATGGAGTGAAGGACAGAAGCACTTGGTATTATGAGGCCTATCCATTGCTGCCATTTGCAGGAGCTGCCCCTCTGAACCCAGATCCCTAGTCTTGCCCGAAGGGCTGGCTGTATAGGAAACCACCAATTTCCTCTTTCAATGAAGTTATGAAACATAGCAGACTCCAGAATACATGACGCCCTTGAACCCACCTGTGGAAGCGACTCATCAATGACGTGTGAACATGGAGTGCAAGAGAGATGCCCTTGGTCTAAGGAGACCCAGCCCCTGATGCTGTTCTCAGGAGCTGACCCTCTGGACCCAGACCCATAGCCTTGCCCGAAGGCCTGGCTCTATAGGAAACCACCCAATTCATCTTTCAATGGAGTTGTGAAATACAGCACTCTCCAGAATAGCTGTCCCTCTTGCACCCACTTGTGGAAACGACTCATCAATGAGGCGTGAAAATGGAGTGCAAGAGATGCCTTTGGTCTTAGGAGGCCCAGACACTGCTCCTGTTCTCTGGAGCTGCCCCTCTGGACACAGATCCATAACCTTGCCCAAAGGGCTGTGTGTATAGGAAACCACCAATTTCCTCTTTGAATGAAGCCATGAGCCACACAAGACTCCAGTTTACCTGACGCTCTTGAGCCCACCTATGGTGGCATTTCATGAAAGAAGCATGAACATGGAGTGTAGGGGATATGCCCTTGGTCTTAAGAGACCCATACCCCGCTGCTGTTCTCAGGATCTGTCCCTCTGGACCCAGATCCATAGCCTTTCACGAAGGACTCACTGTATAGGAAACCACCAATTTCCACTTTCAATGAAGCTATGAATGACAGAAGACTCCTGAATTGCTTACCCACTTGCCCCCACCTGTGGAAGCGACTCATCAATGAGGCGTGAACGTGGAGTGCAGGACACATGGCCTTGGTCTTAGGAGGCCAATACCATGCTGCTGTTCTCAGTAACTGCCCCTCTGGGCCCAGACCCATAGGCTTGCCCGAAGGGCAGGGTGTATAGGAAACCACCAATTTCTCTTTCAATGAAGCCATGAGCCAGTGAAGACTCCAGTTTAGCTGAAACTCTTGCACCTACCTATGAAGGCGCTTCATGAAGGAGGCGAGAAAATGGAGTGCAGGAGAGATATCCTTGGTCTTAGGAGGCCCAGACTATGCTGATGCTCTCAGGAGCAGCCCCTCTCGGTCCAGATACCTTGCATTGCCCAAAAGCCTGGGTGTATAGGCATCCACCAATTTCCTCTTCGAATGAAGCCATGAGCCACACAAGGCGCCCGTTTATCTCACCCTGTTGAACTCACCTATGAAGGCATTTGTTGAAGGAGGCGTGAACATGGAGTGCCGGAGCGATGCCCTTGGTCTTAGGAGGCCCATCCCCTGCTGCTGTTCTCAGAAGCTGCCCCTCTGGACCCAGAACCATAGCCTTGCCCAAAGGGCAGGCTCTATAGGAAACCACCAATTTCCTCTTTCAATGGAGTTATGAAATAGAGCCGACTCCAGAATAGCTGACCCTCTTGCACCCATTTGTGGAAGCGACTCTTCAATGAGGCATATAACTGGAGTGCAGGAGATGCCCTTGGTCTTATGAGGCCCAGACACTGCTGCAGTTCTCAGGAGCTACCCCTCTGGACTCAGACCCATAGCCTTGCTAGTAGGGCTAAGTTTATAGGAAACCACCAATTTCCTCTTTGAAAGAAGCCATGAGCCACAAAAATCTGCAGCTTAACTGACCCATTGCCCCCAAGTATGAAGGTGCTTCATGAAGGAGGCGTGTACCTGGAGTGCAGGGGAGATGCCCGTGGTCTTAGGAAGCCCAGCCCCTGCTGCAGTTTCAAGGAGCTGCCCCTCTGGACCCAGACCCATAGCCTTGCCCGAAGGGCTGGCTGTATAGGAAAACAACAATTTCCTCTTTCAATGAAGTTATGAAACATAGCAGACTCCAGAAGAGATGATGCACTTGCACCCACCTGTGGAAGCGACAAATCAATGACGTGTGAACATGGAGTGCAAGAGAGATGCCCTTGGTCTTAGGAGGCCAAGAACCTGCTGCTGTTCTCAGGAGCTGACCCTCTGGACCCAGACCCATAGCCTTGCCCGAAGGGCTGGCTCTATAGGAAACCACCCAATTCATCTTTCAATGGAGTTGTGAAATACAGCAGTCTCCAGAATAGCTGTCCCTCTTGCACCCACCTCTGGAAACGACTAATCAATGAGGCGTGAAAATGGAGTGCAAGAGATGCCTTTGGACTTAGGAGGCCCAGACACTGCTCCTGTTCCCTGGAGCTGCCCCTCTGGACACAGATCCATAACCTTGCCCAAAGGGCTGTGTGTATAGGAAAGCACCAATTTCCTCTTTGAATGAAGCCATGAACCACACAAGACTCCAGTTTACCTGACCTTCTTGAACCCACCTATGGTGGCATTTCATGAAAGAAGCATGAACATGGAGTGTAGGAGATATGCCCTTGGTCTTAAGAGACCCATACCCTGCTACTGTTCTCAGGATCTTTCCCTCTGGACCCAGATCCATAGCTTTTCACGAAGGACTCGCTGTATAGGAAACCACCAATTTCCACTTTCAATGAAGCTATGAATGACAGAAGACTCCTGAATAGCTGACCCACTTGTACCCACCTGTGGAAGCGACTCATCAATGAGGCGTGAACATGGAGTGCAGGACAGAGGACCTTGGTCTTAGGAGGCCAATATCATGCTGCTGTTCTCAGTAACTGCCCCTCTGGGCCCAGACCCGTAAGCTTGCCCGAAGGGCTGGGTGTATAGGAAACCACCAATTTCCTCTTTCAATGAAGCCATGAGCCAGTGAAGAGTCCAGTTTCGCTGCACCTCTTGCACCCACTTACGAAGGCGCTTCATGAAGGAGGTGAGATAATGGAGTGCAGGAGAGATGCCCTTGGTCTTAGGGGGCCCAGACTATGATGATGTTCTCAGGCGCTGTCCCTCTGGGTCCAGACCCCTAGCATTGCCCTAAAGGGTGGGTGTATAGCAATCCACCAATTTCCTCTTCAAATGAAGCCATGAGCCACACAAGGCTTCAGTTTTTCTGACCATCTTGAACTCAACTATGAAGGCTTTTGTTGAAGAAGGCATGAACATGGAGTGCTGGAGAGATGCACCTGGTCTTAAGAGGCCCATTCCCTGCTGCTGTTCTCAGGAGCTGCCCCTCTGGACCCAGAACCATAGCCTTGCCCAAAGCGCAGGCTCTATAGGAAACCACAAATTTCCTCTTTAAAATGAGTTATGAAATAGAGCAGACACAAGAATACCTGACCCTCTAGCACCCACTTGTGGAAGCGACTCATCAATGAGGCATTAAAATGGAGTGAAGGAGATGCACTTAGTCTTAAGAGGCCCAGACACAGCTGCATTTCTCAGGAGCAACCACTCTGGACCCAGACCGATAGCCTTGACAGAAGGGCTAGGTTTATATGAAACCACCAATTTCCTCTTTGAAAGAAGCCATGAGCCACAGAAAACTCCCGTTTAACTGATCCATTTCCCCAACTATGAAGGTGCTTCATGAAGAAGGCGTGTACATGGAGTGAAGGGGAGATGCCCTTGGACTTAGGAGGTCCAGCCCCTGCTGCTGTTCTCAGGATCTGTCCCTCTGGACCCAGATCCATAGCCTCTCACGAAGGATTCACTGTATAGGAAACCACCAATTTCCACTTTCAATGAAGCTATGAATGACAGAAGACTCCTGAATAGCTGACCCACTTGAACCCACCTGTGGAAGCGACTCATCAATGAGGAGTGAACATGGAGTGCAGGACAGATGGCTTTGGTCTTAGGAGGCCAATACCATGCTGCTGTTCTCAGTAACTGCCCCTCTGGGCCCAGACCCATAGCCTTGCCCAAAAGGCTGGGTGTATAGGAAACCACCAATTTCCTCTTTCAATGAAGCCATGAGCCAGTGAAGACTCCAGTTTAGCTGACCCTCTTGCACCCACCTACGAAGGCGCTTCATGAATGAGGTGAGAAAATGGAGTGCAGGACAGATGCTCTTGGTCTTAGGAGGCCCAGACCATGGTGATGCTCTCAGTAGCTGCCCCTCTGAGTCCAGACCGCTAGCATTGCCTGAAGGGCTGGGTGTATAGGAATCCAACAATTTCTCTTTCAATGAAGCCAGGAGTCAGTGAAGACTCCAGTTTAGCTGAAACTCTTGCACCTACCTACGAAGGCGCTTCATGAAGGAGGCGTGTACATGGAGTGCAGGGGAGATGCCCTTGGTCTTTGGAAGCCCAGCCCCTGCTACAGTTTCAAGGAGCTGCCCCTCTGGACCCAGACCCAGAGCCTTGCCCGAAGGGCTGGCTGTATAGGAAAACAACAATTTCCTCTTCCAATGAAGTTATGAAACATAGCAGACTCCAGAATAGATGATGCACTTGCACCCACCTGTGGAAGCGACTCATCAATGAGGTGTGAACATGGAGTGCAGGAGAGATACCCTTGGACTTAGGAGGCCCAGCGCCTGCTGCTGTTCTCAGGAGCTGCCCCTCTGGACCCAGACCCATAGCCAAGCCCGAAGGGCTGGCTCTATAGGAAACCACCAAATTCCTCTTTCAATGGAGTTATGAAATAGAGCAGACTCCAGAATAGCAGTCCCTCTTGCACCCACCTATGGATGTGACTCATCATTGAGGCCTGAACATGGAGTGCAGGACAGATGCTGTTGTTCTTCGGAGGCCCAGACCATGCTGATGTTCTCAAGACCTGCCCCTCTGGTCCCAGAACCATATCCTTTCCCTAAGGCCTGGGTGTATAGGAAACCAGTAATTTCCTCCTTCAATGAAGCCATGAGCCACACAAGACTCCAGTTTATCTGAAACACTTGAACGTACCTATGGAGGCATTTCATGAAAGAGGCATGAACATGGAGTGAAGGACAGAAGCCCTTGGTATTATGAGGCCCATCACCTGCTGCCATTTGCAGGAGCTGCCCTTCGGAACCCAGACCCCTAGTCTTGCCCGAAGGGCTGGCTGTATAGGAAACCACCAATTTCCTCTTTCAATGAAGTTACGAAACATAGCAGACTCCAGAATACATGACGCACTTGAACCTACCTGTGGAAGCGACTCATCAATGACGTGTGAACATGGAGTGCAAGAGAGATGCCCTTGGTCTCAGGAGGCCCAGCCCCTGCTGCTGTTCTCAGGAGCTGCCCCTCTGGACCTGGACCCATAGCCTTGCCCGAAGGGCTGGCTGTATAGGACACACCAATTTCCTCTTTGAAAGAAGCCATGAGCCGCAAAAACTCCAGTTTAACTGACCCATTGCCCCCACCTATGAAGGTGCTTCATGAAGGAGGCGTGAACATGGAGGTCAGGAGAGATGCCCTTGGTCTGAGGACGCCCAGCCCCTGCTGCTGTTCTAAGGAGCTGACCCTCTGGACCCAGACCCATAGCCTTGCCCGAAGGCCTGGCTCTATAGGAAACCACCCAATTCATCTTTCAATGGAGTTGTGAAATACAGCACTCTCCAGAATAGCTGTCCCTCTTGCACCCACCTGTGGAAACGACTCATCAATGAGGCGTGAAAATGGAGTGCAAGACATGCCTTTGGTCTTAGGAGGCCCAGACACTGCTCCTGTTCCCTGGAGCTGCCCCTCTGGACACAGATCCATAACCTTGCCCAAAGGGCTGTGTGTATAGGAAACCACCAATTTCCTCTTTGAATAAAGCCATGAGGCACACAAGGCTCCAGTTTACCTGACGCTCTTGAACCCACCTATGGTGGCATTTCATGAAAGAAGCATGAACATGGAGTGTAGGGGATATGCCCTTGGTCTTAAGAGACCCATACCCTGCTGCTGTTCTCAGGATCTGTCCCTCTGGACACAGATCCATAGCCTTTCACGAAGGACTCGCTGTATAGGAAACCACCAATTTCCACTTTCAATGAAGCTATGAATGACAGAAGACTCCTGAATAGCTGACCCACTTGCACCCACCTATGGAAGCGACTCATCAATGAGGCGTGAACATGGAGTGCAGGACAGATGGCCTTGGTCTTAGGAGGCCAATACCATGCTGCTGTTCTCAGTAACTGCCCCTCTGGGCCCAGACCCATAGGCTTGCCCGAAGGGCAGGGTGTATAGGAAACCACCAATTTCTCTTTCAATGAAGCCATGAGCCAGTGAAGACTCCAGTTTAGCTGAAACTCTTGCACCTACCTATGAAGGCGCTTCATGAAGGAGGCGAGAAAATGGAGTGCAGGAGAGATGCCCTTGGCCTTAGGAGGCCCAGACTATGCTGATGCTCTCAGGAGCTGCCCCTCTGGGTCCAGATCCCTTGCATTGCCCGAAAGCCTGGGTGTATAGGCATCCACCAATTTCCTCTTCGAATGAAGCCATGAGCCACACAAGGCTCCAGTTTATCTGACCCTGTTGAACTCACCTATGAAGGCATTTGTTGAAGGAGGCGTGAACATGGAGTGCCGGAGCGATGCCCTTGGTCTTAGGAGGCCCATCCCCTGCTGCTGTTCTCAGGAGCTGCCCCTCTGGACCCAGAACCATAGCCTTGCCCAAAGGGCAGGCTCTATAGGAAACCACCAATTTCCTCTTTCAATGGAGTTATGAAATAGAGCAGACTCCAGAATAGCTGACCCTCTTGCACCCACTTGTGGAAGCGACTCTTCAATGAGGCATATAAATGGAGTGCAGGAGATGCCCTTGGTCTTATGAGGCCCAGACACTGCTGCAGTTCTCAGGAGCTACCCCTCTGGACTCAGACCCATAGCCTTGCCAGTAGGGCTAAGTTTATAGGAAACCACCAATTTCCTCTTTGAAAGAAGCCATGAGCCACAAAAATCTCCAGTTTAACTGACCCATTGCCCCCAAGTATGAAGGTGCTTCATGAAGGAGGCGTGTACCTGGAGTGCAGGGGAGATGTCCTTGGTCTTAGCAAGCCCAGCACCTGCTGAAGTTTCAAGGAGCTGCCTCTCTGGACCCAGACCCATTGCCTTGCCCGAAAGGCTGGCTGCATAGGAAAACAACAGTTTCCTCTTTCAATGAAGTTATGAAACATAGCAGACTCCAGAATAGATGACACACTTGCACCCAGCTGTGGAAGCGACTCATCAATGAGGTGTGAACATGGAGTGCAAGAGAGATGCCCTTGGTCTTAGGAGGCCTAGCCCCTGCTGCTGTTCTCAGGAGCTGCCCCTCTGGACCGGGACACATAGCCTTGCCAGAAGGGCTGGCTCTATAGGAAACCACCCAATTCCTCTTTCAATGGAGTTGTGAAATAGAGCACATTCCAAAATAGCTGTCCCTCTTGCAGCCACTTGTGGAAGCGACTCATCAATGAGGCATGAACATGGAGTGCAGGACACATGCCCTTGGTCTTATGAGGCCAATACCATGCTGCTGTTCTCAGTAACTGCCCCTCTGGGCCCAGACCCATAGCCTTGCCCGAAGGGTTGGGTGTATAGGAAACCACCAATTTCCTCTTTCAATGAAGCCATGGGCCAGTGAAGTCTCCAGCTTAGCTGACCCTCTTGCACCCACTTACGAAGGCGCTTCATGAAGGAGGCGAGAAAATGGAGTTCAGGAGAGATGCCCTTGGTCTTAGGAGGCCCAGCCCCTGCTGCCTTTCTCAGGAGCTGCCCCTCTGGACCCAGACCCATAGCCAAGCCCGAAGGGCTGGCTCTATAGGAAACCACCAAATTCCTCTTTCAATGGAGTTATGAAATAGAGCAGACTCCAGAATAGCTGTCCCTCTTGCACCCACCTGTGGATGTGACTCATCAATGAGGAGTGAACATGGAGTGCAGGACAGATGCTCTTGTACTTAGGAGGCCCAGACCATGTTGATGTTCTCAAGAGCTGCCCCTCTGGTACCAGAACTCTATCCTTTCCCTAAGGCATGGGTGTATAGGAAACCAGTAATTTCCTCCTTCAATGAAGCCATGAGCCACACAAGACTCCAGTTTATCTGACTCTCTTCAACGTACCTTTGGAGGCATTTCATGAAAGAAGCGTGAACATGTAGTGCAGAAGAGAAGCCCTTGGTCTTATGAGGCACATCCCCTGCTGCTGTTCGCAGGAGCTGCCCCTCTGTACCCAGAACCATAGTCTTGCCCGAAGGACTGGCTGTATAGGAAACCACCAATTTCCTCTTTCAATGAAGTTATGAAACATAGCAGACTCCAGAATAGATGACGCACTTGCACCCACCTGTGGAAGCGACTCATCAATGAGGTGAGAACATGGAGTGCAGGAGATGCCCTTGGTCTTAGGAGGCCCAGGCCCTCCTGCTGTTCTCAGGGGCTGCCCATCTGGACACAGACCCATAGCCTGGCCCAAACGGCTGGGTGTATAGGATACCACCAATTTCCTCTTTGAATGAAGCCATGGGCCAGACAAGACTCCAGTATATCTGACCCTCTTGAACCCACCCATTGGGGCATTTCATGAAAGAAGTATGAACATGGAGTGCAGGAGATATGCCCTTGGTCATAAGAGACCCATACCCTGCTGCTGTTCTCAGGAGCTGCCCCTCTGGAGCGAGACCCATAGCCTTGCCCGAAGGACTGGCTGTATAGGAAACCACCAATTTCCACTTTCAATGAAGTGATGAATGACAGAAGACTCCAGAATAGCTGACCTATTTGCACCCACCTGTGGAAGCAACTCATCAATGAGGCATGAACATGGAGTGCAGGACAGATGGCCTTGGTCTTAGGAGGCCAATACCATGCTGCTGTTCCCAGTAACTGCCCCTCTGTGCCCAGACCCATAGCCTTTCCCGAAGGGTTGTGTGGATAGGAAACCACCAATTTCCTCTTTCAATGAAGCCATGAGCCAGTGAAGACTCCAGCTTAGCTGACCCTCTTGCATCCTCCTATGAAGGCACTTCATGAAGGAGGCGAGAAAATGGAGTGCAGGAGAGATGCCCTTGGACTTAGGAGGCCCAGCGCCTGCTGCTGTTCTCAGGAGCTGCCCATCTGGACCCAGACTGATAGCCTTGCTCGAAGGGCTGGCTCTATAGGAAACCACCAAATTCCTCTTTCAATGGAGTTATGAAATAGAGCAGACTCCAGAATAGTGCTCCCTCTTGCACCCACCTATGGATGTGATTCATCATTGAGGCTTGAACATGGAGTGCAGCACAGATGCCGTTGTTCTTCGGAGGCCCAGACCATGCTGATGTTCTCAAGACATGCCCCTCTGGTCCCAGAACCATATCCTTTCCCTAAGGCCTGGGTGTATAGGAAACCAGTAATTTCCTCCTTCAATGAAGCCATGAGCCACACAAGACTCCAGTTTATCTGAAACTCTTGAACGTACCTATGGAGGCGTTTCATGAAAGAGGCATGAACATGGAGTGAAGGACAGAAGCACTTGGTATTATGAGGCCTTTCCATTGCTGCCATTTGCAGGAGCTGCCCCTCTGAACCCAGATCCCTAGTCTTGCCCGAAGGGCTGGCTGTATAGGAAACCACCAATTTCCTCTTTCAATGAAGTTATGAAACATAGCAGACTCCAGAATACATGACGCCCTTGAACCCACCTGTGGAAGCGACTCATCAATGACGTGTGAACATGGAGTGCAAGAGAGATGCCCTTGGTCTAAGGAGACCCAGCCCCTGATGCTGTTCTCAGGAGCTGACCCTCTGGACCCAGACCCATAGCCTTGCCCGAAGGCCTGGCTCTATAGGAAACCACCCAATTCATCTTTCAATGGAGTTGTGAAATACAGCACTCTCCAGAATAGCTGTCCCTCTTGCACCCACCTGTGGAAACGACTCATCAATGAGGCGTGAAAATGGAGTGCAAGAGATGCCTTTGGTCTTAGGAGGCCCAGACACTGCTCCTGTTCTCTGGAGCTGCCCCTCTGGACACAGATCCATAACCTTGCCCAAAGGGCTGTGTGTATAGGAAACCACCAATTTCCTCTTTGAATAAAGCCATGAGGCACACAAGGCTCCAGTTTACCTGACGCTCTTGAACCCACCTATGGTGGCATTTCATGAAAGAAGCATGAACATGGAGTGTAGGGGATATGCCCTTGGTCTTAAGAGACCCATACCCTGCTGCTGTTCTCAGGATCTGTCCCTCTGGACCCAGATCCATAGCCTTTCACGAAGGACTCGCTGTATAGGAAACCACCAATTTCCACTTTCAATGAAGCTATGAATGACAGAAGACTCCTGAATAGCTGACCCACTTGCACCCACCTGTGGAAGCGACTCATCAATGAGGCGTGAACGTGGAGTGCAGGACAGATGGCCTTGGTCTTAGGAGGCCAATACCATGCTGCTGTTCTCAGTAACTGCCCCTCTGGGCCCAGACCCATAGGCTTGCCCGAAGGGCAGGGTGTATAGGAAACCACCAATTTCTCTTTCAATGAAGCCATGAGCCAGTGAAGACTCCAGTTTAGCTGAAACTCTTGCACCTACCTATGAAGGCGCTTCATGAAGGAGGCGAGAAAATGGAGTGCAGGAGAGATGCCCTTGGCCTTAGGAGGCCCAGACTATGCTGATGCTCTCAGGAGCTGCCCCTCTCGGTCCAGATCCCTTGCATTGCCCGAAAGCCTGGGTGTATAGGCATCCACCAATTTCCTCTTCGAATGAAGCCATGAGCCACACAAGGCTCCAGTTTATCTGACCCTGTTGAACTCACCTATGAAGGCATTTGTTGAAGGAGGCGTGAACATGGAGTGCCGGAGCGATGCCCTTGGTCTTAGGAGGCCCATCCCCTGCTGCTGTTCTCAGGAGCTGCCCCTCTGGACCCAGAACCATAGCCTTGCCCAAAGGGCAGTCTCTATAGGAAACCACCAATTTCCTCTTTCAATGGAGTTATGAAATAGAGCAGACTCCAGAATAGCTGACCCTCTTGCACCCACTTGTGGAAGCGACTCTTCAATGAGGCCTATAAATGGAGTGCAGGAGATGCCCTTGGTCTTATGAGGCCCAGACACTGCTGCAGTTCTCAGGAGCTACCCCTCTGGACTCAGACCCATAGCCTTGCCAGTAGGGCTAAGTTTATAGGAAACCACCAATTTCCTCTTTGAAAGAAGCCATGAGCCACAAAAATCTCCAGTTTAACTGACCCATTGCCCCCAAGTATGAAGGTGCTTCATGAAGGAGGCGTGTACCTGGAGTGCAGGGGAGATGCCCTTGGTCTTAGCAAGCCCAGCACCTGCTGCAGTTTCAAGGAGCTGCCCCTCTGGACCCAGACCCATCGCCTTGCCCGAAGGGCTGGCTGCATAGGAAAACAACAGTTTCCTCTTTCAATGAAGTTATGAAACATAGCAGACTCCAGAATAGATGACACACTTGCACCCAGCTGTGGAAGCGACTCATCAATGAGGTGTGAACATGGAGTGCAAGAGAGATGCCCTTGGTCTTAGGAGGCCTAGCCCCTGCTGCTGTTCTCAGGAGCTGCCCCTCTGGACCCGGACACATAGCCTTGCCCTAAGGGCTGGCTCTATAGGAAACCACCCAATTCCTCTTTCAATGGAGTTGTGAAATAGAGCACATTCCAAAATAGCTGTCCCTCTTGCAGCCACTTGTGGAAGCGACTCATCAATGAGGCATGAACATGGAGTGCAGGACACATGCCCTTGGTCTTATGAGGCAAATACCATGCTGCTGTTCTCAGTAACTGCCCCTCTGGGCCCAGACCCATAGCCTTGCCCGAAGGGTTGGGTGTATAGGAAACCACCAATTTCCTCTTTCAATGAAGCCATGAGCCAGTGAAGTCTCCAGCTTAGCTGACCCTCTTGCACCCACTTACGAAGGCGCTTCATGAAGGAGGCGAGAAAATGGAGTTCAGGAGAGATGCCCTTGGTCTTAGGAGGCCCAGCCCCTGCTGCCTTTCTCAGGAGCTGCCCCTCTGGACCCAGACCCATAGCCAAGCCCGAAGGGCTGGCTCTATAGGAAACCACCAAATTCCTCTTTCAATGGAGTTATGAAATAGAGCAGACTCCAGAATAGCTGTCCCTCTTGCACCCACCTGTGGATGTGACTCATCAATGAGGAGTGAACATGGAGTGCAGGACAGATGCTCTTGTACTTAGGAGGCCCAGACCATGTTGATGTTCTCAAGAGCTGCCCCTCTGGTACCAGAACTCTATCCTTTCCCTAAGGCATGGGTGTATAGGAAACCAGTAATTTCCTCCTTCAATGAAGCCATGAGCCACACAAGACTCCAGTTTATCTGACTCTCTTCAACGTACCTTTGGAGGCATTTCATGAAAGAAGCGTGAACATGTAGTGCAGAAGAGAAGCCCTTGGTCTTATGAGGCACATCCCCTGCTGCTGTTCGCAGGAGCTGCCCCTCTGTACCCAGAACCATAGTCTTGCCCGAAGGACTGGCTGTATAGGAAACCACCAATTTCCTCTTTCAATGAAGTTATGAAACATAGCAGACTCCAGAATAGATGACGCACTTGCACCCACCTGTGGAAGCGACTCATCAATGAGGTGAGAACATGGAGTGCAGGAGATGCCCTTGGTCTTAGGAGGCCCAGGCCCTCCTGCTGTTCTCAGGGGCTGCCCATCTGGACACAGACCCATAGCCTGGCCCAAACGGCTGGGTGTATAGGATACCACCAATTTCCTCTTTGAATGAAGCCATGGGCCAGACAAGACTCCAGTATATCTGACCCTCTTGAACCCACCCATTGGGGCATTTCATGAAAGAAGTATGAACATGGAGTGCAGGAGATATGCCCTTGGTCATAAGAGACCCATACCCTGCTGCTGTTCTCAGGAGCTGCCCCTCTGGAGCGAGACCCATAGCCTTGCCCGAAGGACTGGCTGTATAGGAAACCACCAATTTCCACTTTCAATGAAGTGATGAATGACAGAAGACTCCAGGATAGCTGACCTATTTGCACCCACCTGTGGAAGCAACTCATCAATGAGGCATGAACATGGAGTGCAGGACAGATGGCCTTGGTCTTAGGAGGCCAATACCATGCTGCTGTTCCCAGTAACTGCCCCTCTGTGCCCAGACCCATAGCCTTTCCCGAAGGGTTGTGTGGATAGGAAACCACCAATTTCCTCTTTCAATGAAGCCATGAGCCAGTGAAGACTCCAGCTTAGCTGACCCTCTTGCATCCTCCTATGAAGGCACTTCATGAAGGAGGCGAGAAAATGGAGTGCAGGAGAGATGCCCTTGGACTTAGGAGGCCCAGCGCCTGCTGCTGCTCTCAGGAGCTGCCCATCTGGACCCAGACTGATAGCCTTGCTCGAAGGGCTGGCTCTATAGGAAACCACCAAATTCCTCTTTCAATGGAGTTATGAAATAGAGCAGACTCCAGAATAGTGCTCCCTCTTGCACCCACCTATGGATGTGATTCATCATTGAGGCTTGAACATGGAGTGCAGCACAGATGCCGTTGTTCTTCGGAGGCCCAGACCATGCTGATGTTCTCAAGACCTGCCCCTCTGGTCCCAGAACCATATCCTTTCCCTAAGGCCTGGGTGTATAGGAAACCAGTAATTTCCTCCTTCAATGAAGCCATGAGCCACACAAGACTCCAGTTTATCTGAAACTCTTGAACGTACCTATGGAGGCATTTCATGAAAGAGGCATGAACATGGAGTGAAGGACAGAAGCACTTGGTATTATGAGGCCTATCCATTGCTGCCATTTGCAGGAGCTGCCCCTCTGAACCCAGATCCCTAGTCTTGCCCGAAGGGCTGGCTGTATAGGAAACCACCAATTTCCTCTTTCAATGAAGTTATGAAACATAGCAGACTCCAGAATACATGACGCCCTTGAACCCACCTGTGGAAGCGACTCATCAATGACGTGTGAACATGGAGTGCAAGAGAGATGCCCTTGGTCTAAGGAGACCCAGCCCCTGATGCTGTTCTCAGGAGCTGACCCTCTGGACCCAGACCCATAGCCTTGCCCGAAGGCCTGGCTCTATAGGAAACCACCCAATTCATCTTTCAATGGAGTTGTGAAATACAGCACTCTCCAGAATAGCTGTCCCTCTTGCACCCACCTGTGGAAACGACTCATCAATGAGGCGTGAAAATGGAGTGCAAGAGATGCCTTTGGTCTTAGGAGGCCCAGACACTGCTCCTGTTCTCTGGAGCTGCCCCTCTGGACACAGATCCATAACCTTGCCCAAAGGGCTGTGTGTATAGGAAACCACCAATTTCCTCTTTGAATGAAGCCATGAGCCACACAAGACTCCAGTTTACCTGACGCTCTTGAGCCCACCTATGGTGGCATTTCATGAAAGAAGCATGAACATGGAGTGTAGGGGATATGCCCTTGGTCTTAAGAGACCCATACCCCGCTGCTGTTCTCAGGATCTGTCCCTCTGGACCCAGATCCATAGCCTTTCACGAAGGACTCACTGTATAGGAAACCACCAATTTCCACTTTCAATGAAGCTATGAATGACAGAAGACTCCTGAATTGCTTACCCACTTGCCCCCACCTGTGGAAGCGACTCATCCATGAGGCGTGAACGTGGAGTGCAGGACACATGGCCTTGGTCTTAGGAGGCCAATACCATGCTGCTGTTCTCAGTAACTGCCCCTCTGGGCCCAGACCCATAGGCTTGCCCGAAGGGCAGGGTGTATAGGAAACCACCAATTTCTCTTTCAATGAAGCCATGAGCCAGTGAAGACTCCAGTTTAGCTGAAACTCTTGCACCTACCTATGAAGGCGCTTCATGAAGGAGGCGAGAAAATGGAGTGCAGGAGAGATATCCTTGGTCTTAGGAGGCCCAGACTATGCTGATGCTCTCAGGAGCAGCCCCTCTCGGTCCAGATACCTTGCATTGCCCAAAAGCCTGGGTGTATAGGCATCCACCAATTTCCTCTTCGAATGAAGCCATGAGCCACACAAGGCGCCCGTTTATCTCACCCTGTTGAACTCACCTATGAAGGCATTTGTTGAAGGAGGCGTGAACATGGAGTGCCGGAGCGATGCCCTTGGTCTTAGGAGGCCCATCCCCTGCTGCTGTTCTCAGAAGCTGCCCCTCTGGACCCAGAACCATAGCCTTGCCCAAAGGGCAGGCTCTATAGGAAACCACCAATTTCCTCTTTCAATGGAGTTATGAAATAGAGCCGACTCCAGAATAGCTGACCCTCTTGCACCCATTTGTGGAAGCGACTCTTCAATGAGGCATATAACTGGAGTGCAGGAGATGCCCTTGGTCTTATGAGGCCCAGACACTGCTGCAGTTCTCAGGAGCTACCCCTCTGGACTCAGACCCATAGCCTTGCCAGTAGGGCTAAGTTTATAGGAAACCACCAATTTCCTCTTTGAAAGAAGCCATGAGCCACAAAAATCTGCAGCTTAACTGACCCATTGCCCCCAAGTATGAAGGTGCTTCATGAAGGAGGCGTGTACCTGGAGTGCAGGGGAGATGCCCGTGGTCTTAGGAAGCCCAGCCCCTGCTGCAGTTTCAAGGAGCTGCCCCTCTGGACCCAGACCCATAGCCTTGCCCGAAGGGCTGGCTGTATAGGAAAACAACAATTTCCTCTTTCAATGAAGTTATGAAACATAGCAGACTCCAGAAGAGATGATGCACTTGCACCCACCTGTGGAAGCGACAAATCAATGACGTGTGAACATGGAGTGCAAGAGAGATGCCCTTGGTCTTAGGAGGCCAAGAACCTGCTGCTGTTCTCAGGAGCTGACCCTCTGGACCCAGACCCATAGCCTTGACCGAAGGGCTGGCTCTATAGGAAACCACCCAATTCATCTTTCAATGGAGTTGTGAAATACAGCAGTCTCCAGAATAGCTGTCCCTCTTGCACCCACCTCTGGAAACGACTAATCAATGAGGCGTGAAAATGGAGTGCAAGAGATGCCTTTGGTCTTAGGAGGCCCAGACACTGCTCCTGTTCCCTGGAGCTGCCCCTCTGGACACAGATCCATAACCTTGCCCAAAGGGCTGTGTGTATAGGAAAGCACCAATTTCCTCTTTGAATGAAGCCATGAACCACACAAGACTCCAGTTTACCTGACCTTCTTGAACCCACCTATGGTGGCATTTCATGAAAGAAGCATGAACATGGAGTGTAGGAGATATGCCCTTGGTCTTAAGAGACCCATACCCTGCTACTGTTCTCAGGATCTGTCCCTCTGGACCCAGATCCATAGCTTTTCACGAAGGACTCGCTGTATAGGAAACCACCAATTTCCACTTTCAATGAAGCTATGAATGACAGAAGACTCCTGAATAGCTGACCCACTTGTACCCACCTGTGGAAGCGACTCATCAATGAGGCGTGAACATGGAGTGCAGGACAGAGGACCTTGGTCTTAGGAGGCCAATATCATGCTGCTGTTCTCAGTAACTGCCCCTCTGGGCCCAGACCCGTAAGCTTGCCCGAAGGGCTGGGTGTATAGGAAACCACCAATTTCCTCTTTCAATGAAGCCATGAGCCAGTGAAGAGTCCAGTTTCGCTGCACCTCTTGCACCCACTTACGAAGGCGCTTCATGAAGGAGGTGAGATAATGGAGTGCAGGAGAGATGCCCTTGGTCTTAGGGGGCCCAGACTATGATGATGTTCTCAGGCGCTGTCCCTCTGGGTCCAGACCCCTAGCATTGCCCTAAAGGGTGGGTGTATAGCAATCCACCAATTTCCTCTTCAAATGAAGCCATGAGCCACACAAGGCTTCAGTTTTTCTGACCATCTTGAACTCAACTATGAAGGCTTTTGTTGAAGAAGGCATGAACATGGAGTGCTGGAGAGATGCACCTGGTCTTAAGAGGCCCATTCCCTGCTGCTGTTCTCAGGAGCTGCCCCTCTGGACCCAGAACCATAGCCTTGCCCAAAGCGCAGGCTCTATAGGAAACCACAAATTTCCTCTTTAAAATGAGTTATGAAATAGAGCAGACACAAGAATACCTGACCCTCTAGCACCCACTTGTGGAAGCGACTCATCAATGAGGCATTAAAATGGAGTGAAGGAGATGCACTTAGTCTTAAGAGGCCCAGACACAGCTGCATTTCTCAGGAGCAACCACTCTGGACCCAGACCGATAGCCTTGACAGAAGGGCTAGGTTTATATGAAACCACCAATTTCCTCTTTGAAAGAAGCCATGAGCCACAGAAAACTCCCGTTTAACTGATCCATTTCCCCAACTATGAAGGTGCTTCATGAAGAAGGCGTGTACATGGAGTGAAGGGGAGATGCCCTTGGACTTAGGAGGTCCAGCCCCTGCTGCTGTTCTCAGGATCTGTCCCTCTGGACCCAGATCCATAGCCTCTCACGAAGGATTCACTGTATAGGAAACCACCAATTTCCACTTTCAATGAAGCTATGAATGACAGAAGACTCCTGAATAGCTGACCCACTTGAACCCACCTGTGGAAGCGACTCATCAATGAGGAGTGAACATGGAGTGCAGGACAGATGGCTTTGGTCTTAGGAGGCCAATACCATGCTGCTGTTCTCAGTAACTGCCCCTCTGGGCCCAGACCCATAGCCTTGCCCAAAAGGCTGGGTGTATAGGAAACCACCAATTTCCTCTTTCAATGAAGCCATGAGCCAGTGAAGACTCCAGTTTAGCTGACCCTCTTGCACCCACCTACGAAGGCGCTTCATGAATGAGGTGAGAAAATGGAGTGCAGGACAGATGCTCTTGGTCTTAGGAGGCCCAGACCATGGTGATGCTCTCAGTAGCTGCCCCTCTGAGTCCAGACCGCTAGCATTGCCTGAAGGGCTGGGTGTATAGGAATCCAACAATTTCTCTTTCAATGAAGCCAGGAGTCAGTGAAGACTCCAGTTTAGCTGAAACTCTTGCACCTACCTACGAAGGCGCTTCATGAAGGAGGCGTGTACATGGAGTGCAGGGGAGATGCCCTTGGTCTTTGGAAGCCCAGCCCCTGCTGCAGTTTCAAGGAGCTGCCCCTCTGGACCCAGACCCAGAGCCTTGCCCGAAGGGCTGGCTGTATAGGAAAACAACAATTTCCTCTTCCAATGAAGTTATGAAACATAGCAGACTCCAGAATAGATGATGCACTTGCACCCACCTGTGGAAGCGACTCATCAATGAGGTGTGAACATGGAGTGCAGGAGAGATACCCTTGGACTTAGGAGGCCCAGCGCCTGCTGCTGTTCTCAGGAGCTGCCCCTCTGGACCCAGACCCATAGCCAAGCCCGAAGGGCTGGCTCTATAGGAAACCACCAAATTCCTCTTTCAATGGAGTTATGAAATAGAGCAGACTCCAGAATAGCAGTCCCTCTTGCACCCACCTATGGATGTGACTCATCATTGAGGCCTGAACATGGAGTGCAGGACAGATGCTGTTGTTCTTCGGAGGCCCAGACCATGCTGATGTTCTCAAGACCTGCCCCTCTGGTCCCAGAACCATATCCTTTCCCTAAGGCCTGGGTGTATAGGAAACCAGTAATTTCCTCCTTCAATGAAGCCATGAGCCACACAAGACTCCAGTTTATCTGAAACACTTGAACGTACCTATGGAGGCATTTCATGAAAGAGGCATGAACATGGAGTGAAGGACAGAAGCCCTTGGTATTATGAGGCCCATCACCTGCTGCCATTTGCAGGAGCTGCCCTTCGGAACCCAGACCCCTAGTCTTGCCCGAAGGGCTGGCTGTATAGGAAACCACCAATTTCCTCTTTCAATGAAGTTACGAAACATAGCAGACTCCAGAATACATGACGCACTTGAACCTACCTGTGGAAGCGACTCATCAATGACGTGTGAACATGGAGTGCAAGAGAGATGCCCTTGGTCTCAGGAGGCCCAGCCCCTGCTGCTGTTCTCAGGAGCTGCCCCTCTGGACCTGGACCCATAGCCTTGCCCGAAGGGCTGGCTGTATAGGACACACCAATTTCCTCTTTGAAAGAAGCCATGAGCCGCAAAAACTCCAGTTTAACTGACCCATTGCCCCCACCTATGAAGGTGCTTCATGAAGGAGGCGTGAACATGGAGGTCAGGAGAGATGCCCTTGGTCTGAGGACGCCTAGCCCCTGCTGCTGTTCTAAGGAGCTGACCCTCTGGACCCAGACCCATAGCCTTGCCCGAAGGCCTGGCTCTATAGGAAACCACCCAATTCATCTTTCAATGGAGTTGTGAAATACAGCACTCTCCAGAATAGCTGTCCCTCTTGCACCCACCTGTGGAAACGACTCATCAATGAGGCGTGAAAATGGAGTGCAAGACATGCCTTTGGTCTTAGGAGGCCCAGACACTGCTCCTGTTCCCTGGAGCTGCCCCTCTGGACACAGATCCATAACCTTGCCCAAAGGGCTGTGTGTATAGGAAACCACCAATTTCCTCTTTGAATAAAGCCATGAGGCACACAAGGCTCCAGTTTACCTGATGCTCTTGAACCCACCTATGGTGGCATTTCATGAAAGAAGCATGAACATGGAGTGTAGGGGATATGCCCTTGGTCTTAAGAGACCCATACCCTGCTGCTGTTCTCAGGATCTGTCCCTCTGGACACAGATCCATAGCCTTTCACGAAGGACTCGCTGTATAGGAAACCACCAATTTCCACTTTCAATGAAGCTATGAATGACAGAAGACTCCTGAATAGCTGACCCACTTGCACCCACCTATGGAAGCGACTCATCAATGAGGCGTGAACATGGAGTGCAGGACAGATGGCCTTGGTCTTAGGAGGCCAATACCATGCTGCTGTTCTCAGTAACTGCCACTCTGGGCCCAGACCCATAGGCTTGCCCGAAGGGCAGGGTGTATAGGAAACCACCAATTTCTCTTTCAATGAAGCCATGAGCCAGTGAAGACTCCAGTTTAGCTGAAACTCTTGCACCTACCTATGAAGGCGCTTCATGAAGGAGGTGAGAAAATGGAGTGCAGGAGAGATGCCCTTGGCCTTAGGAGGCCCAGACTATGCTGATGCTCTCAGGAGCTGCCCCTCTGGGTCCAGATCCCTTGCATTGCCCGAAAGCCTGTGTGTATAGGCATCCACCAATTTCCTCTTCGAATGAAGCCATGAGCCACACAAGGCTCCAGTTTATCTGACCCTGTTGAACTCACCTATGAAGGCATTTGTTGAAGGAGGCGTGAACATGGAGTGCCGGAGCGATGCCCTTGGTCTTAGGAGGCCCATCCCCTGCTGCTGTTCTCAGGAGCTGCCCCTCTGGACCCAGAACCATAGCCTTGCCCAAAGGGCAGGCTCTATAGGAAACCACCAATTTCCTCTTTCAATGGAGTTATGAAATAGAGCAGACTCCAGAATAGCTCACCCTCTTGCACCCACTTGTGGAAGCGACTCTTCAATGAGGCATATAAATTGAGTGCAGGAGATGCCCTTGGTCTTATGAGGCCCAGACACTGCTGCAGTTCTCAGGAGCTACCCCTCTGGACTCAGACCCATAGCCTTGCCAGTAGGGCTAAGTTTATAGGAAACCACCAATTTCCTCTTTGAAAGAAGCCATGAGCCACAAAAATCTCCAGTTTAACTGACCCATTGCCCCCAAGTATGAAGGTGCTTCATGAAGGAGGCGTGTACCTGGAGTGCAGGGGAGATGTCCTTGGTCTTAGCAAGCCCAGCACCTGCTGAAGTTTCAAGGAGCTGCCTCTCTGGACCCAGACCCATCGCCTTGCCCGAAGGGCTGGCTGCATAGGAAAACAACAGTTTCCTCTTTCAATGAAGTTATGAAACATAGCAGACTCCAGAATAGATGACACACTTGCACCCAGCTGTGGAAGCGACTCATCAATGAGGTGTGAACATGGAGTGCAAGAGAGATGCCCTTGGTCTTAGGAGGCCTAGCCCCTGCTGCTGTTCTCAGGAGCTGCCCCTCTGGACCGGGACACATAGCCTTGCCCGAAGGGCTGGCTCTATAGGAAACCACCCAATTCCTCTTTCAATGGAGTTGTGAAATAGAGCACATTCCAAAATAGCTGTCCCTCTTGCAGCCACTTGTGGAAGCGACTCATCAATGAGGCATGAACATGGAGTGCAGGACACATGCCCTTGGTCTTATGAGGCCAATACCATGCTGCTGTTCTCAGTAACTGCCCCTCTGGGCCCAGACCCATAGCCTTGCCCGAAGGGTTGGGTGTATAGGAAACCACCAATTTCCTCTTTCAATGAAGCCATGGGCCAGTGAAGTCTCCAGCTTAGCTGACCCTCTTGCACCCACTTACGAAGGCGCTTCATGAAGGAGGCGAGAAAATGGAGTTCAGGAGAGATGCCCTTGGTCTTAGGAGGCCCAGCCCCTGCTGCCTTTCTCAGGAGCTGCCCCTCTGGACCCAGACCCATAGCCAAGCCCGAAGGGCTGGCTCTATAGGAAACCACCAAATTCCTCTTTCAATGGAGTTATGAAATAGAGCAGACTCCAGAATAGCTGTCCCTCTTGCACCCACCTGTGGATGTGACTCATCAATGAGGAGTGAACATGGAGTGCAGGACAGATGCTCTTGTACTTAGGAGGCCCAGACCATGTTGATGTTCTCAAGAGCTGCCCCTCTGGTACCAGAACTCTATCCTTTCCCTAAGGCATGGGTGTATAGGAAACCAGTAATTTCCTCCTTCAATGAAGCCATGAGCCACACAAGACTCCAGTTTATCTGACTCTCTTCAACGTACCTTTGGAGGCATTTCATGAAAGAAGCGTGAACATGTAGTGCAGAAGAGAAGCCCTTGGTCTTATGAGGCACATCCCCTGCTGCTGTTCGCAGGAGCTGCCCCTCTGTACCCAGAACCATAGTCTTGCCCGAAGGACTGGCTGTATAGGAAACCACCAATTTCCTCTTTCAATGAAGTTATGAAACATAGCAGACTCCAGAATAGATGACGCACTTGCACCCACCTGTGGAAGCGACTCATCAATGAGGTGAGAACATGGAGTGCAGGAGATGCCCTTGGTCTTAGGAGGCCCAGGCCCTCCTGCTGTTCTTAGGGGCTGCCCATCTGGACACAGACCCATAGCCTGGCCCAAACGGCTGGGTGTATAGGATACCACCAATTTCCTCTTTGAATGAAGCCATGGGCCAGACAAGACTCCAGTATATCTGACCCTCTTGAACCCACCCATTGGGGCATTTCATGAAAGAAGTATGAACATGGAGTGCAGGAGATATGCCCTTGGTCATAAGAGACCCATACCCTGCTGCTGTTCTCAGGAGCTGCCCCTCTGGAGCGAGACCCATAGCCTTGCCCGAAGGACTGGCTGTATAGGAAACCACCAATTTCCACTTTCAATGAAGTGATGAATGACAGAAGACTCCAGAATAGCTGACCTATTTGCACCCACCTGTGGAAGCAACTCATCAATGAGGCATGAACATGGAGTGCAGGACAGATGGCCTTGGTCTTAGGAGGCCAATACCATGCTGCTGTTCCCAGTAACTGCCCCTCTGTGCCCAGACCCATAGCCTTTCCCGAAGGGTTGTGTGGATAGGAAACCACCAATTTCCTCTTTCAATGAAGCCATGAGCCAGTGAAGACTCCAGCTTAGCTGACCCTCTTGCATCCTCCTATGAAGGCACTTCATGAAGGAGGCGAGAAAATGGAGTGCAGGAGAGATGCCCTTGGACTTAGGAGGCCCAGCGCCTGCTGCTGTTCTCAGGAGCTGCCCATCTGGACCCAGACTGATAGCCTTGCTCGAAGGGCTGGCTCTATAGGAAACCACCAAATTCCTCTTTCAATGGAGTTATGAAATAGAGCAGACTCCAGAATAGTGCTCCCTCTTGCACCCACCTATGGATGTGATTCATCATTGAGGCTTGAACATGGAGTGCAGCACAGATGCCGTTGTTCTTCGGAGGCCCAGACCATGCTGATGTTCTCAAGACATGCCCCTCTGGTCCCAGAACCATATCCTTTCCCTAAGGCCTGGGTGTATAGGAAACCAGTAATTTCCTCCTTCAATGAAGCCATGAGCCACACAAGACTCCAGTTTATCTGAAACTCTTGAACGTACCTATGGAGGCGTTTCATGAAAGAGGCATGAACATGGAGTGAAGGACAGAAGCACTTGGTATTATGAGGCTTTCCATTGCTGCCATTTGCAGGAGCTGCCCCTCTGAACCCAGATCCCTAGTCTTGCCCGAAGGGCTGGCTGTATAGGAAACCACCAATTTCCTCTTTCAATGAAGTTATGAAACATAGCAGACTCCAGAATACATGACGCCCTTGAACCCACCTGTGGAAGCGACTCATCAATGACGTGTGAACATGGAGTGCAAGAGAGATGCCCTTGGTCTAAGGAGACCCAGCCCCTGATGCTGTTCTCAGGAGCTGACCCTCTGGACCCAGACCCATAGCCTTGCCCGAAGGCCTGGCTCTATAGGAAACCACCCAATTCATCTTTCAATGGAGTTGTGAAATACAGCACTCTCCAGAATAGCTGTCCCTCTTGCACCCACCTGTGGAAACGACTCATCAATGAGGCGTGAAAATGGAGTGCAAGAGATGCCTTTGGTCTTAGGAGGCCCAGACACTGCTCCTGTTCTCTGGAGCTGCCCCTCTGGACACAGATCCATAACCTTGCCCAAAGGGCTGTGTGTATAGGAAACCACCAATTTCCTCTTTGAATGAAGCCATGAGCCACACAAGACTCCAGTTTACCTGACGCTCTTGAGCCCACCTATGGTGGCATTTCATGAAAGAAGCATGAACATGGAGTGTAGGGGATATGCCCTTGGTCTTAAGAGACCCATACCCCGCTGCTGTTCTCAGGATCTGTCCCTCTGGACCCAGATCCATAGCCTTTCACGAAGGACTCACTGTATAGGAAACCACCAATTTCCACTTTCAATGAAGCTATGAATGACAGAAGACTCCTGAATTGCTTACCCACTTGCCCCCACCTGTGGAAGCGACTCATCCATGAGGCGTGAACGTGGAGTGCAGGACAGATGGCCTTGGTCTTAGGAGGCCAATACCATGCTGCTGTTCTCAGTAACTGCCACTCTGGGCCCAGACCCATAGGCTTGCCCGAAGGGCAGGGTGTATAGGAAACCACCAATTTCTCTTTCAATGAAGCCATGAGCCAGTGAAGACTCCAGTTTAGCTGAAACTCTTGCACCTACCTATGAAGGCGCTTCATGAAGGAGGCGAGAAAATGGAGTGCAGGAGAGATATCCTTGGTCTTAGGAGGCCCAGACTATGCTGATGCTCTCAGGAGCAGCCCCTCTCGGTCCAGATACCTTGCATTGCCCAAAAGCCTGGGTGTATAGGCATCCACCAATTTCCTCTTCGAATGAAGCCATGAGCCACACAAGGCGCCCGTTTATCTCACCCTGTTGAACTCACCTATGAAGGCATTTGTTGAAGGAGGCGTGAACATGGAGTGCCGGAGCGATGCCCTTGGTCTTAGGAGGCCCATCCCCTGCTGCTGTTCTCAGAAGCTGCCCCTCTGGACCCAGAACCATAGCCTTGCCCAAAGGGCAGGCTCTATAGGAAACCACCAATTTCCTCTTTCAATGGAGTTATGAAATAGAGCCGACTCCAGAATAGCTGACCCTCTTGCACCCATTTGTGGAAGCGACTCTTCAATGAGGCATATAACTGGAGTGCAGGAGATGCCCTTGGTCTTATGAGGCCCAGACACTGCTGCAGTTCTCAGGAGCTACCCCTCTGGACTCAGACCCATAGCCTTGCCAGTAGGGCTAAGTTTATAGGAAACCACCAATTTCCTCTTTGAAAGAAGCCATGAGCCACAAAAATCTGCAGCTTAACTGACCCATTGCCCCCAAGTATGAAGGTGCTTCATGAAGGAGGCGTGTACCTGGAGTGCAGGGGAGATGCCCGTGGTCTTAGGAAGCCCAGCCCCTGCTGCAGTTTCAAGGAGCTGCCCCTCTGGACCCAGACCCATAGCCTTGCCCGAAGGGCTGGCTGTATAGGAAAACAACAATTTCCTCTTTCAATGAAGTTATGAAACATAGCAGACTCCAGAAGAGATGATGCACTTGCACCCACCTGTGGAAGCGACAAATCAATGACGTGTGAACATGGAGTGCAAGAGAGATGCCCTTGGTCTTAGGAGGCCAAGAACCTGCTGCTGTTCTCAGGAGCTGACCCTCTGGACCCAGACCCATAGCCTTGACCGAAGGGCTGGCTCTATAGGAAACCACCCAATTCATCTTTCAATGGAGTTGTGAAATACAGCAGTCTCCAGAATAGCTGTCCCTCTTGCACCCACCTCTGGAAACGACTAATCAATGAGGCGTGAAAATGGAGTGCAAGAGATGCCTTTGGTCTTAGGAGGCCCAGACACTGCTCCTGTTCCCTGGAGCTGCCCCTCTGGACACAGATCCATAACCTTGCCCAAAGGGCTGTGTGTATAGGAAAGCACCAATTTCCTCTTTGAATGAAGCCATGAACCACACAAGACTCCAGTTTACCTGACCTTCTTGAACCCACCTATGGTGGCATTTCATGAAAGAAGCATGAACATGGAGTGTAGGAGATATGCCCTTGGTCTTAAGAGACCCATACCCTGCTACTGTTCTCAGGATCTTTCCCTCTGGACCCAGATCCATAGCTTTTCACGAAGGACTCGCTGTATAGGAAACCACCAATTTCCACTTTCAATGAAGCTATGAATGACAGAAGACTCCTGAATAGCTGACCCACTTGTACCCACCTGTGGAAGCGACTCATCAATGAGGCGTGAACATGGAGTGCAGGACAGAGGACCTTGGTCTTAGGAGGCCAATATCATGCTGCTGTTCTCAGTAACTGCCCCTCTGGGCCCAGACCCGTAGGCTTGCCCGAAGGGCTGGGTGTATAGGAAACCACCAATTTCCTCTTTCAATGAAGCCATGAGCCAGTGAAGAGTCCAGTTTCGCTGCACCTCTTGCACCCACTTACGAAGGCGCTTCATGAAGGAGGTGAGATAATGGAGTGCAGGAGAGATGCCCTTGGTCTTAGGGGGCCCAGACTATGATGATGTTCTCAGGCGCTGTCCCTCTGGGTCCAGACCCCTAGCATTGCCCTAAAGGGTGGGTGTATAGCAATCCACCAATTTCCTCTTCAAATGAAGCCATGAGCCACACAAGGCTTCAGTTTTTCTGACCGTCTTGAACTCAACTATGAAGGCTTTTGTTGAAGAAGGCATGAACATGGAGTGCTGGAGAGATGCACCTGGTCTTAAGAGGCCCATTCCCTGCTGCTGTTCTCAGGAGCTGCCCCTCTGGACCCAGAACCATAGCCTTGCCCAAAGCGCAGGCTCTATAGGAAACCACAAATTTCCTCTTTAAAATGAGTTATGAAATAGAGCAGACACAAGAATACCTGACCCTCTAGCACCCACTTGTGGAAGCGACTCATCAATGAGGCATTAAAATGGAGTGAAGGAGATGCACTTAGTCTTAAGAGGCCCAGACACAGCTGCATTTCTCAGGAGCAACCACTCTGGACCCAGACCGATAGCCTTGACAGAAGGGCTAGGTTTATATGAAACCACCAATTTCCTCTTTGAAAGAAGCCATGAGCCACAGAAAACTCCCGTTTAACTGATCCATTTCCCCAACTATGAAGGTGCTTCATGAAGAAGGCGTGTACATGGAGTGAAGGGGAGATGCCCTTGGACTTAGGAGGTCCAGCCCCTGCTGCTGTTCTCAGGATCTGTCCCTCTGGACCCAGATCCATAGCCTCTCACGAAGGATTCACTGTATAGGAAACCACCAATTTCCACTTTCAATGAAGCTATGAATGACAGAAGACTCCTGAATAGCTGACCCACTTGAACCCACCTTTGGAAGCGACTCATCAATGAGGAGTGAACATGGAGTGCAGGACAGATGGCTTTGGTCTTAGGAGGCCAATACCATGCTGCTGTTCTCAGTAACTGCCCCTCTGGGCCCAGACCCATAGCCTTGCCCAAAAGGCTGGGTGTATAGGAAACCACCAATTTCCTCTTTCAATGAAGCCATGAGCCAGTGAAGACTCCAGTTTAGCTGACCCTCTTGCACCCACCTACGAAGGCGCTTCATGAATGAGGTGAGAAAATGGAGTGCAGGACAGATGCTCTTGGTCTTAGGAGGCCCAGACCATGGTGATGCTCTCAGTAGCTGCCCCTCTGAGTCCAGACCGCTAGCATTGCCTGAAGGGCTGGGTGTATAGGAATCCAACAATTTCTCTTTCAATGAAGCCAGGAGTCAGTGAAGACTCCAGTTTAGCTGAAACTCTTGCACCTACCTACGAAGGCGCTTCATGAAGGAGGCTTGTACATCGAGTGCAGGGGAGATGCCCTTGGTCTTTGGAAGCCCAGCCCCTGCTGCAGTTTCAAGGAGCTGCCCCTCTGGACCCAGACCCAGAGCCTTGCCCGAAGGGCTGGCTGTATAGGAAAACAACAATTTCCTCTTCCAATGAAGTTATGAAACATAGCAGACTCCAGAATAGATGATGCACTTGCACCCACCTGTGGAAGCGACTCATCAATGAGGTGTGAACATGGAGTGCAGGAGAGATACCCTTGGACTTAGGAGGCCCAGCGCCTGCTGCTGTTCTCAGGAGCTGCCCATCTGGACCCAGATCCATAGCCTTGCTCGAAGGGCTGGCTCTATAGGAAACCACCAAATTCCTCTTTCAATGGAGTTATGAAATAGAGCAGACTCCAGAATAGCAGTCCCTCTTGCACCCACCTATGGATGTGACTCATCATTGAGGCCTGAACATGGAGTGCAGGACAGATGCTGTTGTTCTTCGGAGGCCCAGACCATGCTGATGTTCTCAAGACCTGCCCCTCTGGTCCCAGAACCATATCCTTTCCCTAAGGCCTGGGTGTATAGGAAACCAGTAATTTCCTCCTTCAATGAAGCCATGAGCCACACAAGACTCCAGTTTATCTGAAACACTTGAACGTACCTATGGAGGCATTTCATGAAAGAGGCATGAACATGGAGTGAAGGACAGAAGCCCTTGGTATTATGAGGCCCATCACCTGCTGCCATTTGCAGGAGCTGCCCTTCGGAACCCAGACCCCTAGTCTTGCCCGAAGGGCTGGCTGTATAGGAAACCACCAATTTCCTCTTTCAATGAAGTTATGAAACATAGCAGACTCCAGAATACATGACGCACTTGAACCTACCTGTGGAAGCGACTCATCAATGACGTGTGAACATGGAGTGCAAGAGAGATGCCCTTGGTCTCAGGAGGCCCAGCCCCTGCTGCTGTTCTCAGGAGCTGCCCCTCTGGACCTGGACCCATAGCCTTGCCCGAAGGGCTGGCTGTATAGGACACACCAATTTCCTCTTTGAAAGAAGCCATGAGCCACAAAAACTCCAGTTTAACTGACCCATTGCCCCCACCTATGAAGGTGCTTCATGAAGGAGGCGTGAACATGGAGGTCAGGAGAGATGCCCTTGGTCTGAGGACGCCCAGCCCCTGCTGCTGTTCTAAGGAGCTGACCCTCTGGACCCAGACCCATAGCATTGCCCGAAGGCCTGGCTCTATAGGAAACCACCCAATTCATCTTTCAATGGAGTTGTGAAATACAGCACTCTCCAGAATAGCTGTCCCTCTTGCACCCACCTCTGGAAACGACTCATCAATGAGGCGTGAAAATGGGGTGCAAGACATGCCTTTGGTCTTAGGAGGCCCAGACACTGCTCCTGTTCCCTGGAGCTGCCCCTCTGGACACAGATCCATAACCTTGCCCAAAGGGCTGTGTGTATAGGAAACCACCAATTTCCTCTTTGAATAAAGCCATGAGGCACACAAGGCTCCAGTTTACCTGACGCTCTTGAACCCACCTATGGTGGCATTTCATGAAAGAAGCATGAACATGGAGTGTAGGGGATATGCCCTTGGTCTTAAGAGACCCATACCCTGCTGCTGTTCTCAGGATCTGTCCCTCTGGACACAGATCCATAGCCTTTCACGAAGGACTCGCTGTATAGGAAACCACCAATTTCCACTTTCAATGAAGCTATGAATGACAGAAGACTCCTGAATAGCTGACCCACTTGCACCCACCTATGGAAGCGACTCATCAATGAGGCGTGAACATGGAGTGCAGGACAGATGGCCTTGGTCTTAGGAGGCCAATATCATGCTGCTGTTCTCAGTAACTGCCCCTCTGGGCCCAGACCCATAGCCTTGCCCGAAGGGTTGGGTGTATAGGAAACCACCAATTTCCTCTTTCAATGAAGCCATGAGCCAGTGAAGTCTCCAGCTTAGCTGACCTCTTGCACCCACTTACGAAGGCACTTCATGAAGGAGGCGAGAAAATGGAGTTCAGGAGAGATGCCCTTTGTCTTAGGAGGCCCAGCCCCTGCTGCCTTTCTCAGGAGCTGCCCCTCTGGACCCAGACCCATAGCCAAGCCCGAAGGGCTGGCTCTATAGGAAACCACCAAATTCCTCTTTCAATGGAGTTATGAAATAGAGCAGACTCCAGAATAGCTGTCCCTCTTGCACCCACCTGTGGATGTGACTCATCAATGAGGAGTGAACATGGAGTGCAGGACAGATGCTCTTGTACTTAGGAGGCCCAGACCATGTTGATGTTCTCAAGAGCTGCCCCTCTGGTACCAGAACTCTATCCTTTCCCTAAGGCATGGGTGTATAGGAAACCAGTAATTTCCTCCTTCAATGAAGCCATGAGCCACACAAGACTCCAGTTTATCTGTCTCTCTTCAACGTACCTTTGGAGGCATTTCATGAAAGAAGCGTGAACATGTAGTGCAGAAGAGAAGCCCTTGGTCTTATGAGGCACATCCCCTGCTGCTGTTCGCAGGAGCTGCCCCTCTGTACCCAGAACCATAGTCTTGCCCGAAGGACTGGCTGTATAGGAAACCACCAATTTCCTCTTTCAATGAAGTTATGAAACATAGCAGACTCCAGAATAGATGACGCACTTGCACCCACCTGTGGAAGCGACTCATCAATGAGGTGAGAACATGGAGTGCAGGAGATGCCCTTGGTCTTAGGAGGCCCAGGCCCTCCTGCTGTTCTCAGGGGCTGCCCATCTGGACACAGACCCATAGCCTGGCCCAAACGGCTGGGTGTATAGGATACCACCAATTTCCTCTTTGAATGAAGCCATGGGCCAGACAAGACTCCAGTATATCTGACCCTCTTGAACCCACCCATTGGGGCATTTCATGAAAGAAGTATGAACATGGAGTGCAGGAGATATGCCCTTGGTCATAAGAGACCCATACCCTGCTGCTGTTCTCAGGAGCTGCCCCTCTGGAGCGAGACCCATAGCCTTGCCCGAAGGACTGGCTGTATAGGAAACCACCAATTTCCACTTTCAATGAAGTGATGAATGACAGAAGACTCCAGGATAGCTGACCTATTTGCACCCACCTGTGGAAGCAACTCATCAATGAGGCATGAACATGGAGTGCAGGACAGATGGCCTTGGTCTTAGGAGGCCAATACCATGCTGCTGTTCCCAGTAACTGCCCCTCTGTGCCCAGACCCATAGCCTTTCCCGAAGGGTTGTGTGGATAGGAAACCACCAATTTCCTCTTTCAATGAAGCCATGAGCCAGTGAAGACTCCAGCTTAGCTGACCCTCTTGCATCCTCCTATGAAGGCACTTCATGAAGGAGGCGAGAAAATGGAGTGCAGGAGAGATGCCCTTGGACTTAGGAGGCCCAGCGCCTGCTGCTGTTCTCAGGAGCTGCCCATCTGGACCCAGACTGATAGCCTTGCTCGAAGGGCTGGCTCTATAGGAAACCACCAAATTCCTCTTTCAATGGAGTTATGAAATAGAGCAGACTCCAGAATAGTGCTCCCTCTTGCACCCACCTATGGATGTGATTCATCATTGAGGCTTGAACATGGAGTGCAGCACAGATGCCGTTGTTCTTCGGAGGCCCAGACCATGCTGATGTTCTCAAGACCTGCCCCTCTGGTCCCAGAACCATATCCTTTCCCTAAATCCTGGGTGTATAGGAAACCAGTAATTTCCTCCTTCAATGAAGCCATGAGCCACACAAGACTCCAGTTTATCTGAAACTCTTGAACGTACCTATGGAGGCATTTCATGAAAGAGGCATGAACATGGAGTGAAGGACAGAAGCACTTGGTATTATGAGGCCTATCCATTGCTGCCATTTGCAGGAGCTGCCCCTCTGAACCCAGATCCCTAGTCTTGCCCGAAGGGCTGGCTGTATAGGAAACCACCAATTTCCTCTTTCAATGAAGTTATGAAACATAGCAGACTCCAGAATACATGACGCCCTTGAACCCACCTGTGGAAGCGACTCATCAATGACGTGTGAACATGGAGTGCAAGAGAGATGCCCTTGGTCTAAGGAGACCCAGCCCCTGATGCTGTTCTCAGGAGCTGACCCTCTGGACCCAGACCCATAGCCTTGCCCGAAGGGCTGGCTCTATAGGAAACCACCCAATTCATCTTTCAATGGAGTTGTGAAATACAGCACTCTCCAGAATAGCTGTCCCTCTTGCACCCACCTGTGGAAACGACTCATCAATGAGGCGTGAAAATGGAGTGCAAGAGATGCCTTTGGTCTTAGGAGGCCCAGACACTGCTCCTGTTCTCTGGAGCTGCCCCTCTGGACACAGATCCATAACCTTGCCCAAAGGGCTGTGTGTATAGGAAACCACCAATTTCCTCTTTGAATGAAGCCATGAGCCACACAAGACTCCAGTTTACCTGACGCTCTTGAGCCCACCTATGGTGGCATTTCATGAAAGAAGCATGAACATGGAGTGTAGGGGATATGCCCTTGGTCTTAAGAGACCCATACCCCGCTGCTGTTCCCAGGATCTGTCCCTCTGGACCCAGATCCATAGCCTTTCACGAAGGACTCACTGTATAGGAAACCACCAATTTCCACTTTCAATGAAGCTATGAATGACAGAAGACTCCTGAATTGCTTACCCACTTGCCCCCACCTGTGGAAGCGACTCATCAATGAGGCGTGAACGTGGAGTGCAGGACAGATGGCCTTGGTCTTAGGAGGCCAATACCATGCTGCTGTTCTCAGTAACTGCCACTCTGGGCCCAGACCCATAGGCTTGCCCGAAGGGCAGGGTGTATAGGAAACCACCAATTTCTCTTTCAATGAAGCCATGAGCCAGTGAAGACTCCAGTTTAGCTGAAACTCTTGCACCTACCTCTGAAGGCGGTTCATGAAGGAGGCGAGAAAATGGAGTGCAGGAGAGATATCCTTGGTCTTAGGAGGCCCAGATTATGCTGATGCTCTCAGGAGCAGGCCCTCTCGGTCCAGATCCCTTGCATTGCCCAAAAGCCTGGGTGTATAGGCATCCACCAATTTCCTCTTCGAATGAAGCCATGAGCCACACAAGGCGCCCGTTTATCTCACCCTGTTGAACTCACCTATGAAGGCATTTGTTGAAGGAGGCGTGAACATGGAGTGCCGGAGCGATGCCCTTGGTCTTAGGAGGCCCATTCCCTGCTGCTGTTCTCAGAAGCTGCCCCTCTGGACCCAGAACCATAGCCTTGCCCAAAGGGCAGGCTCTATAGGAAACCACCAATTTCCTCTTTCAATGGAGTTATGAAATAGAGCCGACTCCAGAATAGCTGACCCTCTTGCACCCATTTGTGGAAGCGACTCTTCAATGAGGCATAAAAATGGAGTGCAGGAGATGCCCTTGGTCTTATGAGGCCCAGACACTGCTGCAGTTCTCAGGAGCTACCCCTCTGGACTCAGACCCATAGCCTTGCCAGTAGGGCTAAGTTTATAGGAAACCACCAATTTCCTCTTTGAAAGAAGCCATGAGCCACAAAAATCTGCAGCTTAACTGACCCATTGCCCCCAAGTATGAAGGTGCTTCATGAAGGAGGCGTGTACCTGGAGTGCAGGGGAGATGCCCGTGGTCTTAGGAAGCCCAGCCCCTGCTGCAGTTTCAAGGAGCTGCCCCTCTGGACCCAGACCCATAGCCTTGCCCGAAGGGCTGGCTGTATAGGAAAACAACAATTTCCTCTTTCAATGAAGTTATGAAACATAGCAGACTCCAGAAGTGATGATGCACTTGCACCCACCTGTGGAAGCGACAAATCAATGACGTGTGAACATGGAGTGCAAGAGAGATGCCCTTGGTCTTAGGAGGCCAAGAACCTGCTGCTGTTCTCAGGAGCTGACCCTCTGGACCCAGACCCATAGCCTTGCCCGAAGGGCTGGCTCTATAGGAAACCACCCAATTCATCTTTCAATGGAGTTGTGAAATACAGCAGTCTCCAGAATAGCTGTCCCTCTTGCACCCACCTCTGGAAACGACTAATCAATGAGGCGTGAAAATGGAGTGCAAGAGATGCCTTTGGTCTTAGGAGGCCCAGACACTGCTCCTGTTCCCTGGAGCTGCCCCTCTGGACACAGATCCATAACCTTGCCCAAAGGGCTGTGTGTATAGGAAAGCACCAATTTCCTCTTTGAATGAAGCCATGAGCCACACAAGACTCCAGTTTACCTGACCTTCTTGAACCCACCTATGGTGGCATTTCATGAAAGAAGCATGAACATGGAGTGTAGGAGATATGCCCTTGGTCTTAAGAGACCCATACCCTGCTACTGTTCTCAGGATCTTTCCCTCTGGACCCAGATCCATAGCTTTTCACGAAGGACTCGCTGTATAGGAAACCACCAATTTCCACTTTCAATGAAGCTATGAATGACAGAAGACTCCTAAATAGCTGACCCACTTGTACCCACCTGTGGAAGCGACTCATCAATGAGGCGTGAACATGGAGTGCAGGACAGAGGACCTTGGTCTTAGGAGGCCAATATCATGCTGCTGTTCTCAGTAACTGCCCCTCTGGGCCCAGACCCGTAGGCTTGCCCGAAGGGCTGGGTGTATAGGAAACCACCAATTTCCTCTTTCAATGAAGCCATGAGCCAGTGAAGAGTCCAGTTTCGCTGCACCTCTTGCACCCACTTACGAAGGCGCTTCATGAAGGAGGTGAGATAATGGAGTGCAGGAGAGATGCCCTTGGTCTTAGGGGGCCCAGACTATGATGATGTTCTCAGGCGCTGTCCCTCTGGGTCCAGACCCCTAGCATTGCCCTAAAGGGTGGGTGTATAGCAATCCACCAATTTCCTCTTCAAATGAAGCCATGAGCCACACAAGGCTTCAGTTTTTCTGACCGTCTTGAACTCAACTATGAAGGCTTTTGTTGAAGAAGGCATGAACATGGAGTGCTGGAGAGATGCACCTGGTCTTAAGAGGCCCATTCCCTGCTGCTGTTCTCAGGAGCTGCCCCTCTGGACCCAGAACCATAGCCTTGCCCAAAGCGCAGGCTCTATAGGAAACCACAAATTTCCTCTTTAAAATGAGTTATGAAATAGAGCAGACACAAGAATACCTGACCCTCTAGCACCCACTTGTGGAAGCGACTCATCAATGAGGCATTAAAATGGAGTGAAGGAGATGCACTTAGTCTTAAGAGGCCCAGACACAGCTGCATTTCTCAGGAGCAACCACTCTGGACCCAGACCGATAGCCTTGACAGAAGGGCTAGGTTTATATGAAACCACCAATTTCCTCTTTGAAAGAAGCCATGAGCCACAGAAAACTCCCATTTAACTGATCCATTTCCCCAACTATGAAGGTGCTTCATGAAGAAGGCGTGTACATGGAGTGAAGGGGAGATGCCCTTGGACTTAGGAGGTCCAGCCCCTGCTGCTGTTCTCAGGATCTGTCCCTCTGGACCCAGATCCATAGCCTCTCACGAAGGATTCACTGTATAGGAAACCACCAATTTCCACTTTCAATGAAGCTATGAATGACAGAAGACTCCTGAATAGCTGACCCACTTGAACCCACCTGTGGAAGCGACTCATCAATGAGGAGTGAACATGGAGTGCAGGACAGATGGCTTTGGTCTTAGGAGGCCAATACCATGCTGCTGTTCTCAGTAACTGCCCCTCTGGGCCCAGACCCATAGCCTTGCCCAAAAGGCTGGGTGTATAGGAAACCACCAATTTCCTCTTTCAATGAAGCCATGAGCCAGTGAAGACTCCAGTTTAGCTGACCCTCTTGCACCCACCTACGAAGGCGCTTCATGAATGAGGTGAGAAAATGGAGTGCAGGACAGATGCTCTTGGTCTTAGGAGGCCCAGACCATGGTGATGCTCTCAGTAGCTGCCCCTCTGAGTCCAGACCGCTAGCATTGCCTGAAGGGCTGGGTGTATAGGAATCCAACAATTTCTCTTTCAATGAAGCCAGGAGTCAGTGAAGACTCCAGTTTAGCTGAAACTCTTGCACCTACCTACGAAGGCGCTTCATGAAGGAGGCGTGTACATGGAGTGCAGGGGAGATGCCCTTGGTCTTTGGAAGCCCAGCCCCTGCTGCAGTTTCAAGGAGCTGCCCCTCTGGACCCAGACCCAGAGCCTTGCCCGAAGGGCTGGCTGTATAGGAAAACAACAATTTCCTCTTCCAATGAAGTTATGAAACATAGCAGACTCCAGAATAGATGATGCACTTGCACCCACCTGTGGAAGCGACTCATCAATGAGGTGTGAACATGGAGTGCAGGAGAGATACCCTTGGACTTAGGAGGCCCAGCGCCTGCTGCTGTTCTCAGGAGCTGCCCATCTGGACCCAGATCCATAGCCTTGCTCGAAGGGCTGGCTCTATAGGAAACCACCAAATTCCTCTTTCAATGGAGTTATGAAATAGAGCAGACTCCAGAATAGCAGTCCCTCTTGCACCCACCTATGGATGTGACTCATCATTGAGGCCTGAACATGGAGTGCAGGACAGATGCTGTTGTTCTTCGGAGGCCCAGACCATGCTGATGTTCTCAAGACCTGCCCCTCTGGTCCCAGAACCATATCCTTTCCCTAAGGCCTGGGTGTATAGGAAACCAGTAATTTCCTCCTTCAATGAAGCCATGAGCCACACAAGACTCCAGTTTATCTGAAACACTTGAACGTACCTATGGAGGCATTTCATGAAAGAGGCATGAACATGGAGTGAAGGACAGAAGCCCTTGGTATTATGAGGCCCATCACCTGCTGCCATTTGCAGGAGCTGCCCTTCTGAACCCAGACCCCTAGTCTTGCCCGAAGGGCTGACTGTATAGGAAACCACCAATTTTCTCTTTCAATGAAGTTATGAAACATAGCAGACTCCAGAATACATGACGCACTTGAACCTACCTGTGGAAGCGACTCATCAATGACGTGTGAACATGGAGTGCAAGAGAGATGCCCTTGGTCTCAGGAGGCCCAGCCCCTGCTGCTGTTCTCAGGAGCTGCCCCTCTGGACCTGGACCCATAGCCTTGCCCGAAGGGCTGGCTGTATAGGACACACCAATTTCCTCTTTGAAAGAAGCCATGAGCCGCAAAAACTCCAGTTTAACTGACCCATTGCCCCCACCTATGAAGGTGCTTCATGAAGGAGGCGTGAACATGGAGGTCAGGAGAGATGCCATTGGTCTGAGGACGCCCAGCCCCTGCTGCTGTTCTAAGGAGCTGACCCTCTGGACCCAGACCCATAGCCTTGCCCGAAGGCCTGGCTCTATAGGAAACCACCCAATTCATCTTTCAATGGAGTTGTGAAATACAGCACTCTCCAGAATAGCTGTCCCTCTTGCACCCACCTGTGGAAACGACTCATCAATGAGGCGTGAAAATGGGGTGCAAGACATGCCTTTGGTCTTAGGAGGCCCAGACACTGCTCCTGTTCCCTGGAGCTGCCCCTCTGGACACAGATCCATAACCTTGCCCAAAGGGCTGTGTGTATAGGAAACCACCAATTTCCTCTTTGAATAAAGCCATGAGGCACACAAGGCTCCAGTTTACCTGACGCTCTTGAACCCACCTATGGTGGCATTTCATGAAAGAAGCATGAACATGGAGTGTAGGGGATATGCCCTTGGTCTTAAGAGACCCATACCCTGCTGCTGTTCTCAGGATCTGTCCCTCTGGACACAGATCCATAGCCTTTCACGAAGGACTCGCTGTATAGGAAACCACCAATTTCCACTTTCAATGAAGCTATGAATGACAGAAGACTCCTGAATAGCTGACCCACTTGCACCCACCTATGGAAGCGACTCATCAATGAGGCGTGAACATGGAGTGCAGGACAGATGGCCTTGGTCTTAGGAGGCCAATATCATGCTGCTGTTCTCAGTAACTGCCCCTCTGGGCCCAGACCCATAGCCTTGCCCGAAGGGTTGGGTGTATAGGAAACCACCAATTTCCTCTTTCAATGAAGCCATGAGCCAGTGAAGTCTCCAGCTTAGCTGACCCTCTTGCACCCACTTACGAAGGCACTTCATGAAGGAGGCGAGAAAATGGAGTTCAGGAGAGATGCCCTTTGTCTTAGGAGGCCCAGCCCCTGCTGCCTTTCTCAGGAGCTGCCCCTCTGGACCCAGACCCATAGCCAAGCCCGAAGGGCTGGCTCTATAGGAAACCACCAAATTCCTCTTTCAATGGAGTTATGAAATAGAGCAGACTCCAGAATAGCTGTCCCTCTTGCACCCACCTGTGGATGTGACTCATCAATGAGGAGTGAACATGGAGTGCAGGACAGATGCTCTTGTACTTAGGAGGCCCAGACCATGTTGATGTTCTCAAGAGCTGCCCCTCTGGTACCAGAACTCTATCCTTTCCCTAAGGCATGGGTGTATAGGAAACCAGTAATTTCCTCCTTCAATGAAGCCATGAGCCACACAAGACTCCAGTTTATCTGTCTCTCTTCAACGTACCTTTGGAGGCATTTCATGAAAGAAGCGTGAACATGTAGTGCAGAAGAGAAGCCCTTGGTCTTATGAGGCACATCCCCTGCTGCTGTTCGCAGGAGCTGCCCCTCTGTACCCAGAACCATAGTCTTGCCCGAAGGACTGGCTGTATAGGAAACCACCAATTTCCTCTTTCAATGAAGTTATGAAACATAGCAGACTCCAGAATAGATGACGCACTTGCACCCACCTGTGGAAGCGACTCATCAATGAGGTGAGAACATGGAGTGCAGGAGATGCCCTTGGTCTTAGGAGGCCCAGGCCCTCCTGCTGTTCTCAGGGGCTGCCCATCTGGACACAGACCCATAGCCTGGCCCAAACGGCTGGGTGTATAGGATACCACCAATTTCCTCTTTGAATGAAGCCATGGGCCAGACAAGACTCCAGTATATCTGACCCTCTTGAACCCACCCATTGGGGCATTTCATGAAAGAAGTATGAACATGGAGTGCAGGAGATATGCCCTTGGTCATAAGAGACCCATACCCTGCTGCTGTTCTCAGGAGCTGCCCCTCTGGAGCGAGACCCATAGCCTTGCCCGAAGGACTGGCTGTATAGGAAACCACCAATTTCCACTTTCAATGAAGTGATGAATGACAGAAGACTCCAGGATAGCTCACCTATTTGCACCCACCTGTGGAAGCAACTCATCAATGAGGCATGAACATGGAGTGCAGGACAGATGGCCTTGGTCTTAGGAGGCCAATACCATGCTGCTGTTCCCAGTAACTGCCCCTCTGTGCCCAGACCCATAGCCTTTCCCGAAGGGTTGTGTGGATAGGAAACCACCAATTTCCTCTTTCAATGAAGCCATGAGCCAGTGAAGACTCCAGCTTAGCTGACCCTCTTGCATCCTCCTATGAAGGCACTTCATGAAGGAGGCGAGAAAATGGAGTGCAGGAGAGATGCCCTTGGACTTAGGAGGCCCAGCGCCTGCTGCTGTTCTCAGGAGCTGCCCATCTGGACCCAGACTGATAGCCTTGCTCGAAGGGCTGGCTCTATAGGAAACCACCAAATTCCTCTTTCAATGGAGTTATGAAATAGAGCAGACTCCAGAATAGTGCTCCCTCTTGCACCCACCTATGGATGTGATTCATCATTGAGGCTTGAACATGGAGTGCAGCACAGATGCCGTTGTTCTTCGGAGGCCCAGACCATGCTGATGTTCTCAAGACCTGCCCCTCTGGTCCCAGAACCATATCCTTTCCCTAAATCCTGGGTGTATAGGAAACCAGTAATTTCCTCCTTCAATGAAGCCATGAGCCACACAAGACTCCAGTTTATCTGAAACTCTTGAACGTACCTATGGAGGCATTTCATGAAAGAGGCATGAACATGGAGTGAAGGACAGAAGCACTTGGTATTATGAGGCCTATCCATTGCTGCCATTTGCAGGAGCTGCCCCTCTGAACCCAGATCCCTAGTCTTGCCCGAAGGGCTGGCTGTATAGGAAACCACCAATTTCCTCTTTCAATGAAGTTATGAAACATAGCAGACTCCAGAATACATGACGCCCTTGAACCCACCTGTGGAAGCGACTCATCAATGACGTGTGAACATGGAGTGCAAGAGAGATGCCCTTGGTCTAAGGAGACCCAGCCCCTGATGCTGTTCTCAGGAGCTGACCCTCTGGACCCAGACCCATAGCCTTGCCCGAAGGGCTGGCTCTATAGGAAACCACCCAATTCATCTTTCAATGGAGTTGTGAAATACAGCACTCTCCAGAATAGCTGTCCCTCTTGCACCCACCTGTGGAAACGACTCATCAATGAGGCGTGAAAATGGAGTGCAAGAGATGCCTTTGGTCTTAGGAGGCCCAGACACTGCTCCTGTTCTCTGGAGCTGCCCCTCTGGACACAGATCCATAACCTTGCCCAAAGGGCTGTGTGTATAGGAAACCACCAATTTCCTCTTTGAATGAAGCCATGAGCCACACAAGACTCCAGTTTACCTGACGCTCTTGAGCCCACCTATGGTGGCATTTCATGAAAGAAGCATGAACATGGAGTGTAGGGGATATGCCCTTGGTCTTAAGAGACCCATACCCCGCTGTTGTTCTCAGGATCTGTCCCTCTGGACCCAGATCCATAGCCTTTCACGAAGGACTCACTGTATAGGAAACCACCAATTTCCACTTTCAATGAAGCTATGAATGACAGAAGACTCCTGAATTGCTTACCCACTTGCCCCCACCTGTGGAAGCGACTCATCAATGAGGCGTGAACGTGGAGTGCAGGACAGATGGCCTTGGTCTTAGGAGGCCAATACCATGCTGCTGTTCTCAGTAACTGCCCCTCTGGGCCCAGACCCATAGGCTTGCCCGAAGGGCAGGGTGTATAGGAAACCACCAATTTCTCTTTCAATGAAGCCATGAGCCAGTGAAGACTCCAGTTTAGCTGAAACTCTTGCACCTACCTCTGAAGGCGGTTCATGAAGGAGGCGAGAAAATGGAGTGCAGGAGAGATATCCTTGGTCTTAGGAGGCCCAGATTATGCTGATGCTCTCAGGAGCAGGCCCTCTCGGTCCAGATCCCTTGCATTGCCCAAAAGCCTGGGTGTATAGGCATCCACCAATTTCCTCTTCGAATGAAGCCATGAGCCACACAAGGCGCCCGTTTATCTCACCCTGTTGAACTCACCTATGAAGGCATTTGTTGAAGGAGGCGTGAACATGGAGTGCCGGAGCGATGCCCTTGGTCTTAGGAGGCCCATTCCCTGCTGCTGTTCTCAGAAGCTGCCCCTCTGGACCCAGAACCATAGCCTTGCCCAAAGGGCAGGCTCTATAGGAAACCACCAATTTCCTCTTTCAATGGAGTTATGAAATAGAGCCGACTCCAGAATAGCTGACCCTCTTGCACCCATTTGTGGAAGCGACTCTTCAATGAGGCATAAAAATGGAGTGCAGGAGATGCCCTTGGTCTTATGAGGCCCAGACACTGCTGCAGTTCTCAGGAGCTACCCCTCTGGACTCAGACCCATAGCCTTGCCAGTAGGGCTAAGTTTATAGGAAACCACCAATTTCCTCTTTGAAAGAAGCCATGAGCCACAAAAATCTGCAGCTTAACTGACCCATTGCCCCCAAGTATGAAGGTGCTTCATGAAGGAGGCGTGTACCTGGAGTGCAGGGGAGATGCCCGTGGTCTTAGGAAGCCCAGCCCCTGCTGCAGTTTCAAGGAGCTGCCCCTCTGGACCCAGACCCATAGCCTTGCCCGAAGGGCTGGCTGTATAGGAAAACAACAATTTCCTCTTTCAATGAAGTTATGAAACATAACAGACTCCAGAAGTGATGATGCACTTGCACCCACCTGTGGAAGCGACAAATCAATGACGTGTGAACATGGAGTGCAAGAGAGATGCCCTTGGTCTTAGGAGGCCAAGAACCTGCTGCTGTTCTCAGGAGCTGACCCTCTGGACCCAGACCCATAGCCTTGCCCGAAGGGCTGGCTCTATAGGAAACCACCCAATTCATCTTTCAATGGAGTTGTGAAATACAGCAGTCTCCAGAATAGCTGTCCCTCTTGCACCCACCTCTGGAAACGACTAATCAATGAGGCGTGAAAATGGAGTGCAAGAGATGCCTTTGGTCTTAGGAGGCCCAGACACTGCTCCTGTTCCCTGGAGCTGCCCCTCTGGACACAGATCCATAACCTTGCCCAAAGGGCTGTGTGTATAGGAAAGCACCAATTTCCTCTTTGAATGAAGCCATGAGCCACACAAGACTCCAGTTTACCTGACCTTCTTGAACCCACCTATGGTGGCATTTCATGAAAGAAGCATGAACATGGAGTGTAGGAGATATGCCCTTGGTCTTAAGAGACCCATACCCTGCTACTGTTCTCAGGATCTTTCCCTCTGGACCCAGATCCATAGCTTTTCACGAAGGACTCGCTGTATAGGAAACCACCAATTTCCACTTTCAATGAAGCTATGAATGACAGAAGACTCCTAAATAGCTGACCCACTTGTACCCACCTGTGGAAGCGACTCATCAATGAGGCGTGAACATGGAGTGCAGGACAGAGGACCTTGGTCTTAGGAGGCCAATATCATGCTGCTGTTCTCAGTAACTGCCCCTCTGGGCCCAGACCCGTAGGCTTGCCCGAAGGGCTGGGTGTATAGGAAACCACCAATTTCCTCTTTCAATGAAGCCATGAGCCAGTGAAGAGTCCAGTTTCGCTGCACCTCTTGCACCCACTTACGAAGGCGCTTCATGAAGGAGGTGAGATAATGGAGTGCAGGAGAGATGCCCTTGGTCTTAGGGGGCCCAGACTATGATGATGTTCTCAGGCGCTGTCCCTCTGGGTCCAGACCCCTAGCATTGCCCTAAAGGGTGGGTGTATAGCAATCCACCAATTTCCTCTTCAAATGAAGCCATGAGCCACACAAGGCTTCAGTTTTTCTGACCGTCTTGAACTCAACTATGAAGGCTTTTGTTGAAGAAGGCATGAACATGGAGTGCTGGAGAGATGCACCTGGTCTTAAGAGGCCCATTCCCTGCTGCTGTTCTCAGGAGCTGCCCCTCTGGACCCAGAACCATAGCCTTGCCCAAAGCGCAGGCTCTATAGGAAACCACAAATTTCCTCTTTAAAATGAGTTATGAAATAGAGCAGACACAAGAATACCTGACCCTCTAGCACCCACTTGTGGAAGCGACTCATCAATGAGGCATTAAAATGGAGTGAAGGAGATGCACTTAGTCTTAAGAGGCCCAGACACAGCTGCATTTCTCAGGAGCAACCACTCTGGACCCAGACCGATAGCCTTGACAGAAGGGCTAGGTTTATATGAAACCACCAATTTCCTCTTTGAAAGAAGCCATGAGCCACAGAAAACTCCCGTTTAACTGATCCATTTCCCCAACTATGAAGGTGCTTCATGAAGAAGGCGTGTACATGGAGTGAAGGGGAGATGCCCTTGGACTTAGGAGGTCCAGCCCCTGCTGCTGTTCTCAGGATCTGTCCCTCTGGACCCAGATCCATAGCCTCTCACGAAGGATTCACTGTATAGGAAACCACCAATTTCCACTTTCAATGAAGCTATGAATGACAGAAGACTCCTGAATAGCTGACCCACTTGAACCCACCTGTGGAAGCGACTCATCAATGAGGAGTGAACATGGAGTGCAGGACAGATGGCTTTGGTCTTAGGAGGCCAATACCATGCTGCTGTTCTCAGTAACTGCCCCTCTGGGCCCAGACCCATAGCCTTGCCCAAAAGGCTGGGTGTATAGGAAACCACCAATTTCCTCTTTCAATGAAGCCATGAGCCAGTGAAGACTCCAGTTTAGCTGACCCTCTTGCACCCACCTACGAAGGCGCTTCATGAATGAGGTGAGAAAATGGAGTGCAGGACAGATGCTCTTGGTCTTAGGAGGCCCAGACCATGGTGATGCTCTCAGTAGCTGCCCCTCTGAGTCCAGACCGCTAGCATTGCCTGAAGGGCTGGGTGTATAGGAATCCAACAATTTCTCTTTCAATGAAGCCAGGAGTCAGTGAAGACTCCAGTTTAGCTGAAACTCTTGCACCTACCTACGAAGGCGCTTCATGAAGGAGGCGTGTACATGGAGTGCAGGGGAGATGCCCTTGGTCTTTGGAAGCCCAGCCCCTGCTGCAGTTTCAAGGAGCTGCCCCTCTGGACCCAGACCCAGAGCCTTGCCCGAAGGGCTGGCTGTATAGGAAAACAACAATTTCCTCTTCCAATGAAGTTATGAAACATAGCAGACTCCAGAATAGATGATGCACTTGCACCCACCTGTGGAAGCGACTCATCAATGAGGTGTGAACATGGAGTGCAGGAGAGATACCCTTGGACTTAGGAGGCCCAGCGCCTGCTGCTGTTCTCAGGAGCTGCCCATCTGGACCCAGATCCATAGCCTTGCTCGAAGGGCTGGCTCTATAGGAAACCACCAAATTCCTCTTTCAATGGAGTTATGAAATAGAGCAGACTCCAGAATAGCAGTCCCTCTTGCACCCACCTATGGATGTGACTCATCATTGAGGCCTGAACATGGAGTGCAGGACAGATGCTGTTGTTCTTCGGAGGCCCAGACCATGCTGATGTTCTCAAGACCTGCCCCTCTGGTCCCAGAACCATATCCTTTCCCTAAGGCCTGGGTGTATAGGAAACCAGTAATTTCCTCCTTCAATGAAGCCATGAGCCACACAAGACTCCAGTTTATCTGAAACACTTGAACGTACCTATGGAGGCATTTCATGAAAGAGGCATGAACATGGAGTGAAGGACAGAAGCCCTTGGTATTATGAGGCCCATCACCTGCTGCCATTTGCAGGAGCTGCCCTTCGGAACCCAGACCCCTAGTCTTGCCCGAAGGGCTGACTGTATAGGAAACCACCAATTTCCTCTTTCAATGAAGTTATGAAACATAGCAGACTCCAGAATACATGACGCACTTGAACCTACCTGTGGAAGCGACTCATCAATGACGTGTGAACATGGAGTGCAAGAGAGATGCCCTTGGTCTCAGGAGGCCCAGCCCCTGCTGCTGTTCTCAGGAGCTGCCCCTCTGGACCTGGACCCATAGCCTTGCCCGAAGGGCTGGCTGTATAGGACACACCAATTTCCTCTTTGAAAGAAGCCATGAGCCGCAAAAACTCCAGTTTAACTGACCCATTGCCCCCACCTATGAAGGTGCTTCATGAAGGAGGCGTGAACATGGAGGTCAGGAGAGATGCCCTTGGTCTGAGGACGCCCAGCCCCTGCTGCTGTTCTAAGGAGCTGACCCTCTGGACCCAGACCCATAGCCTTGCCCGAAGGCCTGGCTCTATAGGAAACCACCCAATTCATCTTTCAATGGAGTTGTGAAATACAGCACTCTCCAGAATAGCTGTCCCTCTTGCACCCACCTGTGGAAACGACTCATCAATGAGGCGTGAAAATGGGGTGCAAGACATGCCTTTGGTCTTAGGAGGCCCAGACACTGCTCCTGTTCCCTGGAGCTGCCCCTCTGGACACAGATCCATAACCTTGCCCAAAGGGCTGTGTGTATAGGAAACCACCAATTTCCTCTTTGAATAAAGCCATGAGGCACACAAGGCTCCAGTTTACCTGACGCTCTTGAACCCACCTATGGTGGCATTTTATGAAAGAAGCATGAACATGGAGTGTAGGGGATATGCCCTTGGTCTTAAGAGACCCATACCCTGCTGCTGTTCTCAGGATCTGTCCCTCTGGACCCAGATCCATAGCCTTTCACGAAGGACTCGCTGTATAGGAAACCACCAATTTCCACTTTCAATGAAGCTATGAATGACAGAAGACTCCTGAATAGCTGACCCACTTGCACCCACCTGTGGAAGCGACTCATCAATGAGGCGTGAACGTGGAGTGCAGGACAGATGGCCTTGGTCTTAGGAGGCCAATACCATGCTGCTGTTCTCAGTAACTGCCCCTCTGGGCCCAGACCCATAGGCTTGCCCGAAGGGCAGGGTGTATAGGAAACCACCAATTTCTCTTTCAATGAAGCCATGAGCCAGTGAAGACTCCAGTTTAGCTGAAACTCTTGCACCTACCTATGAAGGCGCTTCATGAAGGAGGCGAGAAAATGGAGTGCAGGAGAGATGCCCTTGGCCTTAGGAGGCCCAGACTATGCTGATGCTCTCAGGAGCTGCCCCTCTCGGTCCAGATCCCTTGCATTGCCCGAAAGCCTGGGTGTATAGGCATCCACCAATTTCCTCTTCGAATGAAGCCATGAGCCACACAAGGCTCCAGTATATCTGACCCTGTTGAACTCACCTATGAAGGCATTTGTTGAAGGAGGCGTGAACATGGAGTGCCGGAGCGATGCCCTTGGTCTTAGGAGGCCCATCCCCTGCTGCTGTTCTCAGGAGCTGCCCCTCTGGACCCAGAACCATAGCCTTGCCCAAAGGGCAGGCTCTATAGGAAACCACCAATTTCCTCTTTCAATGGAGTTATGAAATAGAGCAGACTCCAGAATAGCTGACCCTCTTGCACCCACTTGTGGAAGCGACTCTTCAATGAGGCATATAAATGGAGTGCAGGAGATGCCCTTGGTCTTATGAGGCCCAGACACTGCTGCAGTTCTCAGGAGCTACCCCTCTGGACTCAGACCCATAGCCTTGCCAGTAGGGCTAAGTTTATAGGAAACCACCAATTTCCTCTTTGAAAGAAGCCATGAGCCACAAAAATCTCCAGTTTAACTGACCCATTGCCCCCAAGTATGAAGGTGCTTCATGAAGGAGGCGTGTACCTGGAGTGCAGGGGAGATGCCCTTGGTCTTAGGAAGCCCAGCCCCTGCTGCAGTTTCAAGGAGCTGCCCCTCTGGACCCAGGCCCATCGCCTTGCCCGAAGGGCTGGCTGTATAGGAAAACAACAGTTTCCTCTTTCAATGAAGTTATGAAACATAGCAGACTCCAGAATAGATGACACACTTGCACCCAGCTGTGGAAGCGACTCATCAATGAGGTGTGAACATGGAGTGCAAGAGAGATGCCCTTGGTCTTAGGAGGCCTAGCCCCTGCTGCTGTTCTCAGGAGCTGCCCCTCTGGACCCGGACACATAGCCTTGCCCGAAGGGCTGGCTCTATAGGAAACCACCCAATTCCTCTTTCAATGGAGTTGTGAAATAGAGCACATTCCAAAATAGCTGTCCCTCTTGCAGCCACTTGTGGAAGCGACTCATCAATGAGGCATGAACATGGAGTGCAGGACACATGCCCTTGGTCTTATGAGGCCAATACCATGCTGCTGTTCTCAGTAACTGCCCCTCTGGGCCCAGACCCATAGCCTTGCCCGAAGGGTTGGGTGTATAGGAAACCACCAATTTCCTCTTTCAATGAAGCCATGAGCCAGTGAAGTCTCCAGCTTAGCTGACCCTCTTGCACCCACTTACGAAGGCACTTCATGAAGGAGGCGAGAAAATGGAGTTCAGGAGAGATGCCCTTGGTCTTAGGAGGCCCAGCCCCTGCTGCCTTTCTCAGGAGCTGCCCCTCTGGACCCAGACCCATAGCCAAGCCCGAAGGGCTGGCTCTATAGGAAACCACCAAATTCCTCTTTCAATGGAGTTATGAAATAGAGCAGACTCCAGAATAGCTGTCCCTCTTGCACCCACCTGTGGATGTGACTCATCAATGAGGAGTGAACATGGAGTGCAGGACAGATGCTCTTGTACTTAGGAGGCCCAGACCATGTTGATGTTCTCAAGAGCTGCCCCTCTGGTACCAGAACTCTATCCTTTCCCTAAGGCATGGGTGTATAGGAAACCAGTAATTTCCTCCTTCAATGAAGCCATGAGCCACACAAGACTCCAGTTTATCTGACTCTCTTCAACGTACCTTTGGAGGCATTTCATGAAAGAAGCGTGAACATGTAGTGCAGAAGAGAAGCCCTTGGTCTTATGAGGCACATCCCCTGCTGCTGTTCGCAGGAGCTGCCCCTCTGTACCCAGAACCATAGTCTTGCCCGAAGGACTGGCTGTATAGGAAACCACCAATTTCCTCTTTCAATGAAGTTATGAAACATAGCAGACTCCAGAATAGATGACGCACTTGCACCCACCTGTGGAAGCGACTCATCAATGAGGTGAGAACATGGAGTGCAGGAGATGCCCTTGGTCTTAGGAGGCCCAGGCCCTCCTGCTGTTCTCAGGGGCTGCCCATCTGGACACAGACCCATAGCCTGGCCCAAACGGCTGGGTGTATAGGATACCACCAATTTCCTCTTTGAATGAAGCCATGGGCCAGACAAGACTCCAGTATATCTGACCCTCTTGAACCCACCCATTGGGGCATTTCATGAAAGAAGTATGAACATGGAGTGCAGGAGATATGCCCTTGGTCATAAGAGACCCATACCCTGCTGCTGTTCTCAGGAGCTGCCCCTCTGGAGCGAGACCCATAGCCTTGCCCGAAGGACTGGCTGTATAGGAAACCACCAATTTCCACTTTCAATGAAGTGATGAATGACAGAAGACTCCAGAATAGCTGACCTATTTGCACCCACCTGTGGAAGCAACTCATCAATGAGGCATGAACATGGAGTGCAGGACAGATGGCCTTGGTCTTAGGAGGCCAATACCATGCTGCTGTTCCCAGTAACTGCCCCTCTGTGCCCAGACCCATAGCCTTTCCCGAAGGGTTGTGTGGATAGGAAACCACCAATTACCTCTTTCAATGAAGCCATGAGCCAGTGAAGACTCCAGCTTAGCTGACCCTCTTGCATCCTCCTATGAAGGCACTTCATGAAGGAGGCGAGAAAATGGAGTGCAGGAGAGATGCCCTTGGACTTAGGAGGCCCAGCGCCTGCTGCTGTTCTCAGGAGCTGCCCATCTGGACCCAGACTGATAGCCTTGCTCGAAGGGCTGGCTCTATAGGAAACCACCAAATTCCTCTTTCAATGGAGTTATGAAATAGAGCAGACTCCAGAATAGTGCTCCCTCTTGCACCCACCTATGGATGTGATTCATCATTGAGGCTTGAACATGGAGTGCAGCACAGATGCCGTTGTTCTTCGGAGGCCCAGACCATGCTGATGTTCTCAAGACCTGCCCCTCTGGTCCCAGAACCATATCCTTTCCCTAAGGCCTGGGTGTATAGGAAACCAGTAATTTCCTCCTTCAATGAAGCCATGAGCCACACAAGACTCCAGTTTATCTGAAACTCTTGAACGTACCTATGGAGGCATTTCATGAAAGAGGCAAGAACATGGAGTGGAGGACAGAAGCACTTAGTATTATGAGGCCTATACATTGCTGCCATTTGCAGGAGCTACCCCTCTGAACCCAGATCCCTAGTCTTGCCCGAAGGGCTGGCTGTATAGGAAACCACCAATTTCCTCTTTCAATGAAGTTATGAAACATAGCAGACTCCAGAATACATGACGCCCTTGAACCCACCTGTGGAAGCGACTCATCAATGACGTGTGAACATGGAGTGCAAGAGAGATGCCCTTGGTCTAAGGAGACCCAGCCCCTGATGCTGTTCTCAGGAGCTGACCCTCTGGACCCAGACCCATAGCCTTGCCCGAAGGGCTGGCTCTATAGGAAACCACCCAATTCATCTTTCAATGGAGTTGTGAAATACAGCACTCTCCAGAATAGCTGTCCCTCTTGCACCCACCTGTGGAAACGACTCATCAATGAGGCGTGAAAATGGAGTGCAAGAGATGCCTTTGGTCTTAGGAGGCCCAGACACTGCTCCTGTTCTCTGGAGCTGCCCCTCTGGACACAGATCCATAACGTTGCCCAAAGGGCTGTGTGTATAGGAAACCACCAATTTCCTCTTTGAATGAAGCCATGAGCCACACAAGACTCCAGTTTACCTGACGCTCTTGAGCCCACCTATGGTGGCATTTCATGAAAGAAGCATGAACATGGAGTGTAGGGGATATGCCCTTGGTCTTAAGAGACCCATACCCCGCTGCTGTTCTCAGGATCTGTCCCTCTGGACCCAGATCCATAGCCTTTCACGAAGGACTCACTGTATAGGAAACCACCAATTTCCACTTTCAATGAAGCTATGAATGACAGAAGACTCCTGAATTGCTTACCCACTTGCCTCCACCTGTGGAAGCGACTCATCAATGAGGCGTGAACGTGGAGTGCAGGACAGATGGCCTTGGTCTTAGGAGGCCAATACCATGCTGCTGTTCTCAGTAACTGCCCCTCTGGGCCCAGACCCATAGGCTTGCCCGAAGGGCAGGGTGTATAGGAAACCACCAATTTCTCTTTCAATGAAGCCATGAGCCAGTGAAGACTCCAGTTTAGCTGAAACTCTTGCACCTACCTCTGAAGGCGCTTCATGAAGGAGGCGAGAAAATGGAGTGCAGGAGAGATATCCTTGGTCTTAGGAGGCCCAGACTATGCTGATGCTCTCAGGAGCAGCCCCTCTCGGTCCAGATACCTTGCATTGCCCAAAAGCCTGGGTGTATAGGCATCCACCAATTTCCTCTTCGAATGAAGCCATGAGCCACACAAGGCGCCCGTTTATCTCACCCTGTTGAACTCACCTATGAAGGCATTTGTTGAAGGAGGCGTGAACATGGAGTGCCGGAGCGATGCCCTTGGTCTTAGGAGGCCCATCCCCTGCTGCTGTTCTCAGAAGCTGCCCCTCTGGACCCAGAACCATAGCCTTGCCCAAAGGGCAGGCTCTATAGGAAACCACCAATTTCCTCTTTCAATGGAGTTATGAAATAGAGCCTACTCCAGAATAGCTGACCCTCTTGCACCCATTTGTGGAAGCGACTCTTCAATGAGGCATATAACTGGAGTGCAGGAGATGCCCTTGGTCTTATGAGGCCCAGACACTGCTGCAGTTCTCAGGAGCTACCCCTCTGGACTCAGACCCATAGCCTTGCCAGTAGGGCTAAGTTTATAGGAAACCACCAATTTCCTCTTTGAAAGAAGCCATGAGCCACAAAAATCTGCAGCTTAACTGACCCATTGCCCCCAAGTATGAAGGTGCTTCATGAAGGAGGCGTGTACCTGGAATGCAGGGGAGATGCCCGTGGTCTTAGGAAGCCCAGCCCCTGCTGAAGTTTCAAGGAGCTGCCCCTCTGGACCCAGACCCATAGCCTTGCCCGAAGGGCTGGCTGTATAGGAAAACAACAATTTCCTCTTTCAATGAAGTTATGAAACATAGCAGACTCCAGAAGAGATGATGCACTTGCACCCACCTGTGGAAGCGACAAATCAATGACGTGTGAACATGGAGTGCAAGAGAGATGCCCTTGGTCTTAGGAGGCCAAGAACCTGCTGCTGTTCTCAGGAGCTGACCCTCTGGACCCAGACCCATAGCCTTGACCGAAGGGCTGGCTCTATAGGAAACCACCCAATTCATCTTTCAATGGAGTTGTGAAATACAGCAGTCTCCAGAATAGCTGTCCCTCTTGCACCCACCTCTGGAAACGACTAATCAATGAGGCGTGAAAATGGAGTGCAAGAGATGCCTTTGGTCTTAGGAGGCCCAGACACTGCTCCTGTTCCCTGGAGCTGCCCCTCTGGACACAGATCCATAACCTTGCCCAAAGGGCTGTGTGTATAGGAAAGCACCAATTTCCTCTTTGAATGAAGCCATGAGCCACACAAGACTCCAGTTTACCTGACCTTCTTGAACCCACCTATGGTGGCATTTCATGAAAGAAGCATGAACATGGAGTGTAGGAGATATGCCCTTGGTCTTAAGAGACCCATACCCTGCTACTGTTCTCAGGATCTTTCCCTCTGGACCCAGATCCATAGCTTTTCACGAAGGACTCGCTGTATAGGAAACCACCAATTTCCACTTTCAATGAAGCTATGAATGACAGAAGACTCCTGAATAGCTGACCCACTTGTACCCACCTGTGGAAGCGACTCATCAATGAGGCGTGAACATGGAGTGCAGGACAGAGGACCTTGGTCTTAGGAGGCCAATATCATGCTGCTGTTCTCAGTAACTGCCCCTCTGGGCCCAGACCCGTAGGCTTGCCCGAAGGGCTGGGTGTATAGGAAACCACCAATTTCCTCTTTCAATGAAGCCATGAGCCAGTGAAGAGTCCAGTTTCGCTGCACCTCTTGCACCCACTTACGAAGGCGCTTCATGAAGGAGGTGAGATAATGGAGTGCAGGAGAGATGCCCTTGGTCTTAGGGGGCCCAGACTATGATGATGTTCTCAGGCGCTGTCCCTCTGGGTCCAGACCCCTAGCATTGCCCTAAAGGGTGGGTGTATAGCAATCCACCAATTTCCTCTTCAAATGAAGCCATGAGCCACACAAGGCTTCAGTTTTTCTGACCGTCTTGAACTCAACTATGAAGGCTTTTGTTGAAGAAGGCATGAACATGGAGTGCTGGAGAGATGCACCTGGTCTTAAGAGGCCCATTCCCTGCTGCTGTTCTCAGGAGCTGCCCCTCTGGACCCAGAACCATAGCCTTGCCCAAAGCGCAGGCTCTATAGGAAACCACAAATTTCCTCTTTAAAATGAGTTATGAAATAGAGCAGACACAAGAATACCTGACCCTCTAGCACCCACTTGTGGAAGCGACTCATCAATGAGGCATTAAAATGGAGTGAAGGAGATGCACTTAGTCTTAAGAGGCCCAGACACAGCTGCATTTCTCAGGAGCAACCACTCTGGACCCAGACCGATAGCCTTGACAGAAGGGCTAGGTTTATATGAAACCACCAATTTCCTCTTTGAAAGAAGCCATGAGCCACAGAAAACTCCCGTTTAACTGATCCATTTCCCCAACTATGAAGGTGCTTCATGAAGAAGGCGTGTACATGGAGTGAAGGGGAGATGCCCTTGGACTTAGGAGGTCCAGCCCCTGCTGCTGTTCTCAGGATCTGTCCCTCTGGACCCAGATCCATAGCCTCTCACGAAGGATTCACTGTATAGGAAACCACCAATTTCCACTTTCAATGAAGCTATGAATGACAGAAGACTCCTGAATAGCTGACCCACTTGAACCCACCTTTGGAAGCGACTCATCAATGAGGAGTGAACATGGAGTGCAGGACAGATGGCTTTGGTCTTAGGAGGCCAATACCATGCTGCTGTTCTCAGTAACTGCCCCTCTGGGCCCAGACCCGTAGGCTTGCCCGAAGGGCTGGGTGTATAGGAAACCACCAATTTCCTCTTTCAATGAAGCCATGAGCCAGTGAAGAGTCCAGTTTCGCTGCACCTCTTGCACCCACTTACGAAGGCGCTTCATGAATGAGGTGAGAAAATGGAGTGCAGGACAGATGCTCTTGGTCTTAGGAGGCCCAGACCATGGTGATGCTCTCAGTAGCTGCCCCTCTGAGTCCAGACCGCTAGCATTGCCTGAAGGGCTGGGTGTATAGGAATCCAACAATTTCTCTTTCAATGAAGCCAGGAGTCAGTGAAGTCTCCAGTTTAGCTGAAACTCTTGCACCTACCTACGAAGGCGCTTCATGAAGGAGGCGTGTACATGGAGTGCAGGGGAGATGCCCTTGGTCTTTGGAAGCCCAGCCCCTGCTGCAGTTTCAAGGAGCTGCCCCTCTGGACCCAGACCCAGAGCCTTGCCTGAAGGGCTGGCTGTATAGGAAAACAAAAATTTCCTCTTCCAATGAAGTTATGAAACATAGCAGACTCCAGAATAGATGATGCACTTGCACCCACCTGTGGAAGCGACTCATCAATGAGGTGTGAACATGGAGTGCAGGAGAGATACCCTTGGACTTAGGAGGCCCAGCGCCTGCTGCTGTTCTCAGGAGCTGCCCATCTGGACCCAGATCCATAGCCTTGCTCGAAGGGCTGGCTCTATAGGAAACCACCAAATTCCTCTTTCAATGGAGTTATGAAATAGAGCAGACTCCAGAATAGCAGTCCCTCTTGCACCCACCTATGGATGTGACTCATCATTGAGGCCTGAACATGGAGTGCAGGAGAGATGCTGTTGTTCTTCGGAGGCCCAGACCATGCTGATGTTCTCAAGACCTGCCCCTCTGGTCCCAGAACCATATCCTTTCCCTAAGGCCTGGGTGTATAGGAAACCAGTAATTTCCTCCTTCAATGAAGCCATGAGCCACACAAGACTCCAGTTTATCTGAAACACTTGAACGTACCTATGGAGGCATTTCATGAAAGAGGCATGAACATGGAGTGAAGGACAGAAGCCCTTGGTATTATGAGGCCCATCACCTGCTGCCATTTGCAGGAGCTGCCCTTCTGAACCCAGAGCCCTAGTCTTGCCCGAAGGGCTGGCTGTATAGGAAACCACCAATTTCCTCTTTCAATGAAGTTATGAAACATAGCAGACTCCAGAATACATGACGCACTTGAACCTACCTGTGGAAGCGACTCATCAATGACGTGTGAACATAGAGTGCAAGAGAGATGCCCTTGGTCTCAGGAGGCCCAGCCCCTGCTGCTGTTCTCAGGAGCTGCCCCTATGGACCTGGACCCATAGCCTTGCCCGAAGGGCTGGCTGTATAGGACACACCAATTTCCTCTTTGAAAGAAGCCATGAGCCGCAAAAACTCCAGTTTAACTGACCCATTGCCCCCACCTATGAAGGTGCTTCATGAAGGAGGCGTGAACATGGAGGTCAGGAGAGATGCCCTTGGTCTGAGGACGCCCAGCCCCTGCTGCTGTTCTAAGGAGCTGACCCTCAGGACCCAGACCCATAGCCTTGCCCGAAGGCCTGGCTCTATAGGAAACCACCCAATTCATCTTTCAATGCAGTTGTGAAATACAGCAGTCTCCAGAATAGCTGTCCCTCTTGCACCTACCTGTGGAAACGACTCATCAATGAGGCGTGAAAATGGAGTGCAAGACATGCCTTTGGTCTTAGGAGGCCCAGACACTGCTCTTGTTCCCTGGAGCTGCCCCTCTGGACACAGATCCATAACCTTGCCCAAAGGGCTGTGTGTATAGGAAACCACCAATTTCCTCTTTGAATAAAGCCATGAGGCACACAAGGCTCCAGTTTACCTGACGCTCTTGAACCCACCTATGGTGGCATTTCATGAAAGAAGCATGAACATGGAGTGTAGGGGATATGCCCTTGGTCTTAAGAGACCCATACCCTGCTGCTGTTCTCAGGATCTGTCCCTCTGGACCCAGATCCATAGCCTTTCACGAAGGACTCACTGTATAGGAAACCACCAATTTCCACTTTCAATGAAGCTATGAATGACAGAAGAGTCCTGAATTGCTTACCCACTTGCCCCCACCTGTGGAAGCGACTCATCAATGAGGCGTGAACGTGGAGTGCAGGACAGATGGCCTTGGTCTTAGGAGGCCAATACCATGCTGCTGTTCTCAGTAACTGCCCCTCTGGTCCCAGACCCATAGGCTTGCCCGAAGGGCAGGGTGTATAGGAAACCACCAATTTCTCTTTCAATGAAGCCATGAGCCAGTGAAGACTCCAGTTTAGCTGAAACTCTTGCACCTACCTCTGAAGGCGCTTCATGAAGGAGGCGAAAAAATGGAGTGCAGGAGAGATATCCTTGGTCTTAGGAGGCCCAGACTATGCTGATGCTCTCAGGAGCAGCCCCTCTCGGTCTAGATACCTTGCATTGCCCAAAAGCCTGGGTGTATAGGCATCCACCAATTTCCTCTTCGAATGAAGCCATGAGCCACACAAGGCGCCCGTTTATCTCACCCTGTTGAACTCACCTATGAAGGCATTTGTTGAAGGAGGCGTGAACATGGAGTGCCGGAGCGATGCCCTTGGTCTTAGGAGGCCCATTCCCTGCTGCTGTTCTCAGAAGCTGCCCCTCTGGACCCAGAACCATAGCCTTGCCCAAAGGGCAGGCTCTATAGGAAACCACCAATTTCCTCTTTCAATGGAGTTATGAAATAGAGCCGACTCCAGAATAGCTGACCCTCTTGCACCCATTTGTGGAAGCGACTCTTCAATGAGGCATATAACTGGAGTGCAGGAGATGCCCTTGGTCTTATGAGGCCCAGACACTGCTGCAGTTCTCAGGAGCTACCCCTCTGGACTCAGACCCATAGGCTTGCCAGTAGGGCTAAGTTTATAGGAAACCACCAATTTCCTCTTTGAAAGAAGCCATGAGCCACAAAAATCTGCAGCTTAACTGACCCATTGCCCCCAAGTATGAAGGTGCTTCATGAAGGAGGCGTGTACCTGGAGTGCAGGGGAGATGCCCGTGGTCTTAGGAAGCCCAGCCCCTGCTGCAGTTTCAAGGAGCTGCCCCTCTGGACCCAGACCCATAGCCTTGCCCGAAGGGCTGGCTGTATAGGAAAACAACAATTTCCTCTTTCAATGAAGTTATGAAACATAGCAGACTCCAGAAGAGATGATGCACTTGCACCCACCTGTGGAAGCGACAAATCAATGACGTGTGAACATGGAGTGCAAGAGAGATGCCCTTGGTCTTAGGAGGCCAAGAACCTGCTGCTGTTCTCAGGAGCTGACCCTCTGGACCCAGACCCATAGCCTTGACCGAAGGGCTGGCTCTATAGGAAACCACCCAATTCATCTTTCAATGGAGTTGTGAAATACAGCAGTCTCCAGAATAGCTGTCCCTCTTGCACCCACCTCTGGAAACGACTAATCAATGAGGCGTGAAAATGGAGTGCAAGAGATGCCTTTGGTCTTAGGAGGCCCAGACACTGCTCCTGTTCCCTGGAGCTGCCCCTCTGGACACAGATCCATAACCTTGCCCAAAGGGCTGTGTGTATAGGAAAGCACCAATTTCCTCTTTGAATGAAGCCATGAGCCACACAAGACTCCAGTTTACCTGACCTTCTTGAACCCACCTATGGTGGCATTTCATGAAAGAAGCATGAACATGGAGTGTAGGAGATATGCCCTTGGTCTTAAGAGACCCATACCCTGCTACTGTTCTCAGGATCTTTCCCTCTGGACCCAGATCCATAGCTTTTCACGAAGGACTCGCTGTATAGGAAACCACCAATTTCCACTTTCAATGAAGCTATGAATGACAGAAGACTCCTGAATAGCTGACCCACTTGCACCCACCTGTGGAAGCGACTCATCAATGAGGCGTGAACATGGAGTGCAGGACAGAGGACCTTGGTCTTAGGAGGCCAATATCATGCTGCTGTTCTCAGTAACTGCCCCTCTGGGCCCAGACCCGTAGGCTTGCCCGAAGGGCTGGGTGTATAGGAAACCACCAATTTCCTCTTTCAATGAAGCCATGAGCCAGTGAAGAGTCCAGTTTCGCTGCACCTCTTGCACCCACTTACGAAGGCGCTTCATGAAGGAGGTGAGATAATGGAGTGCAGGAGAGATGCCCTTGGTCTTAGGGGGCCCAGACTATGATGATGTTCTCAGGCGCTGTCCCTCTGGGTCCAGACCCCTAGCATTGCCCTAAAGGGTGGGTGTATAGCAATCCACCAATTTCCTCTTCAAATGAAGCCATGAGCCACACAAGGCTTCAGTTTTTCTGACCGTCTTGAACTCAACTCTGAAGGCTTTTGTTGAAGAAGGCATGAACATGGAGTGCTGGAGAGATGCACCTGGTCTTAAGAGGCCCATTCCCTGCTGCTGTTCTCAGGAGCTGCCCCTCTGGACCCAGAACCATAGCCTTGCCCAAAGCGCAGGCTTTATAGGAAACCACAAATTTCCTCTTTAAAATGAGTTATGAAATAGAGCAGACACAAGAATACCTGACCCTCTAGCACCCACTTGTGGAAGCGACTCATCAATGAGGCATTAAAATGGAGTGCAGGAGATGCACTTAGTCTTATGAGGCCCAGACACAGCTGCATTTCTCAGGAGCAACCACTCTGGACCCAGACCGATAGCCTTGACAGAAGGGCTAGGTTTATATGAAACCACCAATTTCCTCTTTGAAAGAAGCCATGAGCCACAGAAAACTCCCATTTAACTGATCCATTTCCCCAACTATGAAGGTGCTTCATGAAGAAGGCGTGTACATGGAGTAAAGGGGAGATGCCCTTGGACTTAGGAGGTCCAGCCCCTGCTGCTGTTCTCAGGATCTGTCCCTCTGGACCCAGATCCATAGCCTCTCACGAAGGATTCACTGTATAGGAAACCACCAATTTCCACTTTCAATGAAGCTATGAATGACAGAAGACTCCTGAATAGCTGACCCACTTGAACCCACCTTTGGAAGCGACTCATCAATGAGGAGTGAACATGGAGTGCAGGACAGATGGCTTTGGTCTTAGGAGGCCAATACCATGCTGCTGTTCTCAGTAACTGCCCCTCTGGGCCCAGACCCATAGCCTTGCCCAAAAGGCTGGGTGTATAGGAAACCACCAATTTCCTCTTTCAATGAAGCCATGAGCCAGTGAAGACTCCAGTTTAGCTGACCCTCTTGCACCCACCTACGAAGGCGCTTCATGAATGAGGTGAGAAAATGGAGTGCAGGACAGATGCTCTTGGTCTTAGGAGGCCCAGACCATGGTGATGCTCTCAGTAGCTGCCCCTCTGAGTCCAGACCACTAGCATTGCCTGAAGGGCTGGGTGTATAGGAATCCAACAATTTCTCTTTCAATGAAGCCAGGAGTCAGTGAAGACTCCAGTTTAGCTGAAACTCTTGCACCTACCTACGAAGGCGCTTCATGAAGGAGGCGTGTACATGGAGTGCAGGGGAGATGCCCTTGGTCTTTGGAAGCCCAGCCCCTGCTGCAGTTTCAAGGAGCTGCCCCTCTGGACCCAGACCCAGAGCCTTGCCTGAAGGGCTGGCTGTATAGGAAAACAAAAATTTCCTCTTCCAATGAAGTTATGAAACATAGCAGACTCCAGAATAGATGATGCACTTGCACCCACCTGTGGAAGCGACTCATCAATGAGGTGTGAACATGGAGTGCAGGAGAGATACCCTTGGACTTAGGAGGCCCAGCGCCTGCTGCTGTTCTCAGGAGCTGCCCCTCTGGACCCAGACCCATAGCCAAGCCCGAAGGGCTGGCTCTATAGGAAACCACCAAATTCCTCTTTCAATGGAGTTATGAAATAGAGCAGACTCCAGAATAGTGCTCCCTCTTGCACCCACCTATGGATGTGACTCATCATTGAGGCCTGAACATGGAGTGCAGGAGAGATGCTGTTGTTCTTCGGAGGCCCAGACCATGCTGATGTTCTCAAGACCTGCCCCTCTGGTCCCAGAACCATATCCTTTCCCTAAGGCCTGGGTGTATAGGAAACCAGTAATTTCCTCCTTCAATGAAGCCATGAGCCACACAAGACTCCAGTTTATCTGAAACACTTGAACGTACCTATGGAGGCATTTCATGAAAGAGGCATGAACATGGAGTGAAGGACAGAAGCCCTTGGTATTATGAGGCCCATCACCTGTTGCCATTTGCAGGAGCTGCCCTTCTGAACCCAGAGCCCTAGTCTTGCCCGAAGGGCTGGCTGTATAGGAAACCACCAATTTCCTCTTTCAATGAAGTTATGAAACATAGCAGACTCCAGAATACATGACGCACTTGAACCTACCTGTGGAAGCGACTCATCAATGACGTGTGAACATAGAGTGCAAGAGAGATGCCCTTGGTCTCAGGAGGCCCAGCCCCTGCTGCTGTTCTCAGGAGCTGCCCCTCTGGACCTGGACCCATAGCCTTGCCCGAAGGGCTGGCTGTATAGGACACACCAATTTCCTCTTTGAAAGAAGCCATGAGCCGCAAAAACACCAGTTTAACTGACCCATTGCCCCCACCTATGAAGGTGCTTCATGAAGGAGGCGTGAACATGGAGGTCAGGAGAGATGCCCTTGGTCTGAGGACGCCCAGCCCCTGCTGCTGTTCTAAGGAGCTGACCCTCTGGACCCAGACCCATAGCCTTGCCCAAAGGCCTGGCTCTATAGGAAACCACCCAATTCATCTTTCAATGCAGTTGTGAAATACAGCAGTCTCCAGAATAGCTGTCCCTCTTGCACCCACCTGTGGAAACGACTCATCAATGAGGCGTGAAAATGGAGTGCAAGACATGCCTTTGGTCTTAGGAGGCCCAGACACTGCTCCTGTTCCCTGGAGCTGCCCCTCTGGACACAGATCCATAACCTTGCCCAAAGGGCTGTGTGTATAGGAAACCACCAATTTCCTCTTTGAATAAAGCCATGAGGCACACAAGGCTCCAGTTTACCTGACGCTCTTGAACCCACCTATGGTGGCATTTCATGAAAGAAGCATGAACATGGAGTGTAGGGGATATGCCCTTGGTCTTAAGAGACCCATACCCTGCTGCTGTTCTCAGGATCTGTCCCTCTGGACCCAGATCCATAGCCTTTCACGAAGGACTCGCTGTATAGGAAACCACCAATTTCCACTTTCAATGAAGCTATGAATGACAGAAGACTCCTGAATAGCTGACCCACTTGCACCCACCTATGGAAGCGACTCATCAATGAGGCGTGAACATGGAGTGCAGGACAGATGGCCTTGGTCTTAGGAGGCCAATAACATGCTGCTGTTCTCAGTAACTGCCCCTCTGGGCCCAGACCCATAGGCTTGCCCGAAGGGCAGGGTGTATAGGAAACCACCAATTTCTCTTTCAATGAAGCCATGAGCCAGTGAAGACTCCAGTTTAGCTGAAACTCTTGCACCTACCTATGAAGGCGCTTCATGAAGGAGGCGAGAAAATGGAGTGCAGGAGAGATGCCCTTGGCCTTAGGAGGCCCAGACTATGCTGATGCTCTCAGGAGCTGCCCCTCTGGGTCCAGATCCCTTGCATTGCCCGAAAGCCTGGGTGTATAGGCATCCACCAATTTCCTCTTCGAATGAAGCCATGAGCCACACAAGGCTCCAGTTTATCTGACCCTGTTGAACTCACCTATGAAGGCATTTGTTGAAGGAGGCGTGAACATGGAGTGCCGGAGCGATGCCCTTGGTCTTAGGAGGCCCATCCCCTGCTGCTGTTCTCAGGAGCTGCCCCTCTGGACCCAGAAGCATAGCCTTGCCCAAAGGGCAGGCTCTATAGGAAACCACCAATTTCCTCTTTCAATGGAGTTATGAAATAGAGCAGACTCCAGAATAGCTGACCCTCTTGCACCCACTTGTGGAAGCGACTCTTCAATGAGGCCTATAAATGGAGTGCAGGAGATGCCCTTGGTCTTATGAGGCCCAGACACTGCTGCAGTTCTCAGGAGCTACCCCTCTGGACTCAGACCCATAGCCTTGCCAGTAGGGCTAAGTTTATAGGAAACCACCAATTTCCTCTTTGAAAGAAGCCATGAGCCACAAAAATCTCCAGTTTACCTGACCCATTGCCCCCAAGTATGAAGGTGCTTCATGAAGGAGGCGTGTACCTGGAGTGCAGGGGAGATGTCCTTGGTCTTAGGAAGCCCAGCACCTGCTGCAGTTTCAAGGAGCTGCCCCTCTGGACCCAGACCCATCGCCTTGCCCGAAGGGCTGGCTGTATAGGAAAACAACAGTTTCCTCTTTCAATGAAGTTATGAAACATAGCAGACTCCAGAATAGATGACACACTTGCACCCAGCTGTGGAAGCGACTCATCAATGAGGTGTGAACATGGAGTGCAAGAGCGATGCCCTTGGTCTTAGGAGGCCAAGCCCCTGCTGCTGTTCTCAGGAGCTGCCCCTCTGGACCTGGACACATAGCCTTGCCCGAAGGGCTGGCTCTATAGGAAACCACCCAATTCCTCTTTCAATGGAGTTGTGAAATAGAGCACATTCCAAAATAGCTGTCCCTCTTGCAGCCACTTGTGGAAGCGACTCATCAATGAGGCATGTACATGGAGTGCAGGACACATGCCCTTGGTCTTATGAGGCCAATACCATGCTGCTGTTCTCAGTAACTGCCCCTCTGGGCCCAGACCCATAGCCTTGCCGAAAGGGTTGGGTGTATAGGAAACCACCAATTTCCTCTTTCAATGAAGCCATGAGCCAGTGAAGTCTCCAGCTTAGCTGACCCTCTTGCACCCACTTACTAAGGCGCTTCATGAAGGAGGCGAGAAAATGGAGTTCAGGAGAGATGCCCTTGGTCTTAGGAGGCCCACCCCCTGCTGCCTTTCTCAGGAGCTGCCCCTCTGGACCCAGACCCATAGCCAAGCCCGAAGGGCTGGCTCTATAGGAAACCACCAAATTCCTCTTTCAATGGAGTTATGAAATAGAGCAGACTCCAGAATAGCAGTCCCTCTTGCACCCACCTGTGGATGTGACTCATCATTGAGGCCTGAACATGGAGTGCAGGACAGATGCTCTTGTACTTAGGAGGCCCAGACCATGTTGATGTTCTCAAGAGCTGCCCCTCTGGTACCAGAACTCTATCCTTTCCCTAAGGCATGGGTGTATAGGAAACCAGTAATTTCCTCCTTCAATGAAGCCATGAGCCACACAAGACTCCAGTTTATCTGACTCTCTTCAACATACCTTTGGAGGCATTTCATGAAAGAAGCGTGAACATGTAGTGCAGAAGAGAAGCCCTTGGTCTTATGAGGCACATCCCCTGCTGCTGTTCGCAGGAGCTGCCCCTCTGTACCCAGAACCATAGTCTTGCCCGAAGGACTGGCTGTATAGGAAACCACCAATTTCCTCTTTCAATGAAGTTATGAAACATAGCAGACTCCAGAATAGATGACGCACTTGCACCCACCTGTGGAAGCGACTCATCAATGAGGTGAGAACATGGAGTGCAGGAGATGCCCTTGGTCTTAGGAGGCCCAGGCCCTCCTGCTGTTCTCAGGGGCTGCCCATCTGGACACAGACCCATAGCCTGGCCCAAACGGCTGGGTGTATAGGATACCACCAATTTCCTCTTTGAATGAAGCCATGGGCCAGACAAGACTCCAGTATATCTGACCCTCTTGAACCCACCCATTGGGGCATTTCATGAAAGAAGTATGAACATGGAGTGCAGGAGATATGCCCTTGGTCATAAGAGACCCATACCCTGCTGCTGTTCTCAGGAGCTGCCCCTCTGGAGCGAGACCCATAGCCTTGCCCGAAGGACTGGCTGTATAGGAAACCACCAATTTCCACTTTCAATGAAGTGATGAATGACAGAAGACTCCAGAATAGCTGACCTATTTGCACCCACCTGTGGAAGCAACTCATCAATGAGGCATGAACATGGAGTGCAGGACAGATGGCCTTGGTCTTAGGAGGCCAATACCATGCTGCTGTTCCCAGTAACTGCCCCTCTGTGCCCAGACCCATAGCCTTTCCAGAAGGGTTGTGTGGATAGGAAACCACCAATTTCCTCTTTCAATGAAGCCATGAGCCAGTGAAGACTCCAGCTTAGCTGACCCTCTTGCATCCTCCTATGAAGGCACTTCATGAAGGAGGCGAGAAAATGGAGTGCAGGAGAGATGCCCTTGGACTTAGGAGGCCCAGCGCCTGCTGCTGTTCTCAGGAGCTGCCCATCTGGACCCAGACTGATAGCCTTGCGCGAAGGGCTGGCTCTATAGGAAACCACCAAATTCCTCTTTCAATGGAGTTATGAAATAGAGCAGACTCCAGAATAGTGCTCCCTCTTGCACCCACCTATGGATGTGATTCATCATTGAGGCTTGAACATGGAGTGCAGCACAGATGCCGTTGTTCTTCGGAGGCCCAGACCATGCTGATGTTCTCAAGACCTGCCCCTCTGGTCCCAGAACCATATCCTTTCCCTAAGGCCTGGGTGTATAGGAAACCAGTAATTTCCTACTTCAATGAAGCCATGAGCCACACAAGACTCCAGTTTATCTGAAACTCTTGAACGTACCTATGGAGGCATTTCATGAAAGAGGCATGAACATGGAGTGAAGGACAGAAGCACTTGGTATTATGAGGCCCATCCCCTGTTGCCATTTGCAGGAGCTGCCCCTCTGAACCCAGATCCCTAGTCTTGCCCGAAGAGCTGGCTGTATAGGAAACCACCAATTTCCTCTTTCAATGAAGTTATGAAACATAGCAGACTCCAGAATACATGACACACTTGAACCCACCTGTGGAAGCGATTCATCAATGATGTGTGAACATGGAGTGCAAGAGAGATGCCCTTGGTCTAAGGAGACCCAGACCCTGCTGCTGTTCTCAGGAGCTGCCCCTCTGGACCTGGACCCATAGCCTTGCCCGAAGGGCTGGCTGTATAGGACACACCAATTTCCTCTTTGAAAGAAGCCATGAGCCGCAAAAACTCCAGTTTAACTGACCCATTGCCCCCACCTTTGAAGGTGCTTCATGAAGGAGGTGTGAACATGGAGTTCAGGAGAGATGCCCTTCGTCTTAGGACGCCCAGCCCCTGCTGCTGTTCTAAGGAGCTGACCCTCTGGACCCAGACCCATAGCCTTGCCCGAAGGGCTGGCTCTATAGGAAACCACCCAATTCATCTTTCAATGGAGTTGTGAAATACAGCACTCTCCAGAATAGCTGTCCCTCTTGCACCCACCTGTGGAAACGACTCATCAATGAGGCATGAACATGGAGTGCAAGAGATGCCTTTGGTCTTAGAAGGCCCAGACACTGCTCCTGTTCTCTGGAGCTGCCCATCTGGACACAGATCCATAACCTTGCCCAAAGGGCTGTGTGTATAGGAAACCACCAATTTCCTCTTTGAATGAAGCCATGAGCCACACAAGACTCCAGTTTACCTGACGCTCTTCAACCCACCTATGGTGGCATTTCATGAAAGAAGCATGAACATGGAGTGTAGGGGATATGCCCTTGGTCTTAAGAGACCCATACCCCGCTGCTGTTCTCAGGATCTGAACCTCTGGACCCAGATCCATAGACTTTCACGAAGGACTCGCTGTATAGGAAACCACCAATTTCCACTTTCAATGAAGCTATGAATGACAGAAGACTCCTAAATTGCTTACCCACTTGCACCCACCTGTGGAAGCGACTCATCAATGAGGTGTGAACGTGGAGTGCAGGACAGATGGCCTTGGTCTTAGGAGGCCAATACCATGCTGCTGTTCTCAGTAACTGCCCCTCTGGGCCCAGACCCATAGGCTTGCCCGAAGGGCAGGGTGTATAGGAAACCACCAATTTCTCTTTCAATGAAGCCATGAGCCAGTGAACACTCCAGTTTAGCTGAAACTCTTGCACCTACCTATGAAGGCGCTTCATGAAGGAGGCGAGAAAATGGAGTGCAGGAGAGATATCCTTGGTCTTAGGAGGCCCAGACTATGCTGCTGCTCTCAGGAGCAGCCCCTCTCGGTCCAGATACCTTGCATTGCCCAAAAGCCTGGGTGTATAGGCATCCACCAATTTCCTCTTCGAATGAAGCCATGAGCCACACAAGGCGCCCGTTTATCTCACCCTGTTGAACTCACCTATGAAGGCATTTGTTGAAGGAGGCGTGAACATGGAGTGCCGGAGCGATGCCCTTGGTCTTAGGAGGCCCATCCCTTGCTGCTGTTCTCAGGAGCTGCCCCTCTGGACCCAGAACCATAGCCTTGCCCAAAGGGCAGGCTCTATAGGAAACCACCAATTTCCTCTTTCAATGGAGTTATGAAATAGAGCCGACTCCAGAATAGCTGACCCTCTTGCACCCACTTGTGGAAGCGACTCTTCAATGAGGCCTATAAATGGAGTGCAGGAGATGCCCTTGGTCTTATGAGGCCCAGACACTGCTGCAGTTCTCAGGAGCTACCCCTCTGGACTCAGACCCATAGCCTTGCCAGTAGGGCTAAGTTTATAGGAAACCACCAATTTCCTCTTTGAAAGAAGCCATGAGCCACAAAAATCTCCAGTTTAACTGACCCATTGCCCCCAAGTATGAAGGTGCTTCATGAAGGAGGAGTGTACCTGGAGTGCAGGGGAGATGCCCTTGGTCTTAGGAAGCCCAGCCCCTGCTGCAGTTTCAAGGAGCTGCCCCTCGGGTCCCAGACCCATAGCCTTGCCCGAAGGGCTGGCTGTATAGGAAAACAACAATTTCCTCTTTCAATGAAGTTATGAAACATAGCAGACTCCAGAAGAGATGATGCACTTGCACCCACCTGTGGAAGCGACAAATCAATGACGTGTGAACATGGAGTGCAAGAGAGATGCCCTTGGTCTTAGGAGGCCAAGAACCTGCTGCTGTTCTCAGGAGCTGACCCTCTGGACCCAGACCCATAGCCTTGCCCGAAGGGCTGGCTCTATAGGAAACCACCCAATTCATCTTTCAATGGAGTTGTGAAATACAGCAGTCTCCAGAATAGCTGTCCCTCTTGCACCCACCTCTGGAAACGACTAATCAATGAGGCGTGAAAATGGAGTGCAAGAGATGCCTTTGGTCTTAGGATGCCCAGACACTGCTCCTGTTCCCTGGAGCTGCCCCTCTGGACACAGATCCATAACCTTGCCCAAAGGGCTGTGTGTATAGGAAAGCACCAATTTCCTCTTTGAATGAAGCCATGAGCCACACAAGACTCCAGTTTACCTGACCTTCTTGAACCCACCTATGGTGGCATTTCATGAAAGAAGCATGAACATGGAGTGTAGGAGATATGCCCTTGGTCTTAAGAGACCCATACCCTGCTACTGTTCTCAGGATCTTTCCCTCTGGACCCAGATCCATAGCTTTTCACGAAGGACTCGCTGTATAGGAAACCACCAATTTCCACTTTCAATGAAGCTATGAATGACAGAAGACTCCTGAATAGCTGACCCACTTGCACCCACCTGTGGAAGCGACTCATCAATGAGGCGTGAACATGGAGTGCAGGACAGAGGACCTTGGTCTTGGGAGGCCAATACAATGCTGCTGTTCTCAGTAACTGCCCCTCTGGGCCCAGACCCGTAGGCTTGCCCGAAGGGCTGGGTGTATAGGAAACCACCAATTTCCTCTTTCAATGAAGCCATGAGCCAGTGAAGAGTCCAGTTTCGCTGCACCTCTTGCACCCACTTACGAAGGTGCTTTATGAAGGAGGCGAGATAATGGAGTGCAGGAGAGATGCCCTTGGTCTTAGGGGGCCCAGACTATGATGATGTTCTCAGGCACTGTCCCTCTGGGTGCAGACCCCTAGCATTGCCCTAAAGGGTGGGTGTATAGCAATCCACCAATTTCCTCTTCAAATGAAGCCATGAGCCACACAAGGCTTCAGTTTTTCTGACCGTCTTGAACTCAACTATGAAGGCTTTTGTTGAAGAAGGCATGAACATGGAGTGCTGGAGAGATGCCCCTGGTCTTAAGAGGCCCATTCCCTGCTGCTGTTCTCAGGAGCTGCCCCTCTGGACCCAGAACCATAGCCTTGCCCAAAGCGCAGGCTCTATAGGAAACCACAAATTTCCTCTTTAAAATGAGTTATGAAATAGAGCAGACACAAGAATACCTGACCCTCTAGCACCCACTTGTGGAAGCGACTCATCAATGAGGCATTAAAATGGAGTGCAGGAGATGCACTTAGTCTTATGAGGCCCAGACACAGCTGCAGTTCTCAGGAGCTACCACTCTGGACCCAGACCGATAGCCTTGACAGAAGGGCTAGGTTTATATGAAACCACCAATTTCCTCTTTGAAAGAAGCCATGAGCCACAGAAAACTCCCGTTTAACTGATCCATTTCCCCAACTATGAAGGTGCTTCATGAAGAAGGCGTGTACATGGAGAGAAGGGGAGATGCCCTTGGACTTAGGAGGTCCAGCCGCTACTGCTGTTCTCAGTATCTGTCCCTCTGGACCCAGATCCATAGCCTCTCACGAAGGATTCACTGTATAGGAAACCACCAATTTCCACTTTCAATGAAGCTATGAATGACAGAAGACTCCTGAATAGCTGACCCACTTGAACCCACCTGTGGAAGCGACTCATCAATGAGGAGTGAACATGGAGTGCAGGACAGATGGCTTTGGTCTTAGGAGGCCAATACCATGCTGCTGTTCTCAGTAACTGCCCCTCTGGGCCCAGAACCATAGCCTTGCCCAAAAGGCTGGGTGTATAGGAAACCACCAATTTCCTCTTTCAATGAAGCCATGAGCCAGTGAAGACTCCAGTTTAGCTGACCCTCTTGCACCCACCTACGAAGGCGCTTCATGAATGAGGTGACAAAATGGAGTGCAGGACAGATGCTCTTGGTCTTAGGAGGCCCAGACCATGGTGATGCTCTCAGTAGCTGCCCCTCTGAGTCCAGACCACTAGCATTGCCTGAAGGGCTGGGTGTAGAGGAATCCAACAATTTCTCTTTCAATGAAGCCAGGAGTCAGTGAAGACTCCAGTTTAGCTGAAACTCTTGCACCTACCTACGAAGGCGCTTCATGAAGGAGGCGTGTACATGGAGTGCAGGGGAGATGCCCTTGGTCTTTGGAAGCCCAGCCCCTGCTGCAGTTTCAAGGAGTTGCCCCTCTGGACCCAGACCCATAGCCTTGCCCGAAGTGCTGGCTGTATAGGAAAACAACAATTTCCTCTTCCAATGAATTTATGAAACATAGCAGACTCCAGAATAGATGATGCACTTGCACCCACCTGTGGAGGCGACTCATCAATGAGGTGTGAACATGGAGTGCAGGAGAGATACCCTTGGACTTAGGAGGCCCAGCGCCTGCTGCTGTTCTCAGGAGCTGCCCATCTGGACCCAGATCCATAGCCTTGCTCGAAGGGCTGGCTCTATAGGAAACCACCAAATTCCTCATTCAATGGAGTTATGAAATAGAGCAGACTCCAGAATAGCAGTCCCTCTTGCACCCACCTATGGATGTGACTCATCATTGAGGCCTGAACATGGAGTACAGGACAGATGCTGTTGTTCTTCGGAGGCCCAGACCATGCTGATGTTCTCAAGACATGCCCCTCTGGTCCCAGAACCATATCCTTTCCCTAAGGCCTGGGTGTATAGGAAACCAGTAATTTCCTCCTTCAATGAAGCCATGAGCCACACAAGACCCCAGTTTATCTGAAACTCTTGAACGTACCTATGGAGGCATTTCATGAAAGAGGCATGAACATGGAGTGAAGGACAGAAGCTCTTGGTATTATGAGGCCCATCCATTGCTGCCATTTGCAGGAGCTGCCCCTCTGAACCCAGACCCCTAGTCTTGCCCGAAGGGCTGGCTGTATAGGAAACCACCAATTTCCTCTTTCAATGAAGTTATGAAACATAGCAGACTCCAGAATACATGACGCACTTGAACCTACCTGTGGAAGCGACTCATTAATGACGTGTGAACATGGAGTGCAAGAGAGATGCCCTTGGTCTTAGGAGGCCCAGCCCCTGCTGCTGTTCTCAGGAGCTGTCCCTCTGGACCTGGACCCATAGCCTTGCCCGAAGGGCTGGCTGTATAGGACACACCAATTTCCTCTTTGAAAGAAGCCATGAGCCGCAAAAACTCCAGTTTAACTGACCCATTGCCCCCACCTATGAAGGTGCTTCATGAAGGAGGCGTGAACATGGAGGTCAGGAGAGATGCCCTTGGTCTGAGGACGCCCAGCCCCTGCTGCTGTTCTAAGGAGCTGACCCTCTGGACCCAGACCCATAGCCTTGCCCGAAGGCCTGGCTCTATAGGAAACCACCCAATTCATCTTTCAATGGAGTTGTGAAATACAGCAGTCTCCAGAATAGCTGTCCCTCTTGCACCCACCTGTGGAAACGACTCATCAATTAGGAGTGAAAATGGAGTGCAGGAGATGCCTTTGCTCTTAGGCGGCGCAGACACTGCTCCTGTTCTCTGGAGCTGCCCCTCTGGACACAGATCCATAACCTTGCCCAAAGGGCTGTGTGTATAGGAAACCACCAATTTCCTCTTTGAATGAAGCCATGAGCCACACAAGGCTCCAGTTTACCTGATGCTCTTGAACCCACCTATGGTGGCATTTCATGAAAGAAGCATGAACATGGAGTGTAGGGGATATGCCCTTGGTCTTAAGAGACCCATACCCCGCTGCTGTTCTCAGGATCTGTCCCTCTGGACCCAGATCCATAGCCTTACATGAAGGACTCGCTGTATAGGAAACCACCAATTTCCACTTTCAATGAAGCTATGAATGACAGAAGACTCCTGAATAGCTGACCCACTTGCACCCACCTGTGGAAGCGACTCATCAATGAGGCGTGAACATGGAGTGCAGGACAGATGGCCTTGGTCTTAGGAGGCCAATACCATGCTGCTGTTCTCAGTAACTGCCCCTCTGGGCCCAGACCCATAGGCTTGCCCGATGGGCAGGGTGTATAGGAAACCACCAATTTCTCTTTCAATGAAGCCATGAGCCAGTGAAGACTCCAGTTTAGCTGAAACTCTTGCACCTACCTATGAAGGCGCTTCATGAAGGAGGCGAGAAAATGGAGTGCAGGAGAGATGCCCTTGGCCTTAGGAGGCCCAGACTATGCTGATGCTCTCAGAAGCTGCCCCTCTGGGTCCAGATCCCTTGCATTGCCCGAAAGCCTGGGTGTATAGGCATCCACCAATTTCCTCTTCGAATGAAGCCATGAGCCACACAAGGCTCCAGTTTATCTGACCCTGTTGAACTCACCTATGAAGGCATTTGTTGAAGGAGGCGTGAACATGGAGTGCCGGAGCGATGCCCTTGGTCTTAGGAGGCCCATCCCCTGCCGCTGTTCTCAGGAGCTGCCCCTCTGGACCCAGAACCATAGCCTTGCCCAAAGGGCAGGCTCTATAGGAAACCACCAATTTCCTCTTTCAATGGAGTTATGAAATAGAGCAGACTCCAGAATAGCTGAACCTCTTGCACCCACTTGTGGAAGCGACTCTTCAATGAGTCATATAAATGGAGTGCAGGAGATGCCCTTGGTCTTATGAGGCCCAGACACTGCTGCAGTTCTCAGGAGCTACCCCTCTGGACTCAGACCCATAGCCTTGCCAGTAGGGCTAAGTTTATAGGAAACCACCAATTTCCTCTTTGAATGAAGCCATGAGCCACAAAAATCTCCAGTTTAACTGACACATTGCCCCCAAGTATGAAGGTGCTTCATGAAGGAGGCGTGTACCTGGAGTGCAAGGGAGATGCCCTTGGTCTTAGGAAGCCCAGCCCCTGCTGCAGTTTCAAGGAGCTGCCCTTCTGGACCCAGACCCATAGCCTTGCCCGAAGGGCTGGCTGTATAGGAAAACAACAATTTCCTCTTCCAATGAAGTTATGAAACATAGCAGACTCCAGAAGAGATGACACACTTGCACCCACCTGTGGAAGCGACTCATCAATGAGGTGTGAACATGGAGTGCAAGAGAGATGCCCTTGGTCTTAGGAGGCCAAGCCCCTGCTGCTGTTCTCAGGAGCTGCCCCTCTGGACCCGGACACATAGCCTTGCCCGAAGGGCTGGCTCTATAGGAAACCACCCAATTCCTCTTTCAATGGAGTTGTGAAATAGAGCACACTCCAAAATAGCTGTCCCTCTTGCAGCCAATTGTGGAAGCGACTCATCAATGAGGCGTGAACATGGAGTGCAGGACACATGCCCTTGGTCTTATGAGGCCAATACCATGCTGCTGTTCTCAGTAACTGCCCCTCTGGGCCCAGACCCATAGCCTTGCCCGAAGGGTTGGGTGTATAGGAAACCACCAATTTCCTCTTTCAATGAAGCCATGAGCCAGTGAAGTCTCCAGCTTAGCTGACCCTCTTGCACCCACTTACGAAGGCGCTTCATGAAGGAGGCGAGAAAATGGAGTTCAGGAGAGATGCCCTTGGTCTTAGGAGGCCCAGCCCCTGCTGCTTTTCTCAGGAGCTGCCCCTCTGGACCCAGACCCATAGCCAAGCCCGAAGGGCTGGCTCTATAGGAAACCACCAAATTCCTCTTTCAATGGAGTTATGAAATAGAGCAGACTCCAGAATAGCTGTCCCTCTTGCACCCACCTGTGGATGTGACTCATCAATGAGGAGTGAACATGGAGTGCAGGACAGATGCTCTTGTACTTAGGAGGCCCAGACCATGTTGATGTTCTCAAGAGCTGCCCTCTGGTACCAGAACTCTATCCTTTCCCTAAGGCATGGGTGTATAGGAAACCAGTAATTTCCTCCTTCAATGAAGCCATGAGCCACACAAGACTCCAGTTTATCTGACTCTCTTCAACGTACCTTTGGAGGCATTTCATGAAAGAAGCGTGAACATGTAGTGCAGAAGAGAAGCCCTTGGTCTTATGAGGCACATCCCCTGCTGCTGTTCGCAGGAGCTGCCCCTCTGTACCCAGAACCATAGTCTTGCCCGAAGGCTGGCTGTATAGGAAACCACCAATTTCCTCTTTCAATGAAGTTATGAAACATAGCAGACTCCAGAATAGATGACGCACTTGCACCCACCTGTGGAAGCGACTCATCAATGAGGTGAGAACATGGAGTGCAGGAGATGCCCTTGGTCTTAGGAGGCCCAGGCCCTCCTGCTGTTCTCAGGGGCTGACCATCTGGACACAGACCCATAGCCTGGCCCAAACGGCTGGGTGTATAGGATACCACCAATTTCCTCTTTGAATGAAGCCATGGGCCAGACAAGACTCCAGTATATCTGACCCTCTTGAACCCACCCATTGGGGCATTTCATGAAAGAAGTATGAACATGGAGTGCAGGAGATATGCCCTTTGTCATAAGAGACCCATATCCTGCTGCTGTTCTCAGGAGCTGCCCCTCTGGAGCGAGACCCATAGCCTTGCCCGAAGGACTGGCTGTATAGGAAACCACCAATTTCCACTTTCAATGAAGTGATGAATGACAGAAGACTCCAGAATAGCTGACCTATTTGCACCCACCTGTGGAAGCAACTCATCAATGAGGCATGAACATGGAGTGCAGGACAGATGGCCTTGGTCTTAGGAGGCCAATACCATGCTGCTATTGCCAGTAATTGCCCCTCTGTAGCCAGACCCATAGCCTTTGCCGAAGGGTTGTGTGGATAGGAAACAACCAATTTCCTCTTTCAATGAAGCCATGAGCCAGTGAAGACTCCAGCTTAGCTGACCCTCTTGCATCCTCCTATGAAGGCACTTCATGAAGGAGGCGAGAAAATGGATTGCAGGAGAGATGTCCTTTGACTTAGGAGGCCCAGCTCCTGCTGCTGTTCTCAGGAGCTGCCCATCTGGACCCAGACTCATAGCCATGCTCGAAGGGCTGGCTCTATAGGAAACCACCAAATTCCTCTTTCAATGGAGTTATGAAATAGAGCAGACTCCAGAATAGTGCTCCCTCTTGCACCCACCTATGGATGTGATTCATCATTGAGGCTTGAACATGGAGTGCAGCACAGATGCCGTTGTTCTTCGGAGTCCCAGCGCCTGCTGCTGTTCTCAGGAGCTGCCCATCTGGACCCAGACTCATAGCCTTGCTCGAAGGGCTGGCTCTATAGGAAACCACCAATTTCCTCTTTCAATGAAGTTATGAAACATAGCAGACTCCAGAATACATGACGCACTTGAACCCACCTGTGGAAGCGACTCATCAATGACGTGTGAACATGGAGTGCAAGAGAGATGCCCTTGGTCTAAGGAGACCCAGCCCCTGCTGCTGTTCTCAGGAGCTGCCCCTCTGGACCTGGACCCATAGCCTTGCCCGAAGGGCTGGCTCTATAGGAAACCACCAAATTCCTCTTTCAATGGAGTTATGAAATAGAGCAGACTCCAGAATAGCAGTCCCTCTTGCACCCACCTATGGATGTGACTCATCATTGAGGCCTGAACATGGAGTGCAGGAGAGATGCTGTTGTTCTTCGGAGGCCCAGACCATGCTGATGTTCTCAAGACCTGCCCCTCTGGTCCCAGAACCATATCCTTTCCCTAAGGCCTGGGTGTATAGGAAACCAGTAATTTCCTCCTTCAATGAAGCCATGAGCCACACAAGACTCCAGTTTATCTGAAACACTTGAACGTACCTATGGAGGCATTTCATGAAAGAGGCATGAACATGGAGTGAAGGACAGAAGCCCTTGGTATTATGAGGCCCATCACCTGCTGCCATTTGCAGGAGCTGCCCTTCTGAACCCAGAGCCCTAGTCTTGCCCGAAGGGCTGGCTGTATAGGAAACCACCAATTTCCTCTTTCAATGAAGTTATGAAACATAGCAGACTCCAGAATACATGACGCACTTGAACCTACCTGTGGAAGCGACTCATCAATGACGTGTGAACATGGAGTGCAAGAGAGATGCCCTTGGTCTCAGGAGGCCCAGCCCCTGCTGCTGTTCTCAGGAGCTGCCCCTCTGGACCTGGACCCATAGCCTTGCCCGAAGGGCTGGCGGTATAGGACACACCAATTTCCTCTTTGAAAGAAGCCATGAGCCGCAAAAACTCCAGTTTAACTGACCCATTGCCCCCACCTATGAAGGTGCTTCATGAAGGAGGCGTGAACATGGAGGTCAGGAGAGATGCCCTTGGTCTGAGGACGCCCAGCACCTGCTGCTGTTCTAAGGAGCTGACCCTCTGGACCCAGACCCATAGCCTTGCCCAAAGGCCTGGCTCTATAGGAAACCACCCAATTCATCTTTCAATGCAGTTGTGAAATACAGCAGTCTCCAGAATAGCTGTCCCTCTTGCACCCACCTGTGGAAACGACTCATCAATGAGGCGTGAAAATGGAGTGCAAGAGATGCCTTTGGTCTTAGGAGGCCCAGACACTGCTCCTGTTCCCTGGAGCTGCCCCTCTGGACACAGATCCATAACCTTGCCCAAAGGGCTGTGTGTATAGGAAACCACCAATTTCCTCTTTGAATGAAGCCATGAGCCACACAAGACTCCGGTTTACCTGACCTTCTTGAACCCACCTATGGTGGCATTTCATGAAAGAAGCATGAACATGGAGTGCAGGAGATATGCCCTTGGTCTTAAGAGACCCATACCCTGCTACTGTTCTCAGGATCTGTCCCTCTGGACCCAGATCCATAGCCTTTCACGAAGGACTCGCTGTATAGGAAACCACCAATTTCCACTTTCAATGAAGCTATGAATGACAGAAGACTCCTGAATAGCTGACCCACTTGCACCCACCTATGGAAGCGACTCATCAATGAGGCGTGAACATGGAGTGCAGGACAGATGGCCTTGGTCTTAGGAGGCCAATACCATGCTGCTGTTCTCAGTAACTGCCCCTCTGGGCCCAGACCCATAGGCTTGCCCGAAGGGCAGGGTGTATAGGAAACCACCAATTTCTCTTTCAATGAAGCCATGAGCCAGTGAAGACTCCAGTTTAGCTGAAACTCTTGCACCTACCTATGAAGGCGCTTCATGAAGGAGGCGAGAAAATGGAGTGCAGGAGAGATGCCCTTGGCCTTAGGAGGCCCAGACTATGCTGATGCTCTCAGGAGCTGCCCCTCTGGGTCCAGATACCTTGCATTGCCCGAAAGCCTGGGTGTATAGGCATCCACCAATTTCCTCTTCGAATGAAGCCATGAGCCACACAAGGCTCCAGTTTATCTGACCCTGTTGAACTCACCTATGAAGGCATTTGTTGAAGGAGGCGTGAACATGGAGTGCCGGAGCGATGCCCTTGGTCTTAGGAGGCCCATCCCCTGCTGCTGTTCTCAGGAGCTGCCCCTCTGGACCCAGAACCATAGCCCTGCCCAAAGGGCAGGCTCTATAGGAAACCACCAATTTCCTCTTTCAATGGAGTTATGAAATAGAGCAGACTCCAGAATAGCTGACCCTCTTGCACCCACTTGTGGAAGCGACTCTTCAATGAGGCATATAAATGGAGTGCAGGAGATGCCCTTGGTCTTATGAGGCCCAGACACTGCTGCAGTTCTCAGGAGCTACCCCTCTGGATTCAGACCCATAGCCTTGCCAGTAGGGCTAAGTTTATAGGAAACCACCAATTTCCTCTTTGAAAGAAGCCATGAGCCACAAAAATCTCCAGTTTAACTGAACCATTGCCCCAAGTATGAAGGTGCTTCATGAAGGAGGCGTGTACCTGGAGTGCAGGGGAGATGTCCTTAGTCTTAGGAAGCCCAGCACCTGCTGCAGTTTCAAGGAGCTGCCCCTCTGGACCCAGACCCATCGCCTTGCCCGAAGGGCTGGCTGTATAGGAAAACAACAGTTTCCTCTTTCAATGAAGTTATGAAACATAGCAGACTCCAGAATAGATGACACACTTGCACCCAGCTGTGGAAGCGACTCATCAATGAGGTATGACCATGGAGTGCAAGAGAGATGCCCTTGGTCTTAGGAGGCCAAGCCCCTGCTGCTGTTCTCAGGAGCTGCCCCTCTGGACCCGGACACATAGCCTTGCCCGAAGGGCTGGCTCTATAGGAAACCACCCAATTCCTCTTTCAATGGAGTTGTGAAATAGAGCACATTCCAAAATAGCTGTCCCTCTTGCATCCACTTGTGGAAGCGACTCATCAATGAGGCATGAACATGGAGTGCAGGAAACATGACCTTGGTCTTATGAGGCCAATACCATGCTGCTGTTCTCAGTAACTGCCCCTCTGGGCCCAGACCCATAGCCTTGCCCGAAGGGTTGGATGTATAGGAAACCACCAATTTCCTCTTTCAATGAAGCCATGAGCCAGTGAAGTCTCCAGCTTAGCTGACCCTCTTGCACCCACTTACGAAGGCGCTTCATGAAGGAGGCGAGAAAATGGAGTTCAGGAGAGATGCCCTTGGTCTTAGGAGGCCCAGCCCCTGCTGCCTTTCTCAGGAGCTGCCCCTCTGGACCCAGACCCACAGCCAAGCCCGAAGGGCTGGCTCTATAGGAAACCACCAAATTCCTCTTTCAATGGAGTTATGAAATAGAGCAGACTCCAGAATAGCTGTCCCTCTTGCACCCACCTGTGGATGTGACTCATCAATGAGGAGTGAACATGGAGTGCAGGACAGATGCTCTTGTACTTAGGAGGCCCAGACCATGTTGATGTTCTCAAGAGCTGCCCCTCTGGTACCAGAACTCTATCCTTTCCCTAAGGCATGGGTGTATAGGAAACCAGTAATTTCCTCCTTCAATGAAGCCATGAGCCACACAAGACTCCAGTTTATCTGACTCTCTTCAACGTACCTTTGGAGGCATTTCATGAAAGAAGCGTGAACATGTAGTGCAGAAGAGAAGCCCTTGGTCTTATGAGGCACATCCCCTGCTGCTGTTCGCAGGAGCTGCCCCTCTGTACCCAGAACCATAGTCTTGCCCGAAGGACTGGCTGTATAGGAAACCACCAATTTCCTCTTTCAATGAAGTTATGAAACATAGCAGACTCCAGAATAGATGACGCACTTGCACCCACCTGTGGAAGCGACTCATCAATGAGGTGAGAACATGGAGTGCAGGAGATGCCCTTGGTCTTAGGAGGCCCAGGCCCTCCTGCTGTTCTCAGGGGCTGCCCATCTGGACACAGACCCATAGCCTGGCCCAAACGGCTGGGTGTATAGGATACCACCAATTTCCTCTTTGAATGAAGCCATGGGCCAGACAAGACTCCAGTATATCTGACCCTCTTGAACCCACCCATTGGGGCATTTCATGAAAGAAGTATGAACATGGACTGCAGGAGATATGCCCTTGGTCATAAGAGACCCATAACCTGCTGCTGTTCTCAGGAGCTGCCCCTCTGGAGCGAGACCCATAGCCTTGCCCGAAGGACTGGCTGTATAGGAAACCACCAATTTCCACTTTCAATGAAGTGATGAATGACAGAAGACTCCAGAATAGCTGACCTATTTTCACCCACCTGTGGAAGCAACTCATCAATGAGGCATGAACATGGAGTGCAGGACAGATGGCCTTGGTCTTAGGAGGCCAATACCATGCTGCTATTCCCAGTAATTGCCCCTCTGTGCCCAGAACCATAGCCTTTCCCGAAGGGTTGTGTGGATAGGAAACAACCAATTTCCTCTTTCAATGAAGCCATGAGCCAGTGAAGACTCCAACTTAGCTGACCCTCTTGAATCCTCCTATGAAGGCACTTCATGAAGGAGGCGAGAAAATGGATTGCAGGAGAGATGTCCTTTGACTTAGGAGGCCCAGCGCCTGCTGCTGTTCTCAGGAGCTGCCCATCGGGACCCAGACTCATAGCCTTGCTCGAAGGGCTGGCTCTATAGGAAACCACCAAATTCCTCTTTCAATGGAGTTATGAAATAGAGCAGACTCCAGAATAGTGCTCCCTCTTGCACCCACCTATGGATGTGATTCATCATTGAGGCTTGAACATGGAGTGCAGCACAGATGCCGTTGTTCTTCGGAGTCCCAGACCATGCTGATGTTCTCAAGACTTGCCCCTCTGGTCCCCGAACCATATCCTTTCCCTAAGGCCTGGGTGTATAGGAAACCAGTAATTTCCTCCTTCAATGAAGCCATGAGCCACACAAGACACCAGTTTATCTGAAACTCTTGAACGTACCTATGGAGGCATTTCATGAAAGAGGCATGAACATGGAGTGAAGGACAGAAGCACTTGGTATTATGAGGCCCATCCCCTGCTGCCATTTGCAGGAGCTGCCCCCCTGAACCCAGATCCCTAGTCTTGCCCGAAGGGCTGGCTGTATAGGAAACCACCAATTTCCTCTTTCAATGAAGTTATGAAACATAGCAGACTCCAGAATACATGACGCCCTTGAACCCACCTGTGGAAGCGACTCATCAATGACGTGTGAACATGGAGTGCAAGAGAGATGCCCTTGGTCTAAGGAGACCCAGCCCCTGATGCTGTTCTCAGGAGCTGACCCTCTGGACCCAGACCCATAGCCTTGCCCGAAGGCCTGGCTCTATAGGAAACCACCCAATTCATCTTTCAATGGAGTTGTGAAATACAGCAGTCTCCAGAATAGCTGTCCCTCTTGCACCCACCTGTGGAAACGACTCATCAATGAGGCGTGAAAATGGAGTGCAAGATATGCCTTTTGTCTTAGGAGGCCCAGACACTGCTCCTGTTCTCTGGAGCTGCCCCTCTGGACACAGATCCATAACTTTGCCCAAAGGGCTGTGTGTATAGGAAACCATGAATTTCCTCTTTGAATGAAGCCATGAGCCACACAAGACTCCAGTTTACCTGACGCTCATGAATCCATCTATGGTGGCATTTCATGAAAGAAGCATGAACATGGAGTGTAGGGGATATGCCCTTGGTCTTAAGAGACCCATACCACGCTGCTGTTCTCAGGATCTGTCCCTCTGGACCCAGATCCATAGCCTTTCACGAAGGACTCGCTGTATAGGAAACCACCAATTTCCACTTTCAATGAAGCTATGAATGACAGAAGACTCCTGAATTGCTTACCCACTTGCACCCACCTGTGGAAGCGACTCATCAATGAGTCGTGAACGTGGAGTGCAGGACAGATGGCCTTGGTCTTAGGAGGCCAATACCATGCTGCTGTTCTCAGTAACTGCCCCTCTGGGCCCAGACCCATAGGCTTGCCCGAAGGGCAGGGTGTATAGGAAACCACCAATTTCTCTTTCAATGAAGCCATGAGCCAGTGAAGACTCCAGTTTAGCTGAAACTCTTGCACCTACCTATGAAGGCGCTTCATGAAGGAGGCGAGAAAATGGAGTGCAGGAGAGACATCCTTGGTCTTAGGAGGCTCTGACTATGCTGATGCTCTCACGAGCAGCCCATCTCGGTCCAGATCCCTTGCATTGCCCAAAAGCCTGGGTGTATAGGCATCCACCAATTTCCTCTTTGAATAAAGCCATGAGCCACACAAGGCTCCCGTTTATCTGACCCTGTTGAACTCACCTATGAAGGCATTTGTTGAAGGAGGCGTGAACATGGAGTGCCGGAGCGATGCCCTTGGTCTTAGGAGGCCCATCTCCTGCTGCTGTTCTCAGGAGCTGCCCCTCTGGACCCAGAACCATAGCCTTGCCCAAAGGGCAGGCTCTATAGGAAACCACCAATTTCCTCTTTCAATGGAGTTATGAAATAGAGCAGACTCCAGAATAGCTGACCCTCTTGCACCCACTTGTGGAAGCGACTCTTCAATGAGGCATATAAATGGAGTGCAGGAGATGCCCTTGGTCTTATGAGGCCAGGACACTGCTGAAGTTCTCAGAAGCTACCCCTCTGGACTCAGACCCATAGCCTTGCCAGTAGGGCTAAGTTTATAGGAAACCACCAATTTCCTCTTTGAAAGAAGCCATGAGCCACAAAAATCTCCAGTTTAACTGACCCATTGCCCCCAAGTATGAAGGTGCTTCATGAAGGAGGCGTGTACCTGGAGTGCAGGGGAGATGCCCTTGGTCTTAGGAAGCCCAGCCCCTGCTGCAGTTTCAAGGAGCTGCCCCTCTGGACCCAGACCCATAGCCTTGCCCGAAGGGCTGGCTGTATAGGAAAACAACAATTTCCTCTTTCAATGAAGTTATGAAACATAGCAGACTCCAGAAGTGATGATGCACTTGCACCCACCTTTGGAAGCGACATATCAATGACGTGTGAACATGGAGTGCAAGAGAGATGCCCTTGGTCTTAGGAGGCCAAGAACCTGCTGCTGTTCTCAGGAGCTGACCCTCTGGACCCAGACCCATAGCCTTGCCCGAAGGGCTGGCTCTATAGGAAACCACCCAATTCATCTTTCAATGGAGTTGTGAAATACAGCAGTCTTCAGAATAGCTGTCCCTCTTGCACCCACCTCTGGAAATGACTAATCAATGAGGCGTGAAAATGGAGTGCAAGAGATGCCTTTGGTCTTAGGAGGCCCAGACACTGCTCCTGTTCCCTGGAGCTGCCCCTCTGGACACAGATCCATAACCTTGCCCAAAGGGATGTGTGTATAGGAAAGCACCAATTTCCTCTTTGAATGAAGCCATGAGCCACACAAGACTCCAGTTTACCTGACCTTCTTGAACCCACCTATGGTGGCATTTCATGAAAGAAGCATGAACATGGAGTGAAGGAGATATGCCCTTGGTCTTAAGAGACCCATACCCTGCTACTGTTCTCAGGATCTTTCCATCTGGACCCAGATCCATAGCCTTTCACGAAGGACTCGCTGTATAGGAAACCACCAATTTCCACTTTCAATGAAGCTATGAATGACAGAAGACACCTGAATAGCTGACCCACTTGCACCCACCTGTGGAAGCGACTCATCAATGAGGCGTGAACATGGAGTGCAGGACAGAGGACCTTGGTCTTAGGAGGCCAATACCATGCTGCTGTTCTCAGTAACTGCCCCTCTGGGCCCAGACCCCTAGTCTTGCCCGAAGGGCTGGCTGTATAGAAAACCACCAATTTCCTCTTTCAATGAAGTTATGAAACATAGCAGACTCCTGAATACATGACGCACTTGAACCCACCTGTGGAAGCGACTCATCAATGATGTGTGAACATGGAGTGCAAGAGAGCTGCCCTTGGTATAAGGAGGCCCAGCCCCTGCTGCTGTTCTCAGGAGCTGCCCCTCTGAACCTGGACCCATAGCCTTGCCCCACGGGCTTGCTGTATAGGACACACCAATTTCCTCTTTGAAAGAAACCATGAGCCGCAAAAACTCCTGTCTAACTGACCCTTTACCCCCACATATGAAGGTGCTTCATGAAGGAGGCGTGAACATGGAGTTCAGGAGAGATGCCCTTGGTCTTAGTAGGCCCAGTCACTGCTTTTGTTCTCAGGAGCTGTCCCTGTGGACCCAGAACCATCGTCTTGCCCGAAGGGCTGGCTCTATAGGAAACCACCCAATTCTTCTTTCAATGGAGTTGTGAAATACAGTAGTCTCCAGAATAGCTGTCCTTCTTGCACCGACCTGTGGAAACGACTCAACAATGAGGCGTGAAAATGCAGTGCAGGAGATGCCTTTGGTCTTAGGTGGCCCAGCGCCAACTGCTGTTCTCAGGAGCTGCCCCTCTGGACCTGAACTCATAGCCTTGCGTGAAAGTCTGGCTGTATAGGACACCACCACTTTCCTGTTTGAAAGAAGCCATGAGCCATAAAAACTCCAGTTTAACTGACCCATTGCCCCCACCTATGAAAGTGCTTCATGAAGGAGGTGTGAACATGGAGTTCAGAAGAGATGCCCTTGGTCTTAGGATGCCCAGCCCCTGCTGCTGTTCTCAGGAGCTGACCGTCTTGACCCAGACCCATAGCCTTGCCCGAAGGGCTGACTCTATAGAAAACCACCCAATTCATCTTTCAATGGAGTTATGAAATAGAGCAGACTCCAGAATAGCTGTCCCTCTTGCACCCACCTGTGGATGTGACTCATCAATGAGGCGTGAACATGGAGTGCAGGACAGATGCCCTTGTTCTTAGGAGGCCGAGACCATGCTGATGTTCTCAGGAGCTGCCCGTCCGGTCCCAGAACCATATCCTTTCCCTAAGGCCTGGGTGTATAGGAAACCGCCAATTTCCTCTTTCAATGAAGCCATGAGCCAGTGAAAACTCCAGTTTAGCTGACCCCCTTGCACCCACCTATGAAGGCGCTTCATGAAGGAGGCGAGAAAATGGAGTGCAGGAGAGATGCTCTTGGTCTTAGGAGGTCAAGACCATGCTGATGTTCTCAGGAGCTGACCCTCTGGGTCCAGAACCCTAGCATTGCCCGAAAGGCTGGGTGTATAGCAATCCACCAATTTCCTCTTCGAATGAAGCCATGAGCCACACAAGGCTCCAGTTTATCTGAACCTCTTGAACTCAACTATGAAACCTTTTTTTGAAGGAGGCATGAACATGGATTGCTGGAGAGATGCCCTTGGTCTTAGGAGGCCCATCCCCTGCTGCTGTTCTCAGGAGCTGCCCCTCTGGACCCAGAACCATAGCCATGCCCAAAGTGCAGCCTCTATAGGAAACCACCAATTTCCTCTTTCAATGGAGTTATGAAATAGAGCAGACACAAGAATAGCTGACCCTCTTGCACCCACTTGTGGAAGTGACTCATCAATGAGGCATTAAAATGGAGTGCAGGAGATGCCTTTTGTCTTAGAAGGCCCAGACACTGATCGTGTTCTCTGGAGCTTCCACTCTGGACCCTGACCCATAGCTTTGCACGAAGGGCTGTGTGTATAGGAAACCACCAATTTCCTCTTTGAATGAAGCCATGAGCCACGCAAAACTCCAGTTTATCTGACCCTCTTGAACCCACCCATGGTGGTATTTCATGAAAGAAGCATGAACATGGAGTGCAGGAGATATGCCCTTGGCCTTAAGAAACCCATACCCTGCTGCTGTTCTCAGGAGCTGCCCCTCTGGAGCGAGACCCATAGCCTTGCCCGAAGGACTGGCTGTATAGGAAACCACCAATTTCCACTTTCAATGAAGCTATGAATGACAGAAGACTCCAAACTAGCTGTCCCACTTGCACCCACCTGTGGAAGCGACTCATCAATGAGGCGTGAACATGGAGTGCAGGACAGATGGCCTTGGTCTTAGGAGGCCAATACCATGCTGCTATTCTCAGTAACTGCCCCTCTGGGCCCAGACCCATAGCCTTGATCGAAGGGCTCGGTGTATAGGAAACCAGCAATTTCCTCTTCAAATAAGCCATGAGCTAGTGAAAACTCCAGTTTAGCTGTCTCTCTATCAACCACCGATGAAGGCGCTTCATGAAGGAGGTGAGAAAATGGAGTGCAGGAGAGATGCTCTTGGTCTTAGGAGGCCCAGACCATGCTGCTGCTCTCAGGAGCTTCCCCACTGGACCCAGAGCCATAGCCTTGCCAGAAGGGCTACGTTCATAGGAAACCACCAATTTCCTCTTTGAAAGAAACCATGAGCCACAAATCACTCCAGGTTAACTGACACATTGCCCCCACATATGAAGGTGCTTCATGAAGGAGGCGTGTACATGGAGTCCAGGAGAGATGCCCTTGGTCTTAGGAGGCCCATCCCCTGCTGCTGTTCTCAGGAGATGCCCCTCTGGACCCAGACCCATAGCCTTGCCCGAAGGGCTGGTTCTATAGGAAACCACCAAATTCCTCTTTCAATGGAGTTATGAAATAGAGCAGACTCCAGAATACCTGTCCCTCTTGCACCCACCTGTGGATATGACTCATCAATGAGGTGTGAAAATGGAGTGCAGGACAGATGCCCTTGTTTTTCGAGGCACAGACCCTGCTGATGTTTTCAGGAGATGCCCCTCTGGTTCCACAACCGTATCCTTTCCCTAAGGGCTGGGTGTATAGGAAACCAGTAAGTTCCTCCTACAATGAAGCGATGAGCCACAAAAGACTCCAGTTTATCTGACTCTCTTCAACGTACCTTTGGAGGCATTTCATGAAAGAAGTGTGAACATGTAGTGCAGAAGAGAAGCCCTTGGTCTTATGAGGCACATCCCCTGCTGCTAATCGCAGGAGCTGCCCCTCTGTACCTAGAACCATAGTCTTTCCCGAACGACTGGCTGTATAGGAAACCACCAATATCCTCTTTCAATGAAGTTATAAAACATAGCAGACTCCAGAATAGATGACACACTTGCACCCACCTGTGGAAGCGACTCATCAATGAGGTGAGAACATGGAGTGCAGGAGATGCCCTTGGGCTTAGGACGCCCAGGCCCTCCTGCTGTTCTCAGGGGTTACCCATTTGGACACAGACCCATAGCCTTGCCCGAACGGCTGGGTGTATAGGATACCACCAATTTCCTCTTTGAATGAAGCCATGGGCCAGACAAGACTCCAGTATACCTGACCCTCTTGAACACAACCATGGTGGCATTTCATGAAAGAAGCATGATATGGACTGCAGGAGATATGCCCTTGTTCTTAAGAGATCCATTACATTCTGCTGTTCTCAGGAGCTGCCCATCTGGACCGAGAACCATAACCATGCCCAAAGGACTGGCTGTATAGGAAACCACCAATTTCCACTTTCAATGAAGTTATGAATGACAGAAGACTCCAGAATAGCTGACCTATTTGCACCCACCTGTGGAAGCGACTCATCAATGAGGCATGAACATGGAGTGCAGGACAGATGGCCTTGGTCTTAGGAGGCCAATACCATGCTGCTGTTCCCAGTAACTGCCCCTCTGGGCACAGAATAATAGCCTTTCCCGAAGGGTTGTGTGGATAGGAAACAACCAATTTACTCTTTCAATGAAGCCATGAGCCAGTGAAGACTCCAGTTTAGCTGACCCTCTTGCACCCTGCTACGAAGGCACTTCATGAAGGAGGCGAGAAAATGGAGTGCAGGAGAGATACCCTTGGACTTAGGAGGCCCTGCGCCTGCTGCTGTTCTCAGGAGCTGCCCATCTTGACCCAGATCCATAGCCTTGCTCGAAGGGCTGGCTCTATAGGAAACCACCAAATTCCTCTTTCAATGGAGTTATGAAATAGAGCAGACTCCAGAATAGCGCTCCCTCTTGCACCCACCTATGGATGTGACTCATCAATGAGGCTTGAACATGGAGTGCAGGACAGATGCCGTTGTTCTTCGGAGGCCCAGATCATGCTGAAGTTCTCAAGACCTGCCCCTCTGGTCCCAGAACCATATGGTTTCCCTAAGGCCTGGGTGTATAGGAAACCAGTAATTTCCTCCTTAAATGAAGCCATGAGCCACACAAGACTCCAGTTTCTCTGAAACTCTTGAACGTACCTATGGAGGCATTTCATGAAAGAGGCATGAACATGGAGTGAAGGACAGAAGCCCTTGGTATTATGAGGCCCATCCCCTGCTGCCATTTGCAGGAGCTGCCCCTCTGAAACCAGAACTCTAGTCTTGCCCGAAGGGCTGGCTGTATAGGAAACCACCAATATCCTCTTTCAAAGAAGTTATGAAACATAGCAGACTCCAGAATAGATGACGCACTTGCACCCACCTGTGGAAGTGACTCATCAATGAGGTGTGAACATGGAGTGCAAGAGAGATGCCCTTGGTCTTAGGAGGCCCAACCCCTGCTGCTGTTCTCAGCAGCTGCCCCTCTGGAACCGGACCCGTAGCCTTGCCCGAAGGGCTGGCTGTATAAGACACACCAATTTCCTCTTTGAAAGAAGCCATGAGCCACAAAAACTCCAGTTTAACTGACCTATTGCCCCCACCTATGAAGGTGCTTCATGAAGGAGGCGTGAACATGGAGTTCAGGAGAGATGCCCTTGGTCTTAGGACGCCCAGCCCCTGCTGCTGTTCTCAGGAGATGCCCCTCTGGACCCAGATCCATAGCCTTTCACGAAGGACTCGCTGTATAGGAAACCACCAATTTCCACTTTCAATGAAGCTATGAATGACAGAAGACTCCTGAATAGCTAACCCACTTGCACCCACCTGTGGAAACGACTCATCAATGAGGCATGAACATGGAGTGCAGGACAGATGGCCTTGGTCTTAGGAGGCCAATACCATTCTGCTTTTCTCAGTAATGCCCCTCTGGGCCCAGACCTGTAGGCTTGCCCGAAGGGCTGGGTGTATAGGAAATCACCAATTTCCTCTTTCAATGAAGCCATGAGCCAGTGAAGAGTCCAGATTAGCTGCACCTCTTGCACCCACTTACGAAGGCGCTTCATGAAGGAGGCGAGATAATGGAGTGCAGGAGAGATGCCCTTGGTCTTAGGATGCCCAGACTATGATGATGTTCTCAGGCCCTTCCCCTCTGGGTCCCCACCCCTAGCATTGCCCGAAAGGGTAGGTGTATAGCGATCCACCAATTTCCTCTTCGAATGAAGCCATGAGCCACACAAGACTCCAGTTTATCTGACCCTCTTGAACTCACCTATGAAGGCTTTTGTTGAAGAAGGCATGAACATGGAGTGCTGGAGAGATGCCCTTGGTCGTAGAAGGCCCATCCCCTGCTGCTGTTCTCAGGAGCTGCCCCTCTGGACCCAGAACCAAAGCCATGCCCAAAGTGCAACCTCTATAGGAAACCACCTATTTCCTCTTTCAATGGAGTTATGAAATAGAGCAGACACAAGAATAGCTGAATCTCTTGCACCCACTTGTGGAAGCGACTCATCAATGAGGCATTAAAATGGAGTGCAGGAGATGCACTTGGTCTTATGAGGCCCAGACACTGCTGCATTTCTCAGGAGCTACCCCTCTGTACCCAGACCCATAGCCTTGCCAGAAGGGCTAGGATTATATGAAACCAGCAATTTCATCGTTGAAAGAAGCCATGTGCCACAAAAAACTCCAGTTTAACTGACCCATTGCCCCCAACTATGAAGGTGCTTCATGAAGGAGGCGTGTACATGGAGTGAAGGGGAGATGCCCTTGGTCTTAGGAGGCCCAGCCCCTCCTGCTGT